>NC_140772.1:184044346-184647846 GCF_044657685.1 Stegodyphus dumicola | reverse complement strand
TTTAAACATAACTTCTGCATTCCATACTTTTTTCAAATAAATTTCAACAAAATTTGATGCTAATGAAAGTGACCAAGGTGATTAGACACTAGTGGTTCAAATTGGGTCCGAATGTCGGTGAACGGGCTGACTATAGGAGTGTGTTTGCGGTTTTCATCATGTGCAACTTTAATGAGATTCCATTTCTCTTCTTATAAAGACCTCCATAAAAATAAATCCTCTTCAAAGCCAATAGCTAATATGTTTAAATATGTTTTAATGCTAATGAACAAGCCTAAGCTCATAATTTTCATTGTACTTAAAGATATGAAATGTATGAATAAAATTCAGTACAAAATTATTTAATATATGCATTGTTTCTAAAAAAAAATAATGTTTTAAATAAATTTACTATACTTTGCTTACTTCGTGCAGGGGTAAAATACGTACATTGCGAAAATTAATCAACGAAATCATTGTTATAATATATATCTAATAATTTTGTCCACAACCTTCAATCATTTAGCTTAAACTATTACTACTTGTTATAACTTACTACAAATCATATAGGATTACTGAAACTATGATCATAAAAAAATGCAAAACATGAACACAAGCACTTTAGAGTAATTCAAATTTTTTTTCAATCATAAATATATTTTAAATTTTAAAATTATCTTCTAATTTATTGATTTATTGTAATACCTCCAAAAATAAATAAATAAGTAAATAAATAAAAAAGCTTGGTTTCGCATTTGCTAATCATTAACTAAATATCCAACTAATTATTCCCAAACATTTAATATTAATTTATGTAGCCTGACTTCCTAAACGTGTTGAGCAGTTTAAACGAGCTTAAGCTATGAACAATTCTATTTTTATAAAAATATCCTTTAATATCCATTCATAATCTGATGTTATAAATTCACCTATGAGACATTACAAATTTAGCTATAAGACATTCATAATCAGGAACTGTTCGAGCAAATCTGAGTTGTAGAAAATCTTTTGGACAGCTCTTTGCGTAAAAAGTTGTTTATCGTTGAGTTCATTCAGTTGTCAACCTATTGTAAAGCCTTACAATAGTATATATGCCTGGGTTTGGATAGGCTATGATGTACGAATAAACAGTTTTTAAAGCAATTCAGAACTAAAATATTAAATGTCTTCTTTTATGAACGATTAAGTGAAACTTGTAGGAGATTTTAATGTTATCAGAATTTAAATAAGCTTCATCATTTAAACCCATATAATATACTTCAGCAGAAAAGCGATTACACTTAGACAATAGAAATAAATAAAATTTTATTATTATAAAAACAAATCAGACATTTCCCTCTTGACTGCAAGAATCGTTTAATTCGCTAAAAATTGAAGTGCGCTAAAGAAAAGGAAAATGGTCTTTTAGAAATAAAAAAGTGTAATAATGTATTCAGCTGTTCTGGCCATCAGATATATAAAATACAGTTCATTCTTTAAAATTTCACATGTAACAGATTAATGAAATGAATATTCTAATGTAGCATTTTGATATTATTGCATAATTTACTAGCAAGTACACGTGATGCTGCCAAAGATTTTCTGATGTGTTCGAAGCCTTTATTTCCTGTAGGAATTCAAGCTGCAAAACTTAGGTGAGTTTCATTTTTCTCTAATGTGAAATGAAAGTACAAATTTACTAAGAATTGTTGACAAAGGCAAAATGAAATAAACAGCGAAAACGAATGAGAATAAACAAAGAAAAGGAAAGGGCGTAAATTTAGAGAAAGCTTCTATCTGCAATTATACAATTCATAACTTTTTGCCAAACTGGTGGGTGGATAAAAAAACATATTTTCCTATTATAATAAAAACATCTTCCTTTAAAACCTTGATGCCTCTAGAGGGAATGAAACCAGAGAATTTCACCAATAACATGAAATATGACATAAACGGTGCCAAGGTAAGTGAGATCAATATATGAATACTGCTAGTTTCTTTTTAAAAAATGTGACAGTGGTCCATAAAAAAGGAAATAATGTAAGGAGTTTTCTTCCTTCCTACAGCGTGCTTTTGTCGTGTAATTAGAAGCCTTTCGGCTAGCAATCGGAAAGTCCGAAATTCGAAGTCCGACGAAGGCTTTGATGACTTTTCATATTTCCCACTCTGAAATAAACCTAACGACTTTATAAACTCTTAAAAACAATCCTGAGAAATATCTCGGAATAACTATCTGTTATATACTATCTATTATGCAATTTAATAGCTTTATATTAATTTATTAGAATCAACAATCAAATATTAATGTCCGTCTATAAGAACACAGTTTTAGGAATCATGATAGATACATACAATGGCGTAGTTAGAAGGGGAGAATAAAGGGCGGTCCGCCCGAGTGGTACACATTTTGCGGGCACAGTTTTCACGTGAGACGTAATTTTTAGGGGTTAATCATGGATCGACAGAGTAAAAAGAAGAAATAGATGATAATTGTATCACGCGGTAACACTTGCTTTACGAAATGGAGTTGAGGAGAGAAATGATTTTGTACTTGACAGAATATTCGAAGAAATTATAATGAAATCTCGAAAACTTTAAGCTTCATGTTTTTGCTTTAGTTTCTTTACTTTCTTCCTTCAATGTTTGAACAAAATACGAATGCCAAATAAATTATGATCACAATGACATTAATAAGGAATCATCCCTCGTTGAAAAAATATTGCAATGATTTATTTCTGTGTCTGTTAAGAAAAATGAGATAGAAACTTCGAAATAGCCCATTGAAAGTCTTTCATTTTATTCTTCACTTTGGTGCTGCCGATAGCAACTATAATAGGAGGCGCAGAACTACATGGTATAGCAGTCCTATATACAAAATTTCAAAGTTCTGGGGCTACTTGTTTTTGAGTTATGTAAGATATAGACATACGCCAAAAAAAAAAAAAAAAAAAAAAAAAAAAAAAAAAAAAAAAATCCTCTTTTGAATCCACTTTAAATCAGTTTTATAATTCTTTTGAAGAAAAAGAGTCTTTTATTCTTTCCTTACGTACAGTTGTCAGGACAAACATAGTTAAATTGCATTCAACAGCGGTCAAAATGGCTTTTTTTCGTTGAAATATGATACCCTGAATTCTTCGTTTTTACAATACTTCCTTTACTTCGTACAAGGCAGTAAAAATCGATTAAAAAGTGTTTAAAACCTACAAATGAGTATTTTAAAAATGTTACTATATTATCTACTGTACTGGAGTACTGGAGTAATTAAATAGATTTCTACGAATTCTTCGACGATTTGGCTACAAGAAACATTGGAAAAACAAGAAATACAGAGTAGAGTTTTAGAATGTTGGAATTAAAGACCGAGTTAAAAATGCACACAAAATTTTATTTTTTTCTCATTAGATTATTTAAACACATAAAAAATTATTGCAACACACTAAACACTTACAGATTTTTTTATGTGCATTGAGAAAGGCAAGAAATTCAGTTATTACCCCGGCATGGAACGACCGACAAGAGCTCTGATTTCGCTACTGATGGATACATACGTGCATAAAATTCGATGGTTTCGTGATGTGATTGTTTATAAATAATCCCATGTAAATTCGGAAAAGCAGTCTTATTTGTGTGCGTAAACATATGCGGTAACAAAATAAGATCCTTAAATAAAAAACTTTTTGATTTCTGTTCATCTAGGTAGAAGAAGCTTAAAGTGAATCATTTCATACGGCAAATCTTGGTCACTGGGGATGGTTCTGATATTATTCATTTTACAAAGATAAATATGTTGAATATACATTTAAAATCTTTCCATTCGTTTACATCAGCAATTTAGTTTTTTGATAACGTATTAGAATTTGAAGAATTTTTTTTAGTGAATAATGAAGAAAATTTTATCTCAAATTAACATTCCCTCTTGCTTTCATAAATATTTTTTCTAGTTCAGCTATAGAGAATATTTTATGCAATATTTTTATACCAACTATTATTAATTTCAGATCTTCTTAAACATTAGTAATATGATTTTATATACTGCTATATAAAATTTAAGGATACTTTGGAAAATTAAACGTTAACACGTAATGCATGAAAAAGGACTGACTTTATTTTTACACGAACTTACGTAGATATATAATACGCTTTTAAATGCTGCATAACAAACTTTATAAGGAGTATATAATGTGGTTACAGAAACACAAATTATGGTATTGTTATAAATTTTGTAGATATATAAAAAATTTTAGTGAAACTTTATGCGGAATTGTAGTATCTTTTGTATAATGTAACATAAAAAGTCTAAAGGGATAGAAGATACCTCGGAAAAATAAAATTACAGTCTGTATAACATTGAGTCTGTATAACATTGAGGTAAATGCCTATCTCGCTAATTTGGCAAAATGCCACCAAGCTGGCGACATTTTGGCGGCTGATTTTTGCTACCAAATTTGACTAGAAATCGTCAAACTTGGAGACAATTTGGCGATATTTTGATCCAGTCTTGTATAACTCTAATTGGTACTGTAATTGAATAACTGTAACTGTAATCGTATCCCGCCCTTTTATGTAACTTTAACCACGTATGTCTTCCAGTAATTTCGATAAATGGAAAGTACTAGAAATTTCTTCGCAGCCAGGGTAAGACTATATAAAGACCGGAGAGAGCATCAGTTCTCAGTTTTTAATTCAGAATTAGATATCACTTTGCATTGCGTCCTGTTTAATGTTCTTAGTAGTTTAAAGCGGTAACTACTGACTGTACTCTGTCATACAGAGAAGAGTGTTTGCAAACTTTTGTAGAAAGTTCTAGAACTGGTATTCTTTTGTGACAATCTTTTGTAACTATCAATTTATCATTGATTCTATGTGTCTTCAGTCCGTTGCAAACAAGTAAGCGCGCAATAGTATTATTTCGGCTAGGAATTTAGTCAAGGTAATGATTTCGCTAATTAGAATATTTGTAGCAGGGATTTTGTAACTACTTATAGAGGTGCGCTACTGGTATTATCTCCAGATAGAGTATTTTTTTAAGACGCCTCAGGCCTAAAGTTATGTTTAAAAGAGGATGATGCAGGATTTCATCCTGCTTATCGGCGGATGAATGTACTGGAAATAAAAATATTTGACTACTAGATCAGCGAGTATACTCACATCACCGATTAATCAAAGACAGCTGGAACTAATAGGAGAGCAGCTTTCAGCTCGCCAGTACTACCTCGGGATCCTTCAGGAATTCGTATAATCTCAAACAGGAAAATGGGAGTAGGAGAAAAGTGGCGGTTGATTGACGGAGAAAAGAATGTGAAACCCGGAAAACGAATTTAACAGGCACCGATAAGGGCATGGTGAGAACAGATGGGTTGTCAAACGTTCATTATTGCCGGATAGAGATGTTTAAGTTTCTTATTTAAAAACTGCAGTTCTTTTTAATAGATTCTGATAATAGCAGTTATCTTTTATAAAGAAATGGTCTAAAACGGCCATTTTTATAAATCCTACAAATTTATTTTTATTTTCGTCACACAAAGCACAGAAAATCGATTCTTCTTATCCAGAAGTTTTGAATTTAATCCACGTAGTGACGGAACATTTCAAACAAGTTTCATAAGTTTATTAATTTTAATTTCATCAGATCTTTCATTTGAATTTAGAATATGTCATAATTTTTTACGTAGTCACACTTTTTAACTTGCTGCAATAATTGTTAATTCCAATTTTTCTTTTATAATAATTCTTACTGTGTTGATTGAATTGTCTTTACCTTATTTCCCTTTTAGCTTCAATTGAAGTTAAATAATTATGCTATATTAGTATTCTTATTCTTTATATTAATACTTTTTTAATAAATTTTATTTTTTACATTTTTTCAAACTTGATTAATTCCCTTTTTAGGACATTTCTTATCTGTTAATTTGCTTAATTTCATGAACAATTTTAATTTCCTCCATAACTTAACATTTTAGTTTAATTCCTAATGCCGTTTGTATTCCAATCTATGTCCTGTTCTTTAACTTCTTAATCATTTAATCTTTTCCTTAAAATTTTACCCATTTTGTATATATTTTTTTTACCATTTTTATGGTAAATTTTAGCTTTATTCGTATACATATTTTTCTTTCTTGAGAGAACCGACTTTCATATGCTCTCAATATTTAAAGCTGTTAGCTTAAAATTAATTACAGTTTTTACACCAACATTTTAAATATTATTACTATTTTTGCCCTTTCTTTTGACTTTCTTTCTTTCATATTGTTCTTTTCCATTTTAATGAATTATTATTATTATTATTATTTTTATTATTCTATTTTTCTATTTTACTTTTACATTATTTATTATTTATTCCACTGTATTTTATTTTTCTGTTATTTATTATTATTCTATTCTATCATTCTATTATTTTATTTTTCTATTATTACTTCTATTTTAATGTTATTTATTTAAATCTTTTATTTCGCGACCGAATTTCAGTTTCCTTAATAAAAACATAATTCTCCCGTTTTTGCCATATTTACTCTGACATATTTATGTTATTTTTTATTATTTCTCATTCATTAGTTAGTGTTAATGGTGCATTCGCGCTCTGTTCAATTCATTGAGATTTTCCTAAGAGAATTGTATTTCCACACAGACAGCAACTAAAAAACCAAATTCGAATAAAATATCTGTATTCTGGAGCTTTATCCCAATCGACGTCTAATATCGGTATTCTGTATTTTCAGTACGTTTCTATTCTAACATCTTTGATTGCAATAACTTTTCTAATTTACTTCCACACATTCCTAGAGAAAAATTACCTCCTCGGACATTTAAAAAAATATTTTCTGTTGGATTTCTAGCAGCTATATCCATGTGTTATACTAAAAGTTATTTCAATAAGGATGAATATTTATTACCTGTTTTATGTATCTGCTTCTATAACTTGACAATACCTTTTATTTGCAAGATATATCCATCCAAACTATTTGATAGATGATTCGTCGTCACAACTTTATGAAATCTTTTAATTTGTGCTGTTATATTTAATGCAATATACTTCAGCATCCTTTCATTTTGTCCTTTTCCAGAAGTCCTTGAATATTTGAATTTATAAAATTTTCCACGTTCTGTGAAACTTTCCTAGAAATGACTATAAACTCAAATTAGCCCGTTTGCAAGTTATTTATTGTATTAAATAAGAAGAATAGGTACTCTCGTTGATCTTCCTCCATAATTCATTTAAAGCTTTCCCCAAACAGCAGCCTTTTAACAAATTCCTACCAATTCTATGAAGACTGAAACTAATGCAGGGGGCAAATGCCTAACTTTCGAAGATAAGACAGACTTTGCTAGACAGAATTTGAAGGCAGCATAAGCTTTAGACAGAATTTGCTAGACAGCATAATTTGCCTTTGCTTATTTACTGATCGCTCCATCAAAACATCGTGAGAGAAAAGAAAGCAAAGAGATAACATCGCAGTTCTAAAACATCGTAGTACAAAATATCGTCGTCGCAAATAAAGCGGTTAAAAACTTCGCAGTTTAAAAACATCGTCGTCGAAAATACCGTGGTAAAAAATAAAGTACCTATAAATAATCTCATGACGATAACATCACAGACATACGCTTTTCAGGCTTTAAAAGTTGTAAATGCATATTCGCATAAATACTTCGAATCGCAAAAAATGTTAACGACACTTTAAGAATAAACGGAAACAAAACAAGTTATAATTTTCACCAAAATCATATCAGGTAAACAAACGTGAAAGGAAGTAGTTTGATAATTAACTAAGCAATTTTTGCAGAGGTAACCTCATGCTATCTTTCTTTTTCTAAACATTTTTAGCTGTATATTTCAAGAAAAATTACGAGTAAAACTTTATAAAAAAAGATTAATTTATTAACGACTTTGTAAACTAAATGTGCAAATTTTAAATTCTATTAAATGTTGTAAGTTGCATTAATTTTCTACTCATTTTTAATTTTCAAGTGCTTAAGTTACTTTTTCAGTAAAAATTTATTCGGTTCTTCAAAAACATAAAATATAAAAGTAAAAATATCCCTCTTTCCTTCACGTGCTCTCAAATTATTATGCGACAATGTATTTACAGATTTTAAAACCTGAAAAACTCATGAATGCGATATTATCGTCATGCGATGATTTGTAGGTACTTTACTTTTTTCCACGATATTTTCGACAACGATGTTTCAGAACTGCGATGTTTTCTCTTTCCTTTCTTTTTCGCTCACGTTGTCTTGTACTACGACATTTTCGTCTGCGATGTTTTTGTCGCGATGTTTCCGGCGGACACCTTTTAATTGTCATAAACTGGAACCAAATTCTAGGTAGATTGAAAGTGAATTATCACTAAGTCTAACTATTAATTACAGTGACTTGAGAAGCTTGTAAAGAACCCTTTTAGTGTAACTAAAATAGAGCAAAAATGCACAACTAGTGCTTACACACTCAGTTACTTCATTTGTGGCGAGGTAGCTAGTAACAGTCAAACATAAATTTACATTTAAACCAACTAGTAGTCAAAAACTACACAATCCAATTTCATGTGAAGTTGGCTCAAACTTATCGACGTAAATATTTAAATATAATGCAAAGCTGAGAAATTCAAGCAATAGAAACAGGGAAAAACATAATATGCGCGCATGCAGGAGGTAGTTTTTAGCATATACAATTATTTTCCAGAGTTTTAAATTCTAATTTTACGCTAAATACCACCTCCCGAGTTAATCCTTCATTTTGTAACCACTGTCAACTCGAAAAATAGAGGTTATCATGAAAATCTGTAATTTCTAAATTGAGAAAAGGCCAGCAAAGGCCTTCTTTTTAGTCCATGCTTCCGAACACTAATTTTCAAATCCTCCTTTCCTAAAAGTTGTGTTAATATTTTTTTTTTTCCATCAAGGTTACGGAGGTCATGAAAGGAGGAATAAAAGAGCTAGATTGACATTTCTGTTAAGTACGTACAGCAGCTTTTAAAAAATTCTAAAATCTCTGGTATTTGTCGATCACACGTCTTTTCTTCAAGAAAAAGGAAGACATAAGAAAATAACTTTTATTTTAAGCTAATAAATGTGCTATAAAAAAGTATTTATCTAGTGTACTCAATGCTTTCAATTTTATTAGTCATCAGTCTTTTCATTATCCGCATTCGTGCATAACGTTTTCATTTTTTTCATTGCTGAAAAAAAAACACCACTCACCCTCCTCACCAAAATCTGAAAGAATTTGAAGCTGGGAGACTTTTATTCTTAATTCCTTAGTAAACAGGAGAGAAAGTCGAGGAAGAAGGAGAGATCGCCTTTTTCATTAGCTACTTTTCCACTTTCGACCACCCTTTCAATGGCTATGGGATGAACCAGTCGGCAACTTCAAAGGCAGTCCGAAATTGTTCGTTCACGCATTGCTCTTTCAACGTCTCGAAACGACCGCTGTGGAAGCTGTTGCCACTAAATCCGCCTGACTTTAATAAAGGAATAAAATTTTAGGAAAACTGGTTTTATAGCCTCAAAAATGTCTTTCCATATAAATGGAAGCTTTTTTTTTAAGGCTTAAAATTATCTGATTTACAGATTAGAGAGAAATCAGATGACATCAACATTTTGCACAAAAAAAGGAGGGGCAGTTCTATATCATCCTTTCTGCTGGGCCCATTAATGACATTTAACTTGCGTTTTTTATGTCTCGAAAGCACTTCTTAGGATATATATTAGATTTATATACAGCATTGTTCTAACATAGGTAGTCTGATAGAAAATCAGACTTTTTCTGAAACTGCACAACTATTTTTTCCATATTTCGATTCTACGACTCATTATGCCAAAATGCCAAGTTTTGTAGAATTCGCACGAGTAATTTTTAAAAAATTAGCTTTGAAAATTTTAGCCTCTTAATGTTTATTGAAGTTGGTATATCTATTTATTCATATCTCTTTTTTATTATTATTAAACTTACTTAATTCCTTCTTTCACATTTGTAAATTTAGGTTCCATCCAAATAAAATTCACAGATATTTTCTGATTTATTTTTTAAATTTGTATTTTTTAGTAATATTTATAAATTTTTCGAAAATCCTTTTAAATTAAAAATTTTTACCATCAACTTAAAGTATATGTATTTCTAGGCATAAACGCAAAAATTTAGAATTTTTTATTCAAAGTTTCCCAAGATATACGTGAATTTAGTGCGTTTTAAAATTTGACATATTTGCTACAAGCGATAATAACACCAAATGTGGTTTATGGACATTGTTGAAATTGTTTGAAAGAATCAACGATGCACCTTCCCCCCCCCCGCTCGCGCACAATGATAGGGAAAGAAAAGAATTTTACCATAAATTAAGAATTTCTCAAAGTGAATTATGTTTGACGCAAACTGAGCATACATACAAAGTTAAAACGATCTTTTCACGGGTTTTCAGGATGAACTACACTGACTACCAATAAGTATTTGGACACCTATGCAAATGACGATATCTGCGGTCCTAAGGTACGTCACGGACTTCGCCGTTATATATCATGTAGGAAACAGCATCGGCTTTAGTCGCATGCAAGATGCCTCGCAGTTCGGAGCTCTCTGATTTCAAGAAAGGTATAATTATCGGGTATCACAAATGTGGCCGATCCTTAAGGGACATATCTAGCGATCTGAAGTGCCCAAAATCGATGGGTGGCCTATGTGATTAAGAAGTGGAAGGTGAGCGGTGATTGTCGGAATGTGCCCCGAGTCGGCAGATCAACGAAACTGGGAGATAGAGACCGACGAGTGCTGTCCAGAGAAATTCGGAAGAACCGCACCCAACCGATGGCCCTCATCCGCGAGGAGTTTCAACAGACATCCGGGAGTATTGTTTCAATGAATACCATCTGTAAGGAAGCACATCTGCTTGGTTTTCATGGTCGTGCTGCTGCCCATAAGCCTTTGATCACAAAGTCCAACCGCGCTTCTCGGTTAATGTGGTGCAAAGCACATCGAAATTGGACCGTAGATCAGTGGAAACGGGTTCTTTAGAGTGACGAATCAAGGTTCAACCTTTACCGTTCGGATGGCAAGGTCTGGGTCTGGCGACTACCTGGAGAACGTCTCCTGCCAGAATGCATTGTTCCAACAGTCAAGCTCGGCGGAGGTGGAATTATGGTCTAGGGGTGTTTCTCCTGGTATGGGCTGAAACCCTTGGTCCCCATTCATAGTAAGCTCAACTCACTGCTTATTTAACAACCTACTGCACTATTTTGAATAACAATGTTCTTCCTACGTTGCGGCAGTTTTACGGGTTGGACCCCTGCTACTTTCAGGACGACAATGCCAGTTGTCATGTTTGGACGTTAACCAAGGCTTGGTATTGTGCCAATGGAGTTCATTGAATGGACTGGTCTGCCCAGAGTCCAGAGCTGAACCCTATCGAGAACCTCTGGGACGAGTTGCATCGCCGAATTCAGGGGTACACTACCCGTGCAAAATAGGTGAAGGAACTTCTATGTCTTCTCCAAGCCGAGTGGAAGAAAATACCACTCATACAAAGACTTGTGGAAAGTATGTCCCGGAGGGTCCACGCTATAATTACCTCTCGTGGAGGCTCTACCAACTATTGATTTTGAATAAAGTTAGTTTTTCTTTTTTATCACAGGTGTCCAAATACTTATTGGTAGTCAGTGTAGCATTGGTTACTAGCATGAACAACTATGCATCGTAAGCCTTTTCCTGACGGAGCAACTAACCTGTTGAAAGGTCGCCCAGAAAGGCTTTCTTAGTACTTTTTATAGTCGCATAGTCCTAAATTTACTTTCAGAATGCCCAAAATTTACCCAGGTTCCATCGGTGTAATGAATCCTCCTATCCTGTGCACGATATTTTTTATATCTGTTAGATATCTGTGCCCGCAGCATCGAATATCCGCCACTTTCAATTCAAAACTGACAAGTGTGTTTTTGTTTTCTATATGCAAATCCTATCATTCGTCTGACTGCGCGAATGGACATATTTGGCAAATCAGCTTCATCATTTATAACTTTAGCTAATTTTGCACAGTAGGGATTTCATTCCGTAAAAACAAACCGTGATATTTCCTTCGTACTGTTGCTAACGTTAGCTCATCATATCGCTTGATTCAGGCTTCCTACCGGCATTCAGAGATCGTTTTTTCTCCGGAGTCGAAAATCTGCCATTTTCTTTCTATTCGGATTTCTTGCGATTTATGGTTCTCACAGAAGCGCCAGTAAAATCAGCAGCAAAAGTAACAGTTTCGATGTCGGATTTATTAGGAAAACGCTCCTGCAAATTGACATAAATATTCATAACGATAATCTTAGCGGAACTGTGCAGTGGTTTTCCAGCCTTATGAGGTTACAATTTATACACATATGTTGAACCTGAAGCAAACATCATAACAATTGCTTCCTTCTCCTCCTGGTCAGATAATGAATGAATGCTTTAATTGCTTTTATCATCAAGGGGGAAGTGGAGGTCGAGGTTGTTGAAATTTGCAGTTTCACCAATAATGCCACACACACACAGAAATAACTAACTAACTAACTAAATAAATAAATAAATAAAATTTAAAAAAATAAAAAAATAAATAAATAAATCTGAATGTTCTCAGATTTTAGCTCAAACGGGCGTTTTTCCTATTGACAGATATATATATTACACGTTTCGAGAGCTTTTAAACTCACGCAACATTGTGCTAAAAGTATTTAAAAACAGCATATCTTTAGAATTTCCGATAGACTGTAGGTAGAAATATTTTATTCGCTACAGCGTTGTCATTGTTCACTTTGACATTGTTGAGTTTTTAAATAAAATTTCGTCAAAGTTTTACAAAATATGAAATAGACAGTAAAACAAATTCGAAATTCAGAATCTGGGGTTCGAGGTTCCCCTGTTCGAGAGGAGGACACTATGTTATTCAAAATTTGATGAACCCAGGTATCGTTGTTTTTTCGTAATGCGAGAAGTATACATACATTCATATAAATCCTTCATTATTTTATCTTTCTTAAAATATAATACAGGGCGATAATATTTGGTAGCAACAATTTGAAAAGTGATATAGCTCTTTATAGATTCGACGCAAAATACCGTTTCGAGACTAATAGCCCTTCTGGACTAATACCCATCAGGGCTAAAAAAGGGACATGATATTAGCAAATTTTTAAATAAATCATTGGACGCAACGCAATCTATCGTTTCACACATTTTTTTCATCCTTCTACTCTCTTTGCTCATCAGTATTCATATTTCACAGCGCAATTTTTACAATATAACTTCCAGAAATTGTGGAGCTATATTCTACGGCAGGCACATACATTTTCTACTATATCCAGTGTTCTCAGCTTACGTTGGCCTGCACCCTGCAGTATACTTATTAATTATAAGTAAATTCATAATTACAGTCAGATTTGTATAATTTTATAATAAGAAAATTGAGAGCCTCAAAAGTTTTTACGATGCAAGAGAATTTGCTTCACCCCAAGAAATCACTGGATTAATATATGTAATCAATACGAAGATTTGAAGCAGAGATTTTGAAATATTTGATGACTGCAATTCAGACACACATATTTTTTATCTGCTTATAGTAAATATAATACTATTCTGAAAACAAGACTGAAGAAGAAATTATTTTTACAAACTGAGTATTCAGTGCAGAAAGATGTCAGTACTATTTAAGCAGATTCTTCATGCAACAAAGCAGAATTAGAAATACCGATTTTTGACGACAAAAGTCACTGTAAAAAAGTTTGTAGATGCTGCGGGGGTTTACAGGGCAACAAAGAAACCAAAAACTGCTAGACTTGTTTTTAATGAGAAAGTTTTAACTAAACATCTCCTCCATAATTACAAATAAATTTAAAGAAATTTAATTCTAGCTGTTCTAATTGCAGCAAATTTTTATACCTATTTTCCAAAAATTAAACAAATTGGATTGGGTATGATACCGGAAAAAAGGAAGCTACTTATATTTCATAAGTTATAGAAATGGGAAAATATCTATTTCCACATCATGGTATACCAGATGATATCTCGTATACCACAATGAAAGAATAATTCTAAAAATGTTCGCCACCGTATTAGGAGTTAAAGACATTCCTACCATGTGTCCATGTGATGTAGTGATCCCATTAAGTATCCAGATCGTATTAAACTATGTAACTTCTAGAAACTTTCAAAGCGAAGGGATATAAATTTCTTTTTTAGATCTGAAAGATTCTAAAATTTTACATTAATCTTTCATATTTCAGATGTATGTTGCCTGCCAGTATTAAAAAGTGAATAATTTGTGAGTGCTTTTTAACGTTATTTTGCTCAATGATATTCTGCGATCAGTGTATTAACATTTCTACCACTAAATCAAAGTTTAATATTCTGAGAACAACTTTGAAAGAACTGGCGAAGTAAAATTAACCTTTACGTAAATTAACATTAACTTTTACGTAAATTTTCTTAACACTAAATCTTTCTAAGTATTTCTTAATGCAGTTTTACTGATTGGACGTAAATGAAATTTCGCAGTAAGCATGTAAGGATCTTAAGTTTTACTAACGTTTATTTTATTTTAAATCTTTACTATCACTTCTTATTTTCTACTTCCGGCCAGAATTATAAGCGTGAAGGAGTTTATGCAAAGTTGTCTGGCGAACGCCAAGTATTTAAGTGTGGCCTTTTTGCCAAGCAGAGAGGAGAGGAAGCCGTGAGTTCGAAGCAGGCCGCTTACCTTAGAAGTTACGCAGTTGCTACTTTGCCTTCCAGGCCAGAGGTTTTAATCCTCTTGATAAATTAAACGTATTGTAGTGTTCACAGTCTCTGTGCTACATACGCTTTCTGTTATTATAAGGCCAATCTTATTCTAAAGTTAAATTAGAGTTTAGTTTTATTTTGATATCTTTTAAGTTAGACCCCGAGTGGAGGGTCATTGTATTCCGAAGTACGGAAGTCATTGTATATAAAGAAAAAAATAAAGGGTTTTGTATACCCTTCGTCTGTATCCTGTCTACTTACTACAATTAGTGAACATAGCTTTAGTAAGCTCTCTGTTCTAGTCAGGTCATTGTATGTTTCCGAAGAAGGTTAGAAGAAACATTGAACCTGATAGTGGCGCCCGACGAAGAATAACCATGGCCGAGTTTCAAGAAGAACCTGTGCTGCCTGCAGAAACAGCTCAGAATCCAGAAATGCCAGCTGCCGCCCTGGAAGGATTTGGGTATATTGTCCAGACCATGCGCGCTTCGATGAAACCAGAAGCAACGTTTAATGGAAACTCACAGGTAACCAGTTTTTTGGAAAAATTGGATGACCACTTCATGCTCTACCCCGTGCACGAGTTTCAAAAAGTTACCTTAGCTACCAGCGCTTTGAGGGGCCAAGCGCTTAACTGGTTCAAATGTATCGGCAGAAGTCTCTTGGGTCAAGCAGGAAGTCCCACCTATACCTACGAAAATTTCAAGACTGCCCTACTAAAAGCCTTCCCTGTTGTAAGGGATCGTGCGAAATTAGAAACAGAACTTTTCAGTATATATCAACAAAGAATGGAAAACCTCTCCAGGTTTATTTTAAGAAAAATTCACGTTTTCAAGCTCTTGTATGGAAACCGTCCGGATCCTGAAATAATTCAAGTGATTTTGCCGAGGTTACTACCCCAAGTGCAAGACTTTATTGAATTGAGAAATCCGACTACACTGGAAAAATTATTTGAGCTAGCAATCCAGTTTGAAAGTAGAAGAACGGCGGACGTCGAAAGAAGACGCCAATATCAACAGCGAAACCAATTTGGTACGCCAAGACTACAGCAAACTCAAGCACATGGCTACGGAGAAAAAGCGAATCAGTGGGCAAGGAAACCCGAGCATTCAAAAACAGCCGGCGAACGTCGACAGTTCAATAGCAACCCAGAAAAAAAGTCTCAAGGCCAGTGGAGAAAGAAGGAAAGCACCGAAAGAAAAAATAATTTAAACTAAAACGGATTTCTGCTGACGAGAGGGTGCGGAAATCCGAAGGCCACGAAAACCCCTCTTCCTACAAGTTAAATACAGTAATGGTGAAAAATTTGACTCTTCCGAAGATTGAAGTCTTGGTAAATAATATCCCGGCCACCGCACTCCTGGATACCGGCGCGCAGTGTTCCTGTGTGGCAGAAGTCTTTTTTAGAAAGTATTTACGCAAATACCGCATATATAATGCGGATAATACAACAGTATTAGCGGCGCAAGGAGAACAATGTAAGTGCGTAGGTAAGGTACCTTTGTACATCCGTATCAAGGACGAACAAGTAAAGGTGATGTTTTTTATAGTAAAGAATTTGCAAGCACACTTAATACTAGGAATAGACTTTCTTTCAGACGCACAAGCTACACTGGATTTTAATGAAGCGTCTCTTAAGCTGACGATGAAACCAGTGCGTGTAGAAAAGGTTGAACCGCCAAGGTTAAATCTCGACCACCTGCCTAACGACGAGCAAGATAGAATCCGACAAGTGGTAAGTGAATTTGCTTCCTTATTTAGTGATATTCCAGGATTTACCCAGGTTACTAACCATAGTATTGACACCGGAGATGCATTGCCGGTTCGTCAAAAACCATACCGGTATGATAAGAATAAGGAAAAAATTATAGAATGGCATATTACCGATATGCTACGTAAAAAGATCGTAACGCCTATCTCAAGTAGTTATGCTAGTCCGGTGGTTTTATGTAAGAAAAATAATGATTATCCTTTGGAGCATCCAAAAAGGTGGAGATTCGCTATTGATTACCGTAAATTCCATAACGAAATATCCGGTATATCCGTTACCGATTATAGAAGAAATTTTAAGGAACATAAAATCAACCAAATTTATGACAACTTTAGACTTAACGAATGGTTATTTTCAAATAGGGATCAGGCCTGAGGACGTGCCTAAGACTGCTTTTATAACCAAGTCTGGCACTTATGCATTTTTGCGAATGCCGTTTGGCCTTTCAGGCGCCCCAGCAACATTTCAGCGATGCATGGACATTGTGTTAAGACCTGTTCTCGGAAAGTCCACATTTATCTATTTAGACGATATCATTATTACTAGTGATAATCTAGACCAACATGTACAGGATTTAAGACAGGTGTTTTCTTTATTAAATGAGGCCGGTCTAAAAGTTAATGTCGAAAAATGCAAATTTGCAGCCCCTGAATTAAAATATTTAGGTTACAAAATATCGCAAAAAGGGATCGAGACAGATGAATCAAAAATAATCGCTGTACAAAAGTATCCGACTCCAAACACGGCAAAGAAGCTCTCTTCTTTTCTAGGACTTTGTTCATATTATAGGTCCTTTATAAAAGATTTTGCGGCTATCGCTGAGCCATTGTTAAAATTAAAAAGGAAAAAGGCAAGATTCTCGTGGACGGCCGAAGCCAATAGTGCTTTCGAAAAATTAAAACAAGCATTAACGCAAGCCCCTGTGTTGAAATTTCCTGAAAAGGATGAAAATTTAGAAATTTCAGCGGATGCTTCGGATTATGCGGTAGGAGCGGTACTTTCGCAAAATCAGCAGCCAGTAGCATTTTTTAGCCGAACTTTAAATCAAACACAAAGAAACTATTCCGCGACCGAGAGAGAGGCACTTGCAGTTCTGTTAGCAGTGCAAAAGTTCCGAGTCTATTTTGGAAAGGCGCCGATAACAGTATATTCTGATCATGCGGCGGTAACTAGATTGTACTCTGGAAAAAAATTTATCCCCAAGGTTAATAAGATGGGCACTCAAGCTGCAAGAATATAATCTGGTATTCAAGCATACCCCCGGAAAGGAAAATATCGTAGCAGATGCCCTGTCACGAATTAAATTAGACGAACAGGGTAATACCGTAAAAGTTGCAATGCTGACAGCGTGTACAATAAATTCCCGAGAAACTGTAATAACCGAACTGGGTAAGGATCCTGAGTTTGGAAGTATTTATGAGTATTTGAAGGATCCTGAAAATTTTAGCCACCAAGATATTGTGGCGATAAGAAATAGGGCGGCCCATTACGAACTAATAGATGGTCTATTATTTTATACAAAAACTACGAATTCCAACAACGAATTTCGACCTGTTATCCCAGCTAGTCTTAGATTAAATATCCTGCAAGAGCTCCATGACAGCCCTTTAGCTTCTCATGCTGGTATTCGAAAAACTACTCAACGCGTACGCGAGGCAGTCTACTTTCCTGAACTGCAAAAGTTAACAAGGGCGTATGTCCAGTCCTGCCCAACATGTCAAGCCGTTAATTATATTAATTTCCGCCCGGCCGGGTTTCTAAATAGTATTAAATCCGAATTTCCAAATGAAATAATCGGCATCGATTTATTGGGCCCTTTCCCAAAAAGTCAGTTAAACAAAAGTCGCTATCTCCTTGTTATAGTTGATCATTTTAGTAAATGGACCGAAATTGTTCCCTTAAAACGAGCCTCCGCGAAATTAGTTACCGATTCTATTTTAAATAAATATATTTTAAAATACGGGGCGCCCCTAAAAGTTATATCGGATAATGGTCCTCAATTTGTAAGTAATATATTTGAAGACATGTGCCAAAAACTGGGCATACGTCATTTAAAAATGGTCCCGTATCGGCCGCAATCAAATATAGCGGAACGGGTCAACAGAAATATAGTGAAAATTATCCGTAGTTATGTTAAAAATTTTCATAAAAGCTGGGATAACTATGTCAATGAATTTGCTTTCGCCCTTAGGACCGCAAAACATGATACAACGGGAAAAACTCCTGCTGAGTTATTTCTAGGCAGAAAGATTATAACACCGTTAGATAAACTATTTTATGTGCAACAAAGAGCCCCAGAATTTAAAATGGGTGATATAGAAAAACTAATAAAAGAAGCAAAAAAGAATACAGAAGTAGCACAAAGAAAACAAAAATTGTATTATGACTTGAAACGACGGGGAGTAACTTATAAAGTAGGGGATGAAGTACTAAAAATTAAGCATTCACTTTCTTCAGCACCAGAAGATAAAACTGCCAAATTTTTCCCACGCTTTGAAGGACCATATGTTATAGAAAAAATAACTCACGCTGTTGTAGTATTAAAGGCAAGAAATGGTGAAACCTGTTCCGCAAACATTGACCAGATAAAACCATTCTATGACCGTAATAAAATGCAAATCTTTTCAGATCTTTTGCAGGATCCGGGACGGCAGACACCGCAGGTACAAGTTCCAGAGGTGGGAAAACGACAAGTACAAGGGCAAGCCAATGAGAGACAGAAGCAAGTGAAAAGAAAATTGCCCCGCGGAAAAATTGAAGGTACAAAGAAAAAGAAGCCGTTCCACCGTCCAAAAAACAGAGTTCACGAACACCCCCAGAATGAAGAAGGGAGAAGGACGACGTATGTGGAAAAGACCGGGAGAAAGGACGGCAACTATAACCCGGCTGTGAAACGGAAGATTGACTCATCCGACAGAACTCTCCGCAGCAAAAGTCGCCGAACTGCGGAAGGGCCATCAGCGGCGGAGGAAAAAGTACAAGAAAAATTTGAACGGCCAACAACGAGGTCCAAGCAGGATCACGACAGAAGTTTCCCGGTTCCACCAAGACCAGCTGCCTTCAAACGGCCAAGACCACAAGCAGAGGACAGAAGGAAGATGTTCAAGGGTGGCCGTAGTGGTGAAAAACGGAAGCTTCCAGAGGAAAGCACTGAAGGGCGAGCCCGTACAAGAAGGAGGATCAACCAAGCTACGGTCTGCAGCACCTTTAAAGACTGGGCCCAGAAAAGGATGTCTGAATATTACAAAGATAAGTAAAATTTTATGTTACTTTACAAACTTAAGTTAATCTTTCATTCTTACTGCAAGTGGCAGATATCAAGAAGTTTTACCTCATGCGAGGTCTACCTTTATCGCCAAAAGGGCGAGAAATGAGTTGTGACCGATTTTCTTATTATGTTTTTCAATTACTCGCGCGTAAAACTAAAGTTGATGTATAATAGCGTTGTATAAAGACTTAAATATTGTAAAAAGTTATTGTATAAATTTTATTTAAAACATTCTAACAAGAAAGAAGTTTTAGTTTGAAAGACTTTTTGAAATGTAGTATTATTTCAATGTAGAAAGAATTGGCACTTGCTTTGAAAAGAATAGAAGTTAACAATGTACTACTAATGTATGTTTTCAAATGTGTAAAATTAACGGCATCTTGATATGTTCTTGTATACATGTGAACTGTTATTTTGAATGTTTAGAAATACCGTGATATGGTAAAAGTGAAAGTAATGTTAAAAAATTTGTTATTCGTGTGACTGTAAAGATTAAATCATGGTGAATATGCGTTAAAGGTTGAATGATGTAGTTAGGCTCTCTGACGCTACACTTTAGAGTTAGCCACTTTCAGAATAGTACCTCAGGGTCTAGAGTTGAAATTAGGGTGTGTTAAGAGGTCTCGTATGTTGAATTTTAACACATTAGTGTTTTGATTGTAGGAGGAAGTGTTGAACACATAGACAGAAACACATTCGTGTTTGGTGTTTTTACAACACATGTCAGAGAGCACGGGGAGAGATAATTAAAATAGTCATGAATGAAATAAGAATGTTAAGAAAAGTATATTCTATATGTTATTTGCAATGTCATTCTGTAACATTTCATTAAACTAGTTTTCCTTCCAGATCTCTGGAAGGAACCAGAATTGAATAAAGCTCCTGTTTTGATGCAGTACAGATGAAAAAGAAAAAAGATTGTTGTATATTCCGGGAGCTGCTATTGTAACAAATTTCTTTCTTTTAAAATTTTCTAGTTTCTAGCTAAGTTATGTTTGTAAAAGTTTGGCCTCGCGTTAGTTTCTAGAGCTAAAAGTTTTCAACAAGGTCGTTTTAGACCTCAGTTTCAAACTAATTAACTCTGGCGGGAAGTATGTAAGGATCTTAAGTTTTACTAACGTTTATTTTATTTTAAATCTTTACTATCACTTCTTATTTTCTACTTCCGGCCAGAATTATAAGCGTGAAGGAGTTTATGCAAAGTTGTCTGGCGAACGCCAAGTATTTAAGTGTGGCCTTTTTGCCAAGCAGAGAGGAGAGGAAGCCGTGAGTTCGAAGCAGGCCGCTTACCTTAGAAGTTACGCAGTTGCTACTTTGCCTTCCAGGCCAGAGGTTTTAATCCTCTTGATAAATTAAACGTATTGTAGTGTTCACAGTCTCTGTGCTACATACGCTTTCTGTTATTATAAGGCCAATCTTATTCTAAAGTTAAATTAGAGTTTAGTTTTATTTTGATATCTTTTAAGTTAGACCCCGAGTGGAGGGTCATTGTATTCCGAAGTACGGAAGTCATTGTATATAAAGAAAAAAATAAAGGGTTTTGTATACCCTTCGTCTGTATCCTGTCTACTTACTACAATTAGTGAACATAGCTTTAGTAAGCTCTCTGTTCTAGTCAGGTCATTGTATGTTTCCGAAGAAGGTTAGAAGAAACATTGAACCTGATAAGCATATTAACATTTTGCCCCGTTGCAATTAATGAAAAACCTTTCTAACATCGTATATTATACATTTCTGTGGTAGAACTTTTCTGGGCAGTTAAGTTTAATATTACGTTATAGGTTAACACTTTAAAAACAAGCTTCCAGAGAAAAAAAAATGCCCAGCCCAAATTTCTCCACTATAATGCTTTTGGGATCACCTTTTTCGAGTTAATTAATAATACCTAGGCATTTGGTGAATTGTTAAAGTGACACATTTTGGATTTATTTCTTTATCAAGAATTTTTTTCTTTTTTCATTTTTAGTTTTGAGAATATTCAAAGAAACAGAGATAAAATCTATTCTAAAATAATGCAAAACGACTTATCACCTCTGGTACTTTAGTGAATTATTAGAACCTTAAAGTTAATTAACGAGCTACAACCCCTGAAACTCTACGCGAAGCTGCAACACTAACTCCTCAGAAAAGAGCCCAGCTAAGTTTCAAAACTTTCCAAGCGTGCTTATATCAGGCCTTTCAGATTTGGTCTGATCAACAGGTCTCTCTCTAGGCAAGCAGGAGGGGTGGCAACAGCCAGTCTTTTGTTTTGAATCATGCTGATTATGACTTTAGGTCTCATTTTAACCTGTGCTGCTTGACATAAAATCTACTTACTATTTTCTAAACCACCTCTAGACTGAGCAAGTGTGTAACAAAATGAGACTTAAAAAAAAAAAAAAAAAAAAAAAAAAAAAAAAAATGCAACATAAAGCTAACTGTTAGTAAAACCTAAATAAAATGTCACTTATCTTCTTTCAAATATGTCCAATTATTATAAGTATAAAATATTTAATAGGATGAAGGGACTGCTACGGGAAAAAAAATTGAACGCTTTCAGATTTGACACATTAAAAAGAGCATATTTTTAGAATTTCCGATACACAGTCTCGCGCGCTGGAGATATTCCCCCCCCCCGTACAATATTGTCATTGCTCGCTTTGAAATCATTGAGCTTGTTAATCAAAAAT
Source organism: Stegodyphus dumicola (assembly GCF_044657685.1). NCBI lineage: Eukaryota > Metazoa > Arthropoda > Arachnida > Araneae > Eresidae > Stegodyphus > Stegodyphus dumicola. The sequence continues at coordinate 184,625,455 of NC_140772.1, read as the reverse complement.
TCGTTAAAGTGTTGCAAAATATGAAATCGGTGCTAAATAAATTTTAAATTCCAAATTAGTGCTTCCAGATGCCCTATTCGGTGGAAGATTACGTTATTAAAAAATTGATGGCTCTAGGTACCGTTGTTTTATAACAATGCGAGAAACATACATACATTTATGTAGATTCTCCATTATTTAATTTCTTTAAATATAACACAGGGCAATAAAATTTGGTGGCAACAGTTTGAAAAGTGAACCGAAATTTATAGTGAACCAACACAAAATGCCAAAATGTAATTAATAGTCCTTCTGGGGTAACACTTTGGGATAAAAAGTCACTTTGGGCTAAAAAGACGCTTGTAAAAGGAATTAGTGGTAATTTACGAAGTTAATCTAGTTTTCTTACAGGTACTTCCTTGTGCAGGTTTATGTTGCTGTATTTTACTATGTTACAGCATGTTCACATTTGAAGCATATTTTAAACTACGGAAGTGTTTCTTTATCTTGTATATTATTATAAATGGCAGATGCGGTTTGAAAGGATGCTAAAGCATGATTGTACTATAACGCCTGATTTTCGTATTTAGTATATTCATATTATATTTATATTATATATTTAGTATATTCATATCATCAGTATATTTAGTATATTCATATTATATATTTGTTCGCTTCATAAGATTTTTGGTAAAATAGTTAATCTAACTCTTCAAGCCCAGATTCTTATATTTTAATATTACGCCCAAGGCAAAAATCCTGTTTGTTAGGATTCAGTTTGTAGAAGAAGAATCTGTCCCTTTAGAACGAAACGATACACCTCGTGACTTAATTGTTGATGAATAATACAAAAACGAAACGAGAGGCTGAGAATCAGTAAGATCTTCGAACTCCAGTTTCGAACTCAGATCCGTAAGAAGCCCAGCAATTATTTTACCACCCTGAAGGAAGAAAAAATAAAGGTAAATAAATCGCAGTTGATTAGATAATAAGGAATAAAGAATCTCATTAAGGTAGATTATACTGCGTAAGTAGTTTCAATTGCATAAAACATCCGCAGGATGTTAGCAATTAAGTTATTACCTACTAAGTTGCAATTAAGTTATGAGAAACTGGTTGCAGGACCACCTAGCCTATTTTTGTTACCTTCTGCATAACTGGATAAATACACCATTAAGCAAAATAAATATTAAATTAAGCAACTGGTGGAAAATACCCGGAAAAGAAAGGAAAAAAGGTGTAGGTGAGGAAAAAAGTTTGAACGAATTACTGCGTAATTTTCTTGTGTTTAACCCAAAATTGTAAAATATTATTAAATATTCGAGAAAAGAATTAAAAATATTATGTGAAAGGCAAAGAATAAGAATTAATTTCAGCCGATTTAGGCTCATTATATAAGATAAGGTGTACATTTCAAATAAATACTATACAAAAAAGAATGAAATTAATAAACATTTTTAAAATAGAAAAATTTTTTACCAACATAGTCTGTTTCTAATTCTTAACATAAAATAATTATTTATATCACTTAATATACGCAAATTCATTGAAAAATATAAAAGGCTTTTAGGTTTGCGCAGATCTTTCTTAATGTGCGTTAAAAAATAAATAATAATAGTAATAAAAGGATTCATAGCTCTCTTGTACTACCACTTTACATAATTCTTCTAAACCAAAATAAAACAAAACAAAAGCAAACAAAAAAAATGCTGAATAATTTTTTTAGGCTAACTATAACCAAAGTGAACATGCGAACATTTGGTCTTGATATTGGTTTGATTTGGTTTATTAGATTACGGCAAAGCACTCGAGGGCTATCAGCCTTAAGGGAGGGATGCCTTCGTGGAGGACTTTTTAAGTGGTCTTGATATTGAAACGTTAGTTTAAGTTATTTGAATATGGCAAAGCACGCAATGGTTATCTGCTAAAGATAGGAGATAACCATGTCTTTGGGAAGGACATTTTAAGGAAAATTAACTTGTATTCATGTTGCAGAGGAGGAAATCAACAATATAGCCGACCCGTTCCTCACGGATCGAAGTGGAAGGACTCAGCGGTTGAGACCACTGAATCTATCTGGCTGTTGATGAGATATTGAAAGTTTTTTGCATAATTCATAAAACGAAATTTGCTTAGCCGTTAGTAATTTAATTCATATTGCGAAAAAGCCATCGCACGATTCTTCATTCTAATTTCAAATACCTTTTGGAAATCGAAAGCATCAACAATTATACCTGATACCAGATTACCAATAATGTATAAGATATTTTCTTCCTCCTTTCTGGAAGCCTTCGTAGTGTACCGGTAACACACTCGGCGTGTAATCGAGAGGTACTGGTTCGAGTGCCGGTGACGGCATCGCTTATTTTTCACGTATTCCTTCTTCAAATCTAAATACTCTACAAACGTAGGTCAAGCCTTTTAACAATATATTTATTTGTAGTATGTATTTGTTGAAGAGATATGTGATTATTGCAAGCAGTGTTCCAGTATTATTATTTTCAAAATTTTGTGTAAGCATCTGATTAAAAATAAATATTTATTTATTATGTTTTATTCTTTAGTTCGTTTAATTTATTCGTTCATTTTTTTATTTCACAAATAAATTATTTAGTGAAATTTTATTAGTCGGCCAGTGGCAATAGTAGACCCCTTTGTTGTTAGCATATTGAAAACTTGATTTCATTAGCATTCACTAAGAGGTACCTAATTTTTTTTTTTTTTTTTTTTTTGAAAAAGCGTATGGGTAGATGCATTTTAAATTTAGTATTATAGTTTTTTTTAGCGTCACTAATTTGAGTTGCAAAATTAATTGCTTTAAAGGACTTTTCGTAACAAAAAAAGCATTAGAGAGTTAACTAAGCAAGAAAAATACAATTTGGAAAAAAAAAAAAAAAAAAAAAAAAAAACATAAAATTTGGTATAGCATTTTTGACTAAATTTGAGAGTTGTTTGGAAATTTTCAATCCAGTTATGAAAGTTTGAAAGAAATAATACGAATATTTCACATTTCTTGGAAAACTTTGTTTAAATATCATAATGTAATTTTAACACTCCTCGTCTTGGTAGTCTTTTTGTAGAAACTATTGCATTTAATTTAAAACCAAAACATTTCCTTATTATAAAGCAATGTAAAATGAACTTTAGACATTAATGACACAGAAACTCACAAAATACAATACAACAACAACAACATAATTTAGATAAAAATGGGCAAGTTCCCACAAACTGAATCAGCCTGACTACTTGCTGATGCTTGTGGGGTGTTTAAATACAGTTGTAGAGGCTATTTCGAAGCAGGAAAGATGAAAAATGAGCAACGTCGGCGCCGGAACTCGAATTCACGGACCTCTCGAATTCGCGTCGAGCGTGCTGACCACTACAGCACGAAGGCATGATAAGAAGGCGGGAGAAATACCCAATATACTCCCCCTTTTAAAGGGCAACTGGAGTTTTAGGAGACTCAATCGCCAAATCCTGGCGGTGGAGAATCATCATTCACCACCTTTTAGTTCGGGCGCCACTGTAGAGACATTAGGTAATATTTGAAAGCAGGAGATGTGAAAAAATGAGTAGTGCCCTCTCCGGGACTCGAACCAAGGACCTCTGGAATAAGCGTCGAGCGTGCTGACCACTACACCACGAAGGCATGCTAAGAAGGCTGGAGAAATATCTTACACAGTATCATGTAAAAACCTCTATTCCTTATGGAAGGTAACTGGCTATTAGCATTGTATAATTATGGCCTTAAAAATCTTCAGATCACATAATTGAAAAAAAAATTGATATGCAAAAATTCAAATTGAAATTAAGATGAATTACTTCTATATTCAAATTAGGTCTTACAAATTTAGTAATTAAAATATTATATTAACTAAAATAATGTACGAAAATTAATCGATTAAAAAAAGACAGATTGAGAGGGAAAAAAATTGAATTTGGAAGTAATTTGTCATAATTAAATCTAGAATTTTAGTAATTATATTTGACTAGGGAAGCCCTTTTTTTAAACTTATCACACAATATCACAAATATAAAAATTTTGCATACACTCATTACTTATTTTAAATAGTCACAACAAATTTTAAAATTTTATGACTAATACATATAACTCGCACTTCAACATAATTTGGAACAGTATTTCTGAAGTTATACTTTTTATTAAAATATTTCTAATTTTATTACTTTAGACAAAAATGGAAGACTGCACAGCTTTCTGCAGAAACAAACATATTGATTCAAATTAAGGCAGTTAATAGGCAAATCTAAACTAACTAATTGATGCATTAATTTATTAATAGTTAAAGAGATGCTAGGTAGTTACTTATAAAGGCATTCATTTTTTGTTTTTTGAAGTGCACTACAACATTCCATTGTACTAAAAAAATTAAAATTTCACTCCAATATATATATTAAAAAATATTTAAAAAAAAGTAATTGCATGAAAGTAGTATTTTCATAAGGTGGGAGACTTCAGAGTTTATTTTAACATATTATACAATCGTTTCAATGAATTAGTCGTTAATTTCAACATTTTTTACCACATTCTTTACCATGTTATTTCATTCATTTTTCATATTCACATCATTTTCAAAATAATAAAATTCTTAGCAATAATTTAAAATGTTCGTCATAAATTCAAAAATATAATTATTTACCTTAATAATCTTCCTTAAGGGGACTCATACACCTTAAAACCCATAAGATGTTCGAATAGGTGACTGTTGCAAGAATTGGGATAACTTATTTATTTTAAAAGCAATTACTACCAACATTTTACAGCTGACTACATAATATAGCTGCTTTTTGAAATAGTAATCAGAAAGTTTGTGTTGCCACAAATATTTTTATAATTTAATCCGCTTTGTGATATAATTTTTCGTCATGTTTCCAACTTGCGCGCACATTTTAAAACATTTTGTTTCATAATTTAATTCCATATTTAATATATAGCTTTTATAACTTTTGGAAACTACTGTGAACCTAAAATTCTAAAAATTTCATGTTAAATTTTTATTTTATTTTGAGTTGAGTTTATAAAATGTATTTTATTAAAAAAAAATTTTATTGTTTTCGTTCATAAAATTTTTCAATATTAAAATATTCATCAGATTGTTGGTTCAGTTAGAAAATAGTGCCCATATAAGGAATTCCATCAAATTTCAAGTATGTACCATTAGCCATTTGTAAAATATCATGCGCGCAAGGTAGAAACAGGGCGAAATATTTTGTCACAAAGAGGATTAAATTACAAAAATATTTGTGGCAACACAAACTTTCTGGTTACTAGTTTCCAAAGCAGCTATATTATGCAGTCAGCTGTAAAAAGTTGGAAGTAATTGCTTTTAAAATAAATAAAATATCCCAATTCTTGCAACAGTCACATATTCGAAGATCATGAGGGGTTTAAGGTGTATGAGGCCCCTTAAACAAAATAATTTAAATACCTTAGAATTCTGCACTTAATTTACTAAGTTACTAAAAACTGAATTCTTATAACATAAAATTTTAGTCTGATATTTTCATAAAACAGTGCAACATTTAAAAAATTCTATAAAATAAGAAAAACAGAACTAAATACCCAAATTTAAAAATAATTTATATCATTCGTTATTTTTAAAGATTTTTCCGATGATTATGAAAATATTTTTAATTCTATTAATGAATGAATAAATCAAATAGTAAAATCAGAATTGCAGAATTTTAAAGAAGTAAAACTGTGAGTAAAATTTTGAAAACCAATGCACATATTTAATTTTGTTTCACTTTCGTCAAACACACATACTGATTCAATGAAACTCATGATTGATGATCGCAGCTAATTTTCGACATGAACACTTTCTGTGTACGCAAATTAATGACTATAATGCAATAGCAATAATGGTGGCTTATTAAATACTTTGGAGATTCCAAGTAAGGTTTTAAGCACTGTGGTTACCGTATCTTAAAGTGCTTATGAAATCTCAGGTAATGCACATACTTCCCCCTTTTTTCTCTACTTAACGTAAAATATGTTGCATTAGACATGCGAAAAATAAATTTGATTCCCATAGATCAGATTCGATCGTCGTCGACTCACTGCTATTTCCCGCCACAACTGCTAGTTACCAAAGCTGTATAAAATTATGAAGCTATCTATTCAAAGTTGAACCATTGCCAGTCCATTTCAGCTATTCTCCAGATCATCCTATTACACATATATAATTTTCAAATAAATTAAAAATCTTATATAAAAATTTATTAATGTTAAAATTTAGACACTGTATAAAAATAATATATAACATATTTCTTACTAAAATAAAATGTGTTACAACTTGTCGCAATTAAATATTCTCAAATTCAGTCCACACAAATATGTTTCAACAAAGCCTATTGATATGCATATTAATTGATATTATATTTAACCTCTTTAAATATAATACAAGGCGATAATATTTGGTAGCAACAGTCTGAAAAGTGAAACAACGCTTATAGTGAATCGACGCAAAATGACGAAGCGAAATTAATAGTCCTTCTGGGCAAATTAGCCCTTAAAAAAGATTAGGAAGAGTGAGTGCAAGAGCAGGCTTTTTTTAGACTGCGAGCTCAGGGCGACCGTAAAGACTTTGACAAATTCATTTGAACGACCGTTTAATCTGAAGCTCTTCGGATTTTTTTTTTTTTTTTAAGTCTTTCCTTAGTTCGTCAATGTTCAGTTTTCTTAATAAGATAACTTACCAGCCCTTTTTGCCTTTTTATTATTAGTATTTTGCCCTTTTGATTTTATTTATGAAATGTTACTTTCTTCGTATTTGCACTACGTAAAATTCAATCACATAACGTTTAGAAACAACACATTTTTTTAAATTTCTGGATAGAATGTTAAATGTTGCCATGCTTTTTTTTTTTACATTTGCTATATATTTTCTTTAAAAACAATACATGGCGATAATATTTTGTGTAACCATCCTTTTATTTCTCATGCTCTATATTTTTTTTTTTCCTATTCGCTACATTAGTTCTTTAAAAATATACACGGTGTATCATTACGTGGCAACATAACTTCAATTGAAAAATGGTGTGGGTACAAAATGTGATACGGTCAAAAAGTAATTTCGATATTAATAGTATAAGGTATTTCTACCGCATTCTTAGCATGCCTTTGTAGTGTAGTGGTCAGCACGCTCGGCTCGTATTCGAGAGGTCCGTGGTTCGAATCCTGCTTTGAAATAACCTAATGTCTCTACAATAGCGCCTCTGGAAGCAAACTGTACGAAAAGTAAAAAAGCGAGAGTGTCAGAGGACAATTACTCAAGTAATTTATCAATTTTACTGTATAAATTGCTTTTCACTCAAAATTGAATTAGCGAAAATGCTTAATCATAATGAGTTCTTTAGTGCTCTGCATAGTTTCTTGATCCCTTCAATTCACGGAAATATTTGGCCTAACTTAAATTGCCAGTTTGGCATCGCCTTATTACTGGAGTAAAGGACGAAACACCTTCGTATTTATTTCTTAATTATTGTTCATTGAACGGGAATTGGTTTGTTCCCCTTGAAAAGTCAACTAATTTCCAATCAATGGCAATGATTATTTGCTTTTAATTTAATTACTTGCTTTTAATTTAATTTTTTTTTTACAATTAAAATTTTGTTATTCATGATTTAATTCAAGTCCCCGTTCAACATTTTTAACAATTTACATTCAAGTTACTTTAAAACAATTTTCGGAATTAAACTTACTAACTATGGTTAGGTTAGTTTATTCAATTAAGGCAAAGTCTCGAGGGCTATCTACCTAAGGGGAGGGATGCCTTCGTGGAGGAAAGGGAAACTGGCTCGTATACACGTTACACATGAGGAAAACCACGAAAACGCCCATGCAGGCAGCGCGTTCGCGGGATTCGAACCTCGGACCGAACTACCAGTGTTCAGCGACTTTTCCGCTCGGCCGCTGGTGGGCTACTAACTATGGATTCACTTTTTTTAGATAATTCTATTAAAATTAATCTTAGGATCATATTCTTTCATATATAATCAATATTTCTTTAGTAAATAAATTATTATTAACTTACTTTGCAGCTATTGCGCACGTAGTAGAATAACTCAATTTCGCACTACGTGAATTTAAGATCATACAACATTTATTTATATATGTATATATATATATGAAAAGTATTAATAAACGTAAAGAAAGCAAATTATAAGAAAAGTAAATAAGCGAATCCCAAAAGGCGAAGTTTAAAATAGAAAAAGGTGGTGTAAGCATAAAATAAAGGTTGTTACTAAAGGGCTGTTTTAGCTTTTCCCAGAGCAGAAAACTGCTTCTTTTAAGTAAAGAAATAAATCTGCGTGCACAAAAATTTTAAATCTTCTTCTGTCTTAAAAGAAGATAAAACTTTTCATTTAATTACAACTAAAACTCAAAGGCCTGATAACTTACTTAAACTAGTCATATAAGTAAGGTATTGAAAAATGATCAAGCACAATTTTATTTTGATAACTTCTTTCTTGATGGCTTCTTTTCCTACTTAATAACATCATTTACAATATCTTTTATTTAAAATGCATCTCAGTTTCAATTTTAATGTTTTTCTTGATACCATTATCTAATCGAATGCTCAGATACTTGCAAAAGGATACTAATTATTTTCATCCTATACGGAACAGTAGAATGAGTGTTAACTATTAAAATATTATTTTTGTCCAGGAATTAAGAATGTTTTAAAACATCAAATGTCATTAAATTTTAATTACGTTAACCTTTCGGTATAAAATCAAGCTTTCTGTTGATACAATAATTAAAAAACATAATAATTTCTGATTAAAATGTAGCTTAATAGCGAAAGAATTGCAATTTTCTTGTTTTTTAAATAATAATAACAAGCAGAGTTGTGCTGAATTGTTTACTGATTAAGTATTCACATTTTCAGTTAACTGATATTTACTGCGGCCTGAAAATATTTCTGAAATAAAAGAAATGAATTATTCATAAGTTACATAACTCGTGCCAAATAAGAACAGCTTAAAAGTGAAGAAATGCAGCAGTTCAAATGTTCGAAATGCAGTCTATCAATACAGTCGTGATTATGAATCCAAACATGAATTCACAATTTAGTCTGAGGCTTCATTATTTGTTCCAGTGTTTCGATTAAAGATTGTTTTATTTCCCTTGTTCTTCCATCAACTGAAGCTGTATTTTACATCATAAAGTTCAGCTTTTTCCTATTCTTTATAAACGTCTTTTTTCGCTGTATTTCTCTTCGACAAGACTATATATATTATATTACTACTGTTACAAATATAAATATTATTACTATTATTATGTTATTAAAAAAGCGGAAAATGATAATGAGTATTACCCTGTTAATATGAAATGAAGCTAAAGAAAAATTTCTTAAAAATTAAAATGCTAAAAATGCTGTGAATATGAAGAAATTAAATTAAGAGTATAAAAGAAATTAAATTAATAAAAAGAAATTAAAGAAAAAACTTCTTTAAAATTAGAATGCTAAAAATGTTATACAGATTTATGACTTAATGGTTTTCTCTATTGTCAAATAGATAACATTATTTCTTAAACAAATTTTCTTAAGTTATAAATTTTATGTACATAATGCTTCGCACCTCAAGAATTCTGAACAGTGAAAAATCAAGAATGCGTGATTTTAATTTATAATCATCGTAGAAATCAGGTACAACTTATCCTTTCTTCTTCGAAATTATGAATTTACCATAACCTTTTACATGACTGCCTTATTTTCCTATAAAAATTCAAAAATGATTAATTCATTAATAAAGCTTTAGTTCCCTCTCCAGTTTTCCCAATCCAAATATCGGAGAGTCATCCATCCGGCTTTCGGAGGAGCCCGAGCACCGAAACTATCGTTCCAAATTTCTCGTACTTTTAAACGGTCAAGCACGCGTACACCAGACATCATAACATGTCCTATTATTCGCTTCAAGTGGCCACAGCTATGTGTTAAAATTAATGACTTGCAGGGCTTGCGTCAAAGATTTTACCTTTTCGCCACTTTTGCACGTTAATTACGCACGCTTGGGGAGACGTTGTTGGAAAAGGCTTTTGTGGATAATGGGTTTGGAATGGCGTGAAATGCGGAGGGGAGGATTGAGCGAAAGATTCGAGAACGCAATCCACTTTTATGCATGGCTTGCCATTGGTTGGACGCTTACACTTTGGGAAATTAAACACATTGTCGAAAGAGTATAGCGAGGGCTTCCGAATGAGGGGTTGCAGGAAATCTCGATCTTCCACCCACCCTGGTTCTTGACTCGGAGGTTATTGATGACTGTCATTAAGCGTGTGGTCCCGTCTTCGTGTCTACCGGGATGTTTGAGATATTGAAGAGCTTGAATTTTTCTCCACGAAATTGTTGGAACATAAGGAGCATCAATTTGAAAAATCTGCTGGAATTTATCTATGCAAATATGCTAAGTACTCAGTTTTTTCCCCCCAATCTAAGCTGAATCGAGTTGAAACACTTAAAGAATGGATGGGCAAAAGGACTTTCAATCTACGTTTTTAAAAGTAATGATGATTTTTCTTAAAATCCCAAAATGAAACAACAACCTTTTTATTACAACAATTTAAAAAAATAAAGTGCTTGATAATACAGAGTGAAAGAGATTTGAAAAAAGCTTATTAATTAACATATAAACTATTTAGAATCTATGTTACATTTTTACTCAAGATTAAGTACAGTACTACAGTACCTTTGCGAATATAAGCCGATCAAAGTAAAAGCGAGTTTAGAATCCAGCTATAGACCCAGCTACATGAATAAGTGAAAGAAAAACTTTTAAATTTTACTTTAGCAGAAGCGTTTTCGGTAACTGAACACTAACGAAAGATCATTCGGTTATTTAAAATGGTTAGACGTGGTGTGGTGTGGTGTATTTAATTATGGCAAAACACACTAGGGCTATCTGCCTAAGGGGAGGGATGCCTTTCGTGGAGGACTTTCTAAGGGAAACTGGCTCGTATACACGTTACACATGGGGAAAACCACGAAAACGCCCATGCAGCCAGACCGTTCGCGGGATTCGAACCTCGGACCGAACTACCAGTGTTCAGCGACTTTACCGCTCGGCCGCTGGTGGGCCGTAAAATGGTTAGACGACAATGGCGAAATGGAGAACGATGCTGCTCACTATAGCGGATATAGATTTCCCACAATTCTTATAATATTACGCGTTGGATACTGATAATCATAAACTAAGTATATGACAATTAAACAAGTAAAAGCAATCTGAAGGATTTCATATTTTAGAGTAGCACCATTTTTAACGCAAAAGAACGTTAGCTCAGAAGGGCTATTAATTTCGTTTTGGCATTTTGCGTTGGTTCACTATAAAAGTCTTAATCACTTTTCAAATTGTTGCCATCAAATTTCAGGGCTCTGCATATTTAAAGAAATTAAATAATGAAGAATCATAGATGTATGTATTTTTCTCGCATTGGGATAAAACAACGGTACCTAAAGCCATCAAAGTTTGAATAGCGTAAATAGCGTAATACTCCTGCGAATATGGGCATCTGGAAGCCCAAATTTGGAATTTGTTTTATTATTGATTTCATATTTTGTAAAACTTTAATGAATTTTTTTTTTATTAACAAACTCAACGATTTCAAAGCGCTTCCTTAACAATTGCATCGCTTGCATCTTCCATTGTTTATACGCAAGGTTTTTTTTTTTTTTTTTTTTTTTTTTTTTTTTTTTAAATGTTCTTGTTGAGTTTACAGTTTACCAGTTTGTTTTTGGACTCACTCCTAACACTATTTTTGTTTTTAAAATTTTCTTATAAAACATCGCTTTTCTCGCATTTATTCTATATAAAATTCAGCAGAAAAAATATAAGATTTTTAAAAGCAGCACATTTTTAGGATTCGATATAGCGTGCTAAGTTTTGGCATACAATTTTCTACTATTTTTTTCGGTCTTTTCACAGTTTTCACACTATTTCACAGTTTATCAATGTTGATGTGCTCAAAACTAAGCACAGATATGTAAGTGCATACTTTTCTTAACAAGATGTGTTACATAACTTTTTAGCATTTATATTATTACCATTTTGTCTTTTAAACTTTATATAATAAACGTCACTTTCTTCAAAATTACGCCACATAAAATTCGACAAAAAAAGTCACAAAATACTCAAAAACATCACATCTGTAGAATTCCCGATTAGAGTGTTAAGTGTTGCCACAAATTTCTTTTATATTTACTATATTATTAAAAAAAATAATGCATGCCGATAATATTTGTGGCAACATCCTTTTATTTCTGTTGCTGTACATTTTTTTAGATATTCTTTTTAGATATTCGTTACATTATTTCTTTAAAATAATACATGGTGATAAAATTCCGTAGCAGCAACTTAAAATGTTACACAACACAAATGTGATTAATGTGGACCACAAAAAAATAAATAAATAAATAAATAAATAAATAAATAAATAAATAAATCTGAAATGTTTCAGATTTTAAATTACGTCCAAAGGGGCGTTTTTTAACATTTTGTGTGTTACCTTTCTTTATTAAATATCATGTTCTTCGCACTTAAACCATAAGATCCAGTGCAACAGCAATATCGCAAAATAGTTTTAAAACGAGCATATCTTTAGAATTTCCGATACAGAGACTCACGCGCTGGAGATATAAATGTTTTTTCTGCACAACGTTGCCATTGCTCGCTTTGAAATCCTTGAGTTTGTTAGTCAAAAATTCGTCAAAGTTTTAAAAAATAGGAAATCGATCATAAAACAAATTTCAAATTTCAAATTTGGTCTTCCACATGCTCATATTCGTTGGTGGATTACGTTATTCAAAATTCGATGACTCTATGTACCGTTATTTTATGACAATGTGAGAAATATACATACATTTACGCAGATTTTCATTATTTAATTTCTTCAAATATAATGCAGGACTCTAACATTTTATGGCAACAGTTTGAAAAGTGAACCGACATTTATGAGTCCGACGCAAAATGCCAAAATGAAAGCAATAGTCCTTCGGGACTCAAGTCCCTTTGGACTAAAAACAGGTGAGGATTGAGACTAACAGCACGGCCAACGTTAATAAAAGTAATATTTTTAATGAATTTTAATTATTAATATTTAAAAACTTGTGTCTCATCGAATTATTTGTAAGTCATTTTTAAGTCATATTTTTTATTCTTCAAAAATTTGCTAAAATTTCTCCGCTTAGACAACGAAATATGAGGTATTTTAAAGTTGGATTAAATAATTTGTCTTTAAAAAGCAAAGAATATCAATGACAATTCACTTCTGGAAAATGGTCTGCTTTTCGTTCATAAATTTATTCATTAGGCATATCGAAGGAAGAAACATGAAAAAAGTTCCAAAGCCATTGCCAGGATTCGAACTCCGTACCTTTCGATTGGTAACCGAACATGATTACAATCGCATCCGGAATGCAAACGGTAAGTAGGAAGAAAATGCCTTACATTCTCGCGAGGTAAAGGGACCTTCCGACTGCTAGTCAGATGAACCTCCAATTGCACCAAGAAGACACTTGGTAAGGAGAGATTATTATACAGCTTTCTTGATAGCAGTAAAAGACTTTTTCATAATAACATATTGGGGTTTAGAAAATTGTTGCTGTTATTTCTTTCATTAAAAAAAAAATAAATAAATAAAATAAAATAAAATAAAATAAAATACGAACTCTTATGACGGATTTTGAATAGTTGATAGGTGATAAAAGTGAAAAACCATATACGAAAAGTATAAATCCATGTGACTCCCAGGGGAAAAATGCCTTATGGTAATTGGAAAAAGAAAATCCACTTCTTTCGGCCTTCTTCTTAGGAAATCGGTCTTCTTATGTTCTTAGGAAAACATTTCACGTTAATATTTCATTAAAAATGAAAGGAATAACCAACAACAGCAATACGAGGTTTCCCCCTCTCCCCTCTTGTGGAGTAATTTGTCCTTTACAATGCTTTTCTTTAAAAATGTCGGCAATTTTCATCAAACGCGTATCGTTCCATCGCCATTTATGGTTCTTTCATGCACTGATTAATTTTTGCAGCAAAAAAGTGGGTGATGCCTTTCGAAAATTTTGAAATTGTTTCACTGTAACCGTAATCGCTTAGCTGTATTATTTTAAATCATCACCATATATTCACCAAGCATATATTCAAATCATATCTGTTTAAAATTGATGAAAGATGAGAATCTATAAATGTTTCTTGTACATTGTGTTCTTCGCAGGGAAACCTCGGTAGCTAAAAGATACTTAACCTGTTCTTAACTCTGGAACGCGTCATTTTAATGGATTTCGGACTTCATGAGCAAAATTACAAAAAACATTGTATTTATAGTTTTCAAATTTATGCTGATTATTATCGGTGTAATGAGACAAATGCGTACCCACATTTGTTTTTCCTCCAGCCCTTTAATATCAGAGTTCTGCATGATGTGTGCCTATGTCTATGGATACCCGTCAAAGTGACGGGTAAGCTAATTTCATAGTTAATTGTAATAAACCTTTTTTTAATGAAATTATTTTTCTTGCGACAAATGCAAAAGTAGTTAGAACGTAGATTTGTCAATCGCGGTTCGCGAGAGCAAAGGATATGTTTCATCAATCGTACATACCTAAAGCATAAACAAAAAGCGTTAGGCTCAAAATTATAAAGAACAATCTACAGCCGTTGAGTTCTAGTTCATACGTTTTAGAAAGAGTTTCAGTTAATGGGAATACAGACGATCGGGAAGAAAATAATTAGATTATTATGAGTATTACCAGTGGCATTATAGAATTAGAGGAATTTATTCTGACTAAATACCATTCTTTAGTGACCATGAGTAATCCAAGAAGAGATACTAAATAGCTAGAGATAACATCAGCGAAGAATGCTATGGTAAATCTGTTAACACTAAAACTACAGTAATATTTTTTACACCGATAAAAACAACTACATATATGTCAAATTGATGGTTATCGGTAGTTCTAGTGCTAAGGTTGTAAGTGTTTTTACATTAAATTAATCTTTTTAAAGAAAACACATAGCTTTCTATATCCGTCAATTTGACTGGTATCTGTAAATACAGGTATACAAAAATGTTCTTAAATCTAGCGTTAAAAGGAAGTACAAAAATCATAGAGAGTTAATGCTGTTAAAGCTAGTACAAATATGAGCGTCTCTTCAAACTGTTGTTTTGTAAAGAACAAACTACAGATCATGTGAGACTTTTACTTCACTCTGAAGTAAGATGGTTTTCGAAAGGGAACTGCTTGAAATTATTTATAGTTTCTTTTCATATTCTTAGTGCCTACTTTAAATGATAAACTTGAAATGAATCACGTGTTAAGGTAACCCTCGAACTGGTGAAGTTGCGAATTTTCCAGTTTTTTGCTAAAAATATACTTTAGTACCCTTACTACACCGCAAAGAAATTTTGAAATGATCTGACCATAACAAATGGCGTAAAAAGGCTATTAAAATTGTGGCAGTCTTTTAAATGCCCCAACCACCTCAGTGTTTATTTTCTTTTGCATCTTAATTGCTTCTATTTAATTATTTCTTAATTCTTAATTGCCAGTTATTTATTAAAAATCAAAGTAGAAAGAATAGAAAGGTATTAGATGTGACTGTGACTATCAGTAAAGTCTATTTTATATACGTAATTTGATTGAGATAAAATTAAATTTTTTAAAATGAACTAAATATCAAATTAATATTATTAATATTGATTATAACTATTTAAAACTATTATACTAAACTGATGTATTAAAAATTCTTTTCAACGTGAATTTCAAAACAAAAACAGATGAAGAAGAGCTGTACTTCTATTTTACGGTTTTTCTTGCAATATTTCCAGCCAGAGAAGTTTTAAAATAAAAGCTTTTAATTCATGTTAATACCCACCAATGAATAGTTATAGGTTCAGTTTTAGATACGTACGTGTGGAAATAAAGTAAGGAAAATATTTTAAAAGAAATGGAAACGTTTTTTTGACACTTTTATCCTTTAAACTGCATTTTCTCAGTTTACAGTTTTTTTATAAATACGTTTATTCAAAGCACCATAACTCACAAAGCTATAAAATAAAACAGTTAATAGTTTCCCTGTTTGCTTATTATTATCTACTTAATAGAAATAAGAATAGATTAAAAAAAAATCAAAAGAAAAATTGTTTGAAAGAAAATGGCGCTGAAATAGGCTTTTTTTATTTTACACATAAACAGGCTTCTTTCTTTAACTCATCGTGGATTTTGTGCCGTAAATAATTTGCTACTGGGGAAAAGAAATCGACTGACTATCACAAAACGGAGAGACTTGAAACTAAAACTAACTAAATTGGAGGTTATCATAAAATTTCTCTTTAGCAAGCATCAAACGCAAGGGTCTTACTAAATTTAGTACACTCATCTAAAAGTGACCTCACATTATAATGCGAAATTATTAAATAATTAAATAACTATTATTTAATAATACTGTAGATTTTATTTTGATTTTCTAATAATTTTTTTTTTTTTTTAAATTTTGGAACAAGCCTTTCCTTTACTTTCTCCTTTTCCACCTACGTCTCCCTATCAGAAGGAGTTTTCAGGATTACGTTTTATGCAAATGAAGGTAGAAACCAATATTTGAGCTGAAGTCTTGCTCACTACACTTGTTACTATTATTTGCCCGTTTTGTTACGTACCTGTTAGTATTCGTCGGTGATCTTAAACAAGGGCCACCTCTGATAGTTAATTCTTTACAGCTTCAGCTGGTTTATTTTAGTTAATATTAGATTAGTTTTATATTTTCTATCTGGAGTTAAAGCCCAAGATGGAAGCTTATTGTAAACTGTAGAAGGTGCGATTTGTTCATCTATTTTGAGCTGGAATAAAGGGTAAGTTAACCCTTCTTTGGACTTGTTACTTATCAAAATTCCGCGAATAGTCGCTATACAGTTCTTAAATATTCTAGCTTTCAAGGAAGAATAATTTAGCTAGGATATTACAATACTACATAATAAACTTTCATTAAAATTATTTTATACTTGAATTTCAGTTCTCTATTATGTCCTGAAAGTTTCGTAATTATATTTTTTAATAATATCATAGTGATTTCTTCCTAAGTCCGGAGTTCCGAACAAGTTGTCATTATGAATATTAAAAATTATGTATATGATACATAGGAAACATACAAATACGGAAACTCATTGTGAAGCCGAAAATAATTTATTGATGCAAATAAATTTGAAACCCCACATTGCGAAACGTCTCAAAAGAAGCAACAAGAGAAAAATTCACATAAAACTTATAATTAATACAATTAATCTTAAAATGATTGCACAACATATTCTTCCTGTTATAATGCCAAGATTCTAAATTCGAAAATTATTCATTACCCTTGTTACAGTTCGTATAATCAGTATACACAATGCTCTTTCACGCAAAGCCTATCTGGCATTCTAACAGTTTTAGCTTCTCTATGCAAATGTCCCTTACCTTCTTACTGCATGGCTGACTTCAAGCTATGCAATTCTGAGAACAATTAGGGAATCAATCATAAATGTTCATTTTCCGCAACATTAGTCAGAAATGTTATCCCCCCTTTTATTTCTATTCTGTATAGCACCAACTTTCCTCCGAATATCTTAAACAAAATAGAAAAAAAAAAAAAAAAGAGGGGGGGGAGAGAAAATATAAAAAAACACTCTCAGTTGCACCTGCAGCGATTCTAGGAGGCGCGTGGAGAATTGAGTCTTGCCACGAGCTCAAGTGAGGTGGAAGTTATGATTCTAGGCATCGATCACCGCACGTTGGGGCTAAGAGTTACCGATTGGGTCAGGTCGTTTCATTCATTGTGAATGTTCATTTCGTTACGTAACAATAATTGTAAGAAGCACGAGGAAGTGATGAACGCAAAGCATATATGTTATTTGAAAATTTGAATTATGTATTACTAAGTTGTGTTTACTAACAACTTTTGTAACCTTTCCTTAAATGGCTTTGCGTATAACAAGATCTAATAACTGACATATAGCCTAAGATTTTTAATAATCGAGCAATTTTTGGCGATTTATTTTAGGAAAAACTAACTTCTCTCCGATGAAAGAAAATTCAAACTCTTTTTTTTTTTTTTTTTTTTTTCTTTTCCTTTTAAAAATTTCGTTTTTTTTCCAGTCTGAATGTGCAAATCATTAAAAAATTCAAGACAGTCTTTTTTTTTTTTTAATAAAGAGACATCTTTAATTGTATAAAATGAATGAAAAATTAAATTAAGAATTATGAAATTGAACGATTTCAAACTTTTCGAATCTAGTTTTGTTTAAACATAATCTAACATGCATCAAACCACACAAATTACTAACCGATTTCAAATTGTACCTTAAAAATTCATTTAGTTACTTTCTCCTCAATTTTGCGTATAAGAGCAATATGGGTTTCAGAAATTTAAAGCCCGATACGACACCAATAAAAAGAGTGAAGAGCTATTAATCTCTAAATGTATCGGTGAGGAGATTTATTGTTAACAACCTCTGTTTATTTCATTAACAAATTTACTGGGATGAATTACATAAATCTCTCCATACAGCATCGCTATAGATAAACATTTCACCCCTTTCTGGTATGATATGATTAAAAAAAATAGTATATAGCGTTTTAGGATATCTGAAAGAGTTGACTTAAATTCCTCAATCTCTTCTAACCTCCGTGAACACCAATAACTCCTTTTCCAGATCGTTATGTTCTTCGTTTAACGAAAGTGGATGGGAAATTCTGCAAAACAGAAACAATGACACCCCTTTTAGGGTTTCAAAAAGGTGGGCGTTCCCCTCCCATTCCAAAGCCACATTTGCGTGCAACAAGATTTTATACTTTTTTATTTAGAGAAATTCACGAATACATTCATAACATGCTTAAACGTTACCATTTGTGAAATGTGCAAAGTCACGTTCCTGTTTTGGATACTATGCTTTTAAAGGTGGTCACAGTTTTCGCAACCATTCGACTTATAGAAAGTAACCACAAAGTAATAAGTCTGGTGATCTTGAAGCGAGGAGTAAGAATTCTTGCTGTAGTCAAGTCGGTATCTGAAGGAACGAGTAAAAAGTAGGACTATAGGGAATATTTCTTTTATGCCGATTTGTTTGTGATATCTCACTGTAGTTGCTAGTCTTTAATAATCCTCGAAAAAGTAACGGCCGACAATTCTCATATTCTCATTGAAAAATCTGTGTTTCTATATTTCGTCCTTGGATGCTACTAGAGAATATTATCCTCTAAATAGTTATAGTAGTTTTGTAGTACGATTTTATCTAAAGATGTTGTTCTTTTATTGAAGCAAGTGAAAATAATAAATACCGCTATCATTATTAAAGAACATTTCGTGATGCACATGTATATATGAGTATATATGTGAGCATTAGTATACTAAAAGCTCTTGAAGACGATTGCAGAGACTTGGCCTCCTGTAGAAGTGGTCGCTTTCGGAGTAATAAATACTTTAGTATTTTAAAATATACAAATACGACGTAATTTAATATTACATCTCAAAGGATAAAATGTCATTTGCTCAGTTGTTTCGGTTAAAACTGTCTTCAACGAAATATTATTACCAAATAAATGCTTAATTAAGTATCTGAATTTAAAAACAAAAAAATTCAACTTATTTCAAGCCTCCCTTTTGTTACAGAACAAAAACAACCAGAAAAATCTTTATTCACAGGCCAATAGATCTGACTACTTCAAACTTAAGCTTATTTAAAGCAATACTAAATTAAAAAAGAAAAAATTAGTTAGTTTGTTATGGTTTGGTTTACTAGATTACGGCAAAGCACTCGAGGGCTATCGAGCCTTAAGGGAAGGATGTCTTCGCGGAGGACTTTTTAAGGGAAACTGGCTCGTATACACGTTACACATGGGGAAAACCCCGAAAAAACCCATGTAGGTATGCCCGTTCGCGGGATTCGAACCTCGGACCGAACTACCACTGTTCAGCGACGTTACCGATCGGCCGCGGTTAGGTTGCTATTTCTTATTCATAACTTTATTTCTTATTCATAACGTATTTCAAATCCTTCGGGATTTTCATATCTATCAATTAAACTCCACGGTTAAAGATCGAGCGGTATTCTCCACCGTCAAAGGTTGAGCAATATACGAAAAGAAAGCAAAAGTCGATTACATAAAAATATTTCTCTACCTTCCAAGCAAAAGTAGTGCATCACAGTGCTACGTAGGTGCATAAAATGAACAGCTCGTACGAATGAAGAAAAGAAGGAATTAAACATGATGAATAAACCTCATATTACATGCATTCATAATAAACAAAAAATCACCAATTCCCTACATCTGCATTTATTAATAAAACTTATATTTTGCTTTTAATTACTATATGACGAAAGATTTTATATAAGAGAAGGATATGAAAGAAATTTGAAAAGTGTAACACCAGGACAAAAATGATGCGAAGCATTTACATAAAATAAACCTTGGATTCGTTTTGATATGAGACTTTGGATTGTTTGAAATGTAGGATTGGAAATACTCAAGGTTTGATTGATATCCCGAGTAATTTACTAATATGATTAAGACCTTCTCCCACTGAATAAAAGGGAATATTAGCCTTTTTGCATATTACTGTTCGATGCTCTATTGGTTTGGGCAAAATAATTTAGCTCCTAATCAGCACGCCAACTCATTCGGACTAAGATTAGGTATTTGGGGCGACAAAACAAATTCATTCACTTATATTTTTTTCAAATAAATCAACTAGGATCTTTACTTTATGCATAAGTGAATTTATATAAGGAAAGAGAAATGGGCCATTTCCCCATGCTTAAGGGATTGCCACTACATGTAACGCATACAATCATCGCTCCACAAAAAGGTTTTTCCAAAGCTGCTTTATCCACTGCGGAAGCATTTACATTACTGAAGTCAACATGCAGCATTCTGCGTCGGAACTATTGCCTTATTTGCTGCAATTTGCCCACAGAACTTAAGTCTGCACACTTCATGACTGATGGTTCCAAGCTGGTATCACTTTTCGAAACCAATGGAAAATTTGTGGCCGCAGTTTTTGAGATGATTTTCCGATTTGATTTCAACACACTCGGATGTGTGGACGGACACGATCTGTCAAATTTTTCGGTTTCCAAGTCGAGATTGTATTTTAATAACTCATCATCTCATTTCATGATAATATTCTTTATTTTAATGTAAGAAATATTTCTTATTATGAAACAATTTGCCCAGAAGGATTATCAATTTCGTTTTGGCATTTTGAGATGATTCACGATAAGCGTTGTTTCCCTTTTCAAATTGTTGTCACCAAATATTATCGCCCTGTGTTATATTTAAAGAAATTAATTAATGAAGAAGCTTCATAAATGTATGTATGTTTCTCGCATTTGTGATAAAACAACGGTATCTAGTGTGTATGTATTGTGTATTTTATTATGGCAAAGCCCACTAAGGCTATCTGCCTAAGGGGAGGAATGCCTTCGTGGAGGACTTTCTAAGGGAAACTGGCTCGTATACACGTTACACATGGGGAAAACCACGAAAACACCCATGTAGCCAGCCCGTTCGCGGGATTCGAACCTCAGACCGAACTACCACAACGGTATCTAGAGCCTCCAATATTGGATAATGTAATCCTCCTGCCACTATGGGCTTCTGGAAGCCCAAATTTGAAATTTGGAATTTGTTTTATTATCGATTTCATATTTTGTAAAATTTTAAAGAATTCTTGATTAACAAACTCCAGGATTTCAAAGCGAGCAGTGACAACTTTGTGCAGGAAAAAAAAAAAAAAAAAAAAAAACATTTTTATTTCTAGCCTGCGAGACTGTGTATCGGAAATTCTAAATATAAGTTTATTTCAAAATTATTTTGCGATATTGCTCTTGAAATGAATTTTATGGTTTAAGTGCGAAGAAGATGATATTTAATAAACAAAGGCAACAAACAAGATGTATTAAAAAAACGCTCCTTTGTACGTAATTTAAAATCTGAAACCTTTCAGATTTTTTTAAAATTATTATTATTTATAATCACTTATTTAAATAAACATTTATCATAGGTTGGACCCTCAAGGAAATTCTAACAAAGTTGTTAAACAAATTTCAGGTATTTCCTTTGTTAATACTAAATGTTATGCAACAAGTAAGTAATTAATGAATAGAAGATGTACTTCAAGGTTCAGATTTTTATTTGATTCAAAAGCCTTTTTAAATAAAGGGCAAACAACATGCAGATAGTAGTCACACGAATTTTTCTGCAGCTATCAGCTGTATCTTCATTGATCATCAGTTTTTTTAAGGATTAAGAAATACCATGATTGAAAACAACGAAATGAGAATTATCTGACTATCTTTAGTAAAATGTTATGCTTTTATGAAGTATGCTTGAATTATTTTCATCTGAAGATGCGTTCTGAGGAGGTAAAAATTAAAAGAAATAAACTTGAAAAATAAAATAAAATAAAAAAATTCCTGAAAGTCTAAATGTTAAGGAACAAAAGCTAAATTAAAGAGAGAAAACGCCGCAAAAATTAGAGTACTCGCCATAAAGGCGCCTATTGTTACGCTCGACTAATTCTGGAGTCTAATTCTGAACTTGTCGGTTTCGAAAACAGTATTATTTTCCCATACAACAAATTGCAGATAAAAATAAAAGACTAATTTTTTGTTTTAAAGTTACGGCATATATGCCTTTCTTTGAAAGAACAGCTTCTTCAATAAGAACTCTAAAACAAAAATGTGAGAAAATATGGCACAGAAATCTCCGTTAATTTCTGTCCCTCTGCGCCATAATTGTTGTGATATGCTTGCAATCCAAACATCTGCCAGAATTAAAACTGTAGATATATAAATCTCTTAAATAGCATTTGTCCATGCTAATGGGACAAACGTGTCCTTTTCCGCTTCCGTTAATCGCCGGTTAAAGTGACAAAAGTAATAATATTAATTGTGAGAAGATAAAAGCCATAATACAAATGTAAGCAGTAGTACCAACTGTTTCAAGGAATAAGATTTAATTGCTTCGGTTACTTGAATATTCATTTGCCACCCGTGGAAACGAGCTTATGCAATTCAAATGATGGGTAAGCTACTATTAAAATGGTTTTAATAATAGCTGTTGCACAAGAATCGCTATTTAATTGTTGTGCTCTGAATTCACTTTAAGTTCAAAGCGAGGTTTTTAAAGCTTTAACGGCAAAAATACTTGCAAAAATCCTTTCAACAGCTTCATATTTTGCAAACTTTTTTTCAAATAATTAATCATAATAAAATATAGGGGGCTTTATTCGCTTTTTCAGATTATGTGTTTTTATTTAAAATTTTCCCGATTTTCGATTTCGAGCACTTACATTGGCTTAATTTGACTAAGCATTTCCTGCTTCAGTTCCGCTTAAGTTTCTTACTCTGTTTAATCTTTGGATAAATCATATTCAAATCAAATTGATTTCATTTGATTTGATTTAAGGACGAGGTTCCGATACATCTAGCCAAATCAATGATTTGCGATAACGCTAATCGTATTAGGAACAGCAAACAAAGACCAAACATTCTTTTTATAAATATCACAAAAAATTCAAAGGTATGCATATATATATTGTTTTAAGATATATATATCTATTTGAAAGGTAAAGATCCAAAATTTAAAATACTTAGGGAAACTTGTGTGGAGAAATGGAATAAACAAAAAAAAATTTTAAATAAAATAACTAAAAATAATGCATACAATATATCTAAAGAGATTTAACAAATTTTACCCATTAGATATGAACATAGTCATACAAACCCATAAATAATGCGAAATGAAAATAACAGGTGTTAAACGAAATCGATAAAATAAGATTTTCCACCCATACCCAAATCCCTACTGCATCTCAGTTATTATTAATTATTTTCGCTATTTTTCGTAAAAAAGCAATAGCTTTTGCGTAAAATTTTAAGATTATATTTTATTAAAAATCAGGACCTGACTCAAGGAAGTACTTGCCGTCTTCCACAATATTTCATTTTTTTTTACCTAGGTTAGAACCTCAGAAGTAAAATCTATTTAACTAAGCTGGAAACCGTCTATGACCAGTATTATTTTGCTTTAAATCAATATCATTACACACGTTCTTATGACTAGTGTGAATTTCAAATCATTTTTATTTTTCTCAGAAATCATTTTTATTTTTCTCAGAAGGCTCCCGGCATTGAATCTATTTTCAATAAGACTTTTTTTTTTCGCACAGTGTTGCCATTGCTCACTTTGAAATCATTGAGTTTGTTAATCAAAAACTCGTTAAAGTGTTACAAATATGAAATCGATAATAAAACAAATTCCAAATTCCAAATTTTGGCTTCCAGATGCCCATATTCGGTGGAAAATTACGTTATTCAAAATTTGATGGCTGTATGTACGATTGTTTTATCACAATGCGTGAAAAATTCATACGTTCAGGCAGATACTTCATTATTTAGTTTCTTTAAATATAATACATGGCGATAATATTTGGTGGCAACAGTTTGAAAAATGAGTCAACGCAGAAAATGAATCAACGCAAAACACCAAAACGAAATTAATAGCCCTGCTGGGCTAATAATTTCTTTTTTCTTTTTTCATTTTCTTTTGAGTTAAATCTCGAATTTTGAGCTCGAAGTATAATTAATTCCATCCCCAAGTGCAGTTTATTTGACCACTGCATCAGCTTTCTCATTACCATAAATCCAAGCAAGCCTTAATCCAATGCAATTTAAATTATCCCATCTGCATACCCTCTTTATTTTTTGGTGAACTGTATACAGTAATTTATTTCAATGGCCTGGCCGAGAGAGTACAAGCAATGGTGACAATACGCAAATATATTTATTCTATGTTCAGTATTAAAATGAGTAGTGATCCAGTCAAAAACACAGTCTACTGCAGTTAAACGTTTATGTTCTGTAACATTTAAGATCGATTTTCAAGCTCTAAAACAAAACTAGAAATACACAGCAAACACTCACTCTTCTCATATCCAGAACCATAAGCATAAAAGTTAGTTTCATCAGTTCCAAGATATAATTTATCAAAACATTTTGTCAAATATTAAAAAACCTTCATTTATGCTACGAAATATTTAGTTCTCTATCGTATAATCAATAAACTAAATGCTATTTATGTAACCAATTGGAAATCAAGAAATTCTTACAAAAATATTTAAATTGCTAATGAGAGAGGTGGAAAATCGACCAGTATGAAATCACCTTCAGTTAAGTCAATCCGGAAGGAATTGATGATCACAAGTATTTAACTTTTTTGAAATGTGTCTAATTTCTTCCTAAGAGTTCCCACTTGCAGCCCCATGCTCCCAAATGTATAATTACATAATTATTGGGTTACTGCTATTATTGAAGATAATCCTCGAAAATAATAATCTCGTATTTTTATTGGTCAATAAAACTTCCTGTACAGTACTTCAAATTTCTTTCTATTCTTGTATGTGTATTTAGTGATAAACATGGAAGACATAAAAATTGCGTATTAGAAGGCACAAATAGCTTGATAATCACAACGCTATATAATTTTTTTTTGCCGAATAATTTCTTGAATATATCTCAGGTCATCTTTTCTTGGCTTGCGCGATACTATGGTTGCTGTACTGGATTTTATTTGTAATAGAACTTTGTAAAAGAGAATTATGTGACTTCAATTTCCTTCTTGCTAGTTGCTCTGATTGTATTACATAAGAAAATGTTGTAAATAGACTTTCTGCAGTTATTTTTACTTGTGCTTCTTTATCAAGTCTGATTAAGAAAATGGTGAAGAAGAAAGTGAAAAAAAGAAAATGGTGAAATTAAGAAGAAATGGTGCTAGGTGGTCTAAAGAAATTCATTGTTAATGAAAAGTATGTGAATTGTACTGAACGGAGATTTTGGAGAAAAAGTAACAGTATTCTGGAATATATATCTAAAATTAAATATTTTGAGTCGTGACAAAATTATAAAATTAAATTAGATAAAACCAAATTTGACTCGTAAAAAAAGGTTCTCGCAACTAGTAATGCTCCAAATGACTGGTGAAAAAAATATAAGAATCGGGCCAAGACCAAATTTGCTAAAAAGATTGAGATTTCAGGGATTAAAATCCTATAGAGCAGTGTTACTTCATCATTGGCTGATATTGATTTTCCTAATATATGACACAGAATTTTCGAAGATGACAGTGCATGATGATAGGAATCTCATGAGTACTAAGTTGTATGGACTATATATTTACTTTATAGACTGTCAGTTCTCTACTTCGGAAGTTAAGTGTTATTAAAATTCTCAAAAATAACAAATCATCTAAACTAAACAATCGAATACAATATTTTCTTGCGGCGGATAACATTTTCTTGCATAGACCTTTTCAGCTTTTATTTATCCTTGGAGTTTTTCTAATACAATTGAAAATAGCTCAGGTTGTTTGATTCATTTTAGATGCAAGAACGCCTTATTTTGACAATGTTAGATGCATTAGTCTATTACTTTGGGAAAATATCTTGAAATTCTCTTCATTGATAGATTAAATTGGTACTTCAAATAGAAATTTTTTTATAATGATTTTCATTTCGAGTTTACTCCTCAGAAGTCTATTGAAGATGCCCATATTCGCCTTAGTAATATCTTGTAGTGTGAAAAGCAAATGAATTTTACAAAAGTTCATTTTTTTCTGGATGTTAAAGGTGCTTTTGATAACACTGGGTGGTCATTTATCTTAAAAATTCTAAAAGATGCTGATATACCCCGTAATACCTATAGGTTTCTTATACGGGAGGACCGCTGAGCGTCTGCTTGGATCCGAAAGTAAGGTTTATTTTTTGGAGAAAAATCTATCTTAAAGGCTCTGAGTCCAGTCCTACTCTTTGGAATATAACAATAAAGAATCTTTTAAGTCATCTCTACTTTTAATTTTCCAAGGAAAGACTTTGAATAATATTCTTCTGAGAGTATACAAGCAGTGCTGGGATTTTGTCTTCGATTAGGCGATCTCTCATTGTTATGTCATGGAGCAAAAACTGTTTTACTTTACACCTGACTGCCACTGGCTCCGACATAGCAATGTGAATACTCTACATCTAAAATTTTAAACAGAAATTTAAATGTTTATTTAATAGAATTCTATTCATATATTTGCAAGTTATACACTATAAATACAATAAAAAAATTTGAACTTATCTGCACCAGCGTGAATAAGACTGGCATAATATTCTGAGCTCGACGCAACTTTAGGAGGAAAAATACCGCAAATTCAAACACAAGGTTTCATCCTTTCCAACGCAGCTAATTTTCAAAATATATTTTACTAATATCCGCAGCGGGACAGCGGATTCCATTTCATTCACCCAAAACTCAAATGTTATAACGCAACAGTATCGCAAAAGAAGCAAAAAACCTCGACTCAAAATCAAAATATCTATAGAATATCATCCGCTGTTGCCATTCCAGCACTGCTAAGTTTTTCTTCCTGCAGCTGTTGTCAGACTTATCCTCGCTGTATGTGAGAGGTACAACACTCATAAACTCGCTTTCAATCCTTCAAAAAGTAAAGCTATGATTGTTTCCATAAATCATGATGAACAAGATACTGCTCCTTTGATACTCGATGATTCTCCGTTGGAATTTTTAGGAAGTGTTAATCATCTTACTTGACCAAAAATTAACATGGAAAAGCACATCGAATTCCTTTTCACTAAATCACTAAATGTGAAAAAAATTATGAATAGTTTTCCCCTAATTTTCAAAAATACTTTTGGAGTAAGCTATGAAGTCAAGAAACTGATGTATAAGCAATGTATTGTGCCTTTCATTTCGTACTGTTCTCGTGCTTGGTGACATGTTTTTGCAAAGAAGGTTAACAAAAGAAATCTGAGAAAGATTCAGACGAGAGTTCTACTTCGTATAGTGGTCATAGAACCTTAAATTATGAGGCTCCCTTTATTCTTGAGATGGTTCTGCCTATTGATTTCGAAACTAAAAATAAGAATAATATTTTCGAGGCATTAGCAACTAAAACTTTGAAAGACTGCATAAATTGAAATGTCCCCTTCCCAGATATTCCTCATCCTGCTACTTTAAAGCCCATATTAATTAGAGATTTGATTGAGTTTGCGGGAGGTGCGTTTATATCCGGGAGACCATTATTGGAGAAACTCAGGTTTTATCCTTAAAGTAGCTACATAAATTGTAATTTCAGTGCCATTTTTGGCTTCCGATGAGTTTCAACGAGTGCTCTTGCTTATCAGATTTTTTTAATTTTAAGCTGAATTAAAGTAAATTGTTTCTGCTCACCGTAGAGTTTTCCGAGGTATTTTCGTGACAGTATAGCTATGTATTACTTTTCTTCTTCTATCGCATCGACCTACGTAGAAACTGTAATTTTAGTTGCCCCCCCCCCAAAAAAAATTAATTGTTTTAACTGTTTTTGGTGTTTTATGTTTTTCTATATCTTTCAATTTTTAATATAGGCATTTTCAGTTTGTATTTTTGCCTTGTCGCGAAGTCAAAACTGAATTACTTGAATGAGAAATATATCTCTAATGAAATTTGAGGAAACAAGAAGTTTAAATGAAGAGCAGGAAAAATGCGTACAATTTAATATTCCGTACAAAGAAATCATGTGGTGTACACATAATTTTTATTATTATTATTATGGGAGAGATGTCGCGTCATACAAGGTAGAGTGCGTTAAGTTTAAACTGAAGTCGTGCTCACTAAATATACAGTGCCTAACTTGATGATTGTTAAAACGAGACCCATTAATATTTTTATAGCTGGAAAAAACTTGTGATGTTCCGACAACATTTCCACGTAATATCATTGGAAGATAAGCAGAAGCCAGCGACTTGACTAGACCAGAATTTCGAATTCTACTAGAAGCAGAGGCGACACCTCTAGCATCACGAAACACTCAAAAACTAATCATTTTGGCATTTTATCGGATAGGTGCGGAAAGTATAGGCCATAAAACAGTTTATAGTCGAACCTGGCCAACCTGCCAACCCCTAAATGGATCGCGGATAGTAAAAATTTAATTTACAGCATTCTCCAAACAGCTTTTAAACACCTTGATTTACTACCCGGAGCTTCAGAGCATTGCTGAAAGTGGATGAAAAAAGAAAAATACTTTTCTTTCCTACTTCTGACGTTATTTTTTTCCTACTAATTAGAAACACAGATGGACCGACCACACACTCAGTGCGAAAGAGAACGAAGCTCCGAATCGGAAGATAAGAAGAAGCGGGTTTCTTCTTTTTTATCCACTTGAGTGGAAAATTTTATTTAGTTTTTATCTCTGAAGCCGTGAATGGTTTTAGAAAACCGTGACGGACTCACTTAGAAAAATCAGAACAAAAGAGCCAGAGAAATACGTTCGTTATCTGGTCGTGGTCACATCAAGCATCCCCTTCACGTCCTTGTCGTGTTTGCTCATTTACATTTTATCAGTTGCATCTGCTGTAAAATTGAAATTTAACTTGAGTTTGAAATTGGACGTAATTTTATTTACTCTTGTGAGCTGAATGAAATGCCACACATCTGTTACACAACAACTAGAACAAAAAGCTAATCTGAAATATTAAACAAGTAATATTCTGTAAAGAAATTATATGTATCAAAATAAAATACTGTAATATGTATTTATTAATATTACCTTTAAAATGAATAGCGGTTTGCTGAGATTATTTAGATGTTTGGATTTTCCAGATTTTTGGGCATTGCATTAAAAAAAGAAATTTTAAAAATGATATGTAAACAATTTCTTTGTTAAGGGGCATAGAACAGCTATTCTGTACAAATCTATGTCATGTTGGCGTCAAAAATATATTTCTTATGTTACACTACTGGTGCATGTGTGCAGCTGCCATTGAAAACTATAAATTATGAAGAAGTACTTGGCTTTTAAACGGATTAAGCAAAGTAAAATATTAATTAGAAAGATAAATTAAAGTATTGTTGCATGCGTACGTGTTCGTTATGAAATGAATGCACAAGTCCGATGAAAATTGAACAAAAATTTATTATTATCACAACAAAATGCTTAAATTTTCTCAAATTATCATGCAGTATTACAATATCTCACAGTAGTTATCTTTTAACTACTCAAATGTCCAATAGAACGTAATTCAAAACAGCTAAAGAACACTAATCCGCGAATTCGCTACAATCAACAAGAGCAGTTTTCTAAACAACAACAAACTAAGCAACTAAATACAAACTGAGATGTTTTCCTCCTTTTATAAGATTTTAAAATCACGCGCTAGAATTTTCCAGTACTTTCTCGAAATCAAAAAGAGATATTTATTTATTTAATGCACGCGCTCTTGTATTTTCAATTATCTGGCTTAGCTTTCTTTTAATATTCGTCACACGCTGCATTGCGCGAGAAATAAAACCATTTAATTTATAATTGAACTAACATTAGCTTTTTAAATACAAAATTCGTAACACTGTCCCCTTCCCAAGGACTGCACGTCCCGGACAGTACAATCCCTGGACAGGAAGCTAAACTTACAACTGTGGCATAAATGCATTAATAAGCATTACATTACAAGTATAAACAACATGAACAATAAATGCAATGCATAAAACAAATCAAATGCTATCAAATAAAAATCAAATACTAAATGCAAATCAAATACTAAATACAAATCAAATCAAAGACACATTTAAAAACAAAATGGACCATGGTCTTATACTATTTACAATTATTTACATTATATACTATGGCCATAGTAATGAGCTAACCTGTCGTAATGAACGACTTTAGGTTTAGAGTTCGAAGACTTACGAATCCGAACCACGACGTCATTCAGCCTGTTTAGGACTGTGTACGGGCCATCCCAAGGTGACTGTAATTTCGGACAAAGTCCTTTCCGTCGAGTCGGATTCCACAACCACACCTTGTCTCCTTCGTGGAATTGATGTTCAGTAGCTCTTGTGTCGTATCGGGTCTTCATCTTCTCCGTCGCCAAGTTGACTCGCTCTCGTGCAAAGTTGCGCATCACTTCAAACCGGGCCTGGAGATCTTGAATATATTCCTCAGACGAAGGAGGAGCATCCGGAGGGCGACCAAACAGTAGATCACAAGACAGACGAAGATCTCGACCGAAGAGCATCTGTGATGGAGAATAGCCGGTAGTCTCGTGGACAGCACTGCGGTAAGCCAGTAAAAAGAGTGGTAATTTCTTGTCCCAGTCCTGTTGGTTTCTGGAAACCACTAATGAGAGGTTATTAAGGATGGTTCGATTGAACCATGTGATTGATCTCTACCATGCCATCCGACTGGGGATGTAATTGCATTGTTTGAGTTTTGACAATGCCGAGTAGTTTGCAGAGTTCTTTGATTACTGCCGACATAAAATTCCTTCCCTGATCGGAATGTAACTGAAGAGGCACTCCGAACCTGGAAATCCGGTGCTGTACCATCACCTCAGCTATTGTGGCAGCCTCTTGATCAGGAGTAGGGATGCTTCAGGCCACTTGGTGAAGTAATCAATGACAACGAGTATGTATTTGTTGCCGTCAGCAGTTCGTGGCAGAGGTCCCAAGATGTCAAAGGCGATACGTTCAAAAGGCGCCCCTACGTTGTAACGTTGCAGCTTGCCTCGGCTGCGTCTCTTCGGTCCTTTCCGACCTGCACAGGCATCGCTAGATCGGCACCACTTTTGCACGTCATCCTTTGCATTATTCCAGTAAAAGCGCTCACGAACTCTCTGCAAGGTCTTCATTATTCCAAAGTGACCTCCTGTAGGGCTGTTATGTATTTCTTTAAGGACATCATGAATCCGGGATCTTGGAAGTATCAGTTGCCATTGAAACGTCTTCCCATCATCCGATTCGAATTTCCGGTATAAGACGCCGTTTCGAATGTGAAGAGAATCCCAGAGTGCCCAGTATTGTTTTGTTGTAGGACTACAGATAGAAATGTCCTGCCAGATACGTTTGCTGTTTGATGAATCCATTAAATCAATTATGGGTTTAATGTCGCAGTCTTCCAGCTGGTTATTCCTGACTTCAGCATCACTCCACGGGTCTCGATCAGCCGATGTTGATGTTGTAATTTGTCTTGCGTCCAGAATCAGCAGTTCGTATTTCCCTTCCACCTTATAACAATATCGGCAGCTTTCTGGGCAAGGTCTTCTAGAAAGGGCGTCGGCGTTCCCGTGTGATGACGGATAGTGATGTCATATTCTTGGAGTCTCTGTATCCACCTGGCTATTTGACCATCAGGATTCTTGAAATTTAAAAGCCAGGCCAATGAGGCATGGTCCGTGCGGCGGAGGAATTTTCTGCCGTATAGGTAATGATGGAAATGCTCTACAGCTTTAACTATGGCGAGCAACTCTTTCCTGGTGACACAATAATTTCTCTCCGGTTTAGACAGGCACTTGCTCCAGTACGCCACTACACGTTCTTGGCCGTCTATTTCTTGGGACAAAACAGCACCGACACTTTCATTGATCGCGTCGGTGTCGAGAATAAATGGTAGGTCGAGCTGAGGATACGTCAGGATTGGAGCAGATGTTAAAGCATCCTTTAAGTTGTTAAATGCATCCTCGCATTCTTTTGTCCAAAAGAACTTTTGGTTGCTCTCTGTCAGCTTGTGAAGGGGTCTTGCGATGGAAGAAAAGTCCTTCACGAATCTCCTATAGTAGGTGCAAAGCCCTAGGAAGCTTCTCAGCTGATGGACATTTTCGAGACGTTTCCAGAATTTAACCGCTGATACCTTTTCAGGATCCGTGCGCACATCTTCTGCAGAGATGACATGTCCCAGGTAAGTCACTTCCTTTCGGAACAATTTGCATTTAGAGGGACTCAGCTTCAGATTGGCTTCTTTCAGTTTCTGAAGCACCTTCCTAAGATTTTCTAAATGTTCTTCAAAACTCTTTCCGTCGATGATGATGTCGTCCAGGTATATCAGGCAGGCTTCGTAGGAAAGGCCTTTCAAAACAGTCTCCATAAGACGTTCGAATGTTGCCGGCGCATTGCACAGTCCAAACGGCATCACCTTGAATTGCCAAAGCCCTTGTCCCGTAGTAAATGCCGTCTTTTCTCGGTCATGAGGGTGTATTTCTACCTGCCAATACCCACTCTTTAAATCAAGCGTTGAGAACCACTTGCTTCCAGAAAAAGTGTCTAGAATGTCTTCAATTCTAGGAAGAGGGTAATTGTCTTTCTTCGTAACCTCATTCAACCGGCGATAGTCGACGCAAAATCTTGTTGAGCCGTCTTTCTTTCTGACTAGGACGATGGGAGATGCCCATGGACTTACTGAAGGCTCGATGACATCGTCTTCTTCCATATCTTTTAACAGTGTTCGCACCTCTTCCTGTTTAGCAAACGGTAGACGTCTTGGATGTTGCTTGATCGGGGGATGATCGCCGGTATCTATTCTATGTTGTGTCAAACTAGTTCGACCCACGTCAGAAGAGGAGCGGGAGAAAACAACTTGAAGATCTTTAAATACGCGATCGGCAGCATTTCTCTCTTTATCGTTTAATTGCGCATTCTGCAATAACTCCGATGTAATGCTCTTTGAGGACACGGATTCTTGGATGTTACTCTTTCTTTCAACGCTGGTTACTGGAGTACATGCTGCAACCACTTCACCTTTCTTAATAATTCTCCCCTTCTCAGTTACATTGGCGACTCTCACCGGGATAACCGTTCTGGATAGGTCGACGAGTGTTGAGGCTACTAGTACTCCTTTTGGGCTATTACAGTTATTGGGATATTCTATGATGCCGTAGCGGAAATTTCTGTTTTCGGCTATGGATCCAGGAAGTAAAATTTCTGTTCTTGCAGGTATTGTGATATTGTCTTGTGCTATGATTTTATGAACAGATTTAACTTCTTCATCATTAACTCCAAATAACGCTATGTCCTCAGATGTAGAATGCAATTCGTTATTTTTAAAGTCCAAGGAAAAATTGTATTTCCTTAGAAAGTCCAATCCGAGTATGCAAGAATCAGTGATCTCTGCTACATATGCCGTGTGATGGTAAGCGGCACTTCCAAACGTGATGTTAACATTTACTTTTCCATCGATGTCGATCTTCTCACCGGACACAGTCTGTAGGGTAACGACGGGCGGCGTCCAGATAAGTTGTTTCCTAGTTGTTGAGCCAAATGTTTTCGGATGATGGTAACGTCGGCTCCTGTATCTATAGTCATATTGCACGGAATTCCATTAATATCTCCTATTATGAAGAGTCCATTACTGCCGCCTCTCACTGCAGAAATCTGAAGAGCTTTAAACGGGGGCTTTTCATTATCTGGCAACCTCCGCCCCGCGAGATGGCCACTAATAAGTTTCTCTGCTGCTTTTTAGAAGCGGTCTTAACATCCGTACCCTGGGGTATTCTGCAGTTTCGTCGTATGTGTCCTTCAGCACCGCAGTTCCAGCACTTGACGGTCGGTTTCTTCTCACCAATATTCCGTCTCAAGGCATTCAGTTGTCTAGTTAAATCGTCTAGACGAGCGGTGACTTGATCCCCTGGCTCCTGGACTTGAGCAGCTCTGACTGGGTGGCGGTCTCGACGAATGGCTTGCTGGGCTGCCTCGAATTTCATGGCGTACACAAGAGCGCTTTTTAAATCTTTAACATCCGCCATTCGCAGTGCTTTCTGTATTTCAGGGTCCCGGATGCCATCGATGAAATATTGCAGGGACAGGATTTCCCTTGTTTCTGTCGGGCACTCCGAGAAGGCGTGATGTGACAGCCTTTCAACATCCGTGGCGAGCTCCTGAAGTGTTTCGGTGAGCTTTTGTTGACGGGATTTTAATTGGAGCCTGCTGTAGTCTTTTAAACATTTCTTCCCGAAGCGCAGCTCCAAGGCGCCGGACAGAGCTTCGAAATCTAACCTTTTGTTTCGGAAAGAGTCTGAAGGATATCCGCTGCGTCGGCTCTTAAAGAAGCGGCGAGATGACAGGCCTTAGCTTGGGAATCCCATCCATTCGCATCCGCCACTATAGAAAATTGTGTCTTATGCACCTGCCAGGAGGTCTTCCCATCATATGTCGATAGCTTCAGAGAGGGACGAGCAGTCATTGGTAGAAATTTTAAACCATGCGAAGTGCTCCCTGCCGTCGCTACGAATTTCTTTAAAGTGTCAACTTCTTTGGGGACGACAGCAGAAATTCTGTCTTCGATTTGTTGTTCAATATGTCCTTGGACGGCAGAAACTCTGCCTTCGATTTGTTGTTCAATATGTCCTTGGACGGCAGAAACTCTTTCTTCAATTTGTTGTTGGAAGGCCGAAACTCTTCCTTCGACTCGTCGCTCCACAGCCGACAGTCTATCTTCTATTTCATCTTTGACAGAAGAAACCTTTTCTTCAATTTGCCCAACTTTATTTTCAACCACATCTGTTCTACCTTCCATAGCATCGAATTTGGTTTCTATTATGCAGGCAATTTCTCTTTTCATTTCCTATTGACTTTCTTCAATCTTTACTTGTACGGCTTTTATTTCATCTTTAAAAGTTAATTGTCCAGCTTGAATGGCTTTCATCTCTTCCTTAACGGATTCTTGGCCCAATTTCATCTCGCCTTTAATTTCTTCTTTAACGGAGTTGACGGCTCCTTCCATCTTTTCTTGGAAAGCAGCAAATGCAGTCATCATTTGCCTGAATTGTTCTTCCATCGCTCTTGTTATTGGCATTCAAATCCCACTTCTGACACCAAAACTTGTTGCGTGCGTACGGGTTCGTTATGAAATGAATGCACAAGTCCGATGAAAATTGAACAAAAATTTATTATTATCACAACAAAATGCTTAAATTTTCTCAAATTATCATGCAGTATTACAATATCTCACAGTAGTTATCTTTTAACTACTCAAATGTCCAATAAAACGTAATTCAAAACAGCTAAAGAACGCTAATCCGCAAATTCGCTACAATCAACAAGAGCAGTTTTCTAAACAACAACAAACTAAGCAACTAACTACAAACTGAGATGTTTTCCTCCTTTTACAAGATTTTAAAATCACGCGCTAGAATTTTCCAGTACTTTCTCGAAATCAAAAAGAGATATTTATTTATTTAATGCACGCGCTCTTGTATTTTCAATTTTCTGGCTTAGCTTTCTTTTAATATTCGTCACGCGCTGCACTGCGCGAGAAATAAAACCATTTAATTTATAATTGAACTAACATTAGCTTTTTAAATACCAAATTCGTAACAGTATTATATCGTAAAAATTTACAGCATTTCTCAACATGGCAATTTGTCATGCCATATAGACGATAAATGCTCAAGAAGCGTAACTTAACTTGATGAGAAACAAAAAGACTATAGACAACGAAAACTAAAAATGACGGCACATGCTAGAGCCATCAAATTTCGAATGACGTAATCCTCCATAGGTAACTGG
Organism: Stegodyphus dumicola; assembly: GCF_044657685.1. Classification (NCBI taxonomy): domain Eukaryota; kingdom Metazoa; phylum Arthropoda; class Arachnida; order Araneae; family Eresidae; genus Stegodyphus; species Stegodyphus dumicola. The sequence continues at coordinate 184,589,103 of NC_140772.1, read as the reverse complement.
AAGGCCGAATTTCGAATTTCGGATTTGTTTCATTACCTATTTCGTAAAAATTTAACGAATTTCTGATTAACAAACTCAATGATTTCAAAGCGAGCAATGGCAACTCTGTACGAAAAAAATATTTTTATCTCCAGCGTGCGAGACTGTCTATCGAAAATTCTGAAGATAAGCTGCTTTTAAGTATTTTATGATTTTCCACTTGAATTTTGTGTGATTTAAGTGCGAAGAACATGATACTTAATAAATAAAAGTAAAATTTAAAAAAAAAAAAAAAACCGCTTCTTTCGGCGTAATATAAAATTTGAATTTTTTTTTTTTTTTTTTTTTTTTTTTTTAACTTTTGCAAAGTTAACATCACATTCGTTACGAGTTTAGTGAAATTTATAAGGTTCTATCTTATGCATACTAGTACATATACTATGTTATATTGTCGCTTTGTTTACTCTGAAAAATTCCCATATCATATACATATTCCAGATATTACGTTTGTGTTCCACGAAATGATACATGAACCACAACCCAAGAATAAGGCGCCTGCCATCTTCATAGTAATTTTACAGCTCCACTCTTTTTCCTGTAAATAAAGCTATGTTCTGAAATATACACTTAATCGATAATTAATGAAAAATTAAAAATTTTATCTACACGAAATTAAAAACAATCCGAGATCAGGAATTTAATTTTACAGAATTAAAAACCTTAATATTTTTAAAATTAAACAAATTGATTTCAACTTAAATATATAAAAGATATTTTGAAAGCTTTTCAAATTTTAACTACCCCCAAAAGGTCGTTTTTTTTAGCATTTTGTGTGTTCCCTTTGTTTATTAAATATTATGTTCTTCGCACTTAAACCATGAAATTAAATTCAACAGCAATATCACAAAATATTTTTTTTTTAAAATTAAGAGATTTCATATTTTAAATTACGTAAAAAGGGCCGTTCTTTTAACATTTTGTATGTTACCTTTATTTATTAAATATCATGTTTTTTGCATTTAAATCATAAAACTCAGTTCAAGAGCAATATCGCAAAATAATTTTAAATTGAGCATATGTTTAGAATTTCCGACACACAGTCTCGCGGCCTGGAGATAAATATTTTTTTTTTTTTGGGGGGGGGGGTTGTTTTGTATAAAGTTCCCATTGCTAGCTTTTAAATTGTAAATTCGTTAAAGTTTTACAAAATATGAAAAACAAATTCCAAATTTCTAATTTGGGCTTCCAGATGCCCATATTCGCAGGAGGGTTTAAGTTATTTAAAAATTTGATGGCTCTAGGTATCGTTGTTAATCAGAAATTCGTTAAAGTTTTACAAAATATGAAATAGATAATAAAACAAATTTTAAATTCGGCTTTCCAGGTGCCATGTTCAGGTGGAGTATTACGTTATTCAAAATTTGATGGCTCTAGGTATCGTCGTTTGTTCACAATGCGAGAAACATAGACACGTTCTTGCAGATTCTTCTTTATTTAATTTCTTTAAACATAATGCAGGGCAATAATATTTGGTGGCAACATTTTAAAAGTGATATATATACCGCTTATAGTTAACCAACGCAAAAATGCCGCTTCGAGACTAATAGCCCTTCTGGGCTAGCTAAAAAGGCAAAAACAGCTGAACATTTTGAAAAGTTGTTAACGTCATTTCTCAATAGTCACATTAATACATCTAATTAAATGTATATAAAATATACCTGATATGAATTTGATTTACATTTACAGAAGTTAAGTCAAATCATTGACCGATGTAATTTAGATCCTGAAACCTGGCCTTGGTTTTACAGATGGAGCAGGCAAAATAAATATTGATAGCAACACTAGTGTAATATTGTGGTACTTTAATACATTTATTAATTACTGTATTCTTAGTAGTATATACTAAAGCTGAGATGGCGAACCTATGGTACGTGTATCATAAGTGACCCTCGAACCCATTTTGGGTGACACACATCACGAGTTACAAGAACTGCTGAACGGAGACAAAAATTGCATGATACATAGATACTGTCTTTTGGAACGGCCTTGTCATTGTCAACGTGCACTGTGATAATATCGGGGCCGTTCGATTGCATTCTTGGCAGACACATAACACTAATAGCAGACGGATGATTCTCTATGTGACATGGTACCGAGTTAAGCTAAGATTTTTCCGCATGCTAGGATTAAGCTAGGATTAAGTTAAGTTAGGATTTCCCCGTGCTCAAACGGTTTGCTTTCACTGTACAATAATACTATCAAATATCGCCAAGGTAAACCTTTTGAGGCAGTTATTAATTTCATTTCACGAATTTCTAGATCTCGTCAAAATAAAAAGTAATTCTTCTCCAGGGAAATATTTATTATACATCTTAAGCGATCTAATGAAATAAATGCACAGTTACATCTTGAGTAATTAACTCTTTTCTTTGTTAAATAAGTGAATGAGTTTCCAGGTGGCATTAATTTACGTGTAATATTATCTCAATAATTTTTAATCATTTCACTTTGCCATTTTGAAGAGCTCATTCGAAATATAGAATTTTATGTTCTTTAATTTCTGAAAACTAATATACTTAAACTAGTAAGCCTATCATGAATTGAACTTTTTCAGGTATCAAACTGAAAGCAGGAGGCCGACAGCAGATTGACATTTATTTAAATCTAATCATTTTCATGTTTCACAATTTTTAAAATATTTCTTTTCATCTTTTTTAACTTTAATGTTTGACTTTACTGTAATCTGTAGTTTCAGATAACAATTTTTTATAACTTTTATTTTAAGTACATTATATTTTATTTGTTGATCATAGCAGCAGAATTGTTTTCGACTGAAGTTCGTGAAAACCGATTTTTTAGCCTAAAAGGAGCTATTAGTCTCAAAATGGGATTTCGCGTTCGTTCATTATAAATGGTGTATCATTTTTCAAATTATCGCCACCAAATATTATCCCCCTGTATTATTTCTAAAGAAATTTAACAATGAAGAATCTCTATGAGCCATCAAATTTTGGCTAACCTAGTCCTCCATCCAAGCATGTCACCTGAAAGCCCGAATTTTAAATTTCGAGTTAGTTTTTTTATGTATTTCACATTGTGTAAAAATTTAATGAATTTTTGGTTAATAAAATGAACGATTTGAAATCTATCAGGGCCAATATTGTTAGAAATAAAACATTTTCATATGCTTTTACGGCGAGACTGATACCATTCGGAAAAATGGGAGATATTTACCTTTCAATTGTAACTCACGAACTCGGCTCTATGAAAATAATGTGTTGCCATGGACGGAAGTAAAATACCTTATCTTCCACATGCCAACGTATTGCCATTAAGAAAAGCCTAAGATATTTTCAAATTAAATCTGGAAGTTTACTGAGTAATAAACTAAGTGATTTAAAAGCAATAAATACAGTTCTTAAGAATATTGTTTCTGCTTTTTATGCGATTAATTTGAATAAACATGCATGAAAATCGTGAGATGTCTAATTAGAAATATACAATATTTTTATGAAATCACACTAACTGGTCTCATTAAAATCATTATATACTTTTCCTTTTTTATGATAAATATCTTAGGCGGCTGACCCGTGAGCGCCTAATTTTACAGAAATAATACAGCGAATTAAAAATATATGTATGGCAACCTCTAACACTTCAGGAATTCTAAAGATATGTAGTTTTTAAATATTTTGTGATTTTCAAGCTGAACTAAATTTTATGTGGCATAAGTGCGAAGAACGAGATATATAATAAGTTGTAAATGATAATAATGAAAAGACAAAGAAAAATATCAGCCATCTCACTAAGAAAACTGAAGACTGATATAATAAACTGAGAAAAAGAATGAAAAAATATAAAAATGCGTGTTAATACTTAACACTGCATTGGGAATTCTCAACATGTACTGCTATGCTACTTTTAAAACTTTTCTGATTTTGCTGTTGAATTATATGTGATGTAAATGCGAAGAAAACGATGCTTAATAATTAGGCTAAAATGACCAAAGAAAAAAGTTGTGAATGCAAGAGCAGACTGCGAACTCAGCGACAGTGTAAAAGTCCTTAACAAGCCTTTTTGGATGACCATTAAAGTCTAAAACCTTTTAGATTTTTTTAAAATTATTTTTATTGAATTTTTTAAAATTTATTAAAAGCCAGGTTTTACCTATTTTAAACATCTGGACACAAATTTTTCTCATATTGTGTAAGTATTCGATTTTTGCTTGTTGAATTATTATGACATTTATAAAGTGTGCATTTTTCTGGTTAAAGACCATTGTTATGAAGGCAAAACATAGCTTACATTTGTTGGTAGATACAATCAAAAATTACTTTGATTAATCTACCATTGTAACATGTACTACATCAATTCAGAAGTAAATTTATTTCATAATTATAACTGAACAACTGCCTTACTAATAAAATTTTAAAAACAATTACAGCATAATTTTTGCTGCTATCATTTATATTTTCTTTACAGAAGAAGCCTTTTTTGACAGCATCTGCTATAGAATGCAATAGCACTCAGGCGTATCTCCAGCTATGGAAATTTCCCCGTCTCTTCATTGGCCGCAAGTGAACGTTCGTGACTTGGAGCTTTTAACATCATCTTTTGTGATTAGTGTTAAGCCTCGCTGCTTCAACAAATAACGCTACTAATGATATACTAAAACCCTTTATTAATATCTTGGTTGGCTCTCTCCATCAGCCAATAGGAGTGCAGGACTTTTTACGCCAGCAATCCTATAACTTGAAGTCAATAGAGCTTGGGAGAAAAATAAATGCATTTTTGAGCAGTCATTTTGTAAGCGGTTTTGTTTTCTGTGGATTTTATTTTGAATTTTAAAGGCGAATCACAACCTTTAAAAACCTCGTGACACTTTACCTAAAGAAAATTGTTTTTGCACTGATTTTGGAGCCAAAAGTAAATTAAAAAAATAAATACACAGCAGAATATTCGCAAAATAGATACTTACAACAAGCATAGGAGAGAAGATTAATACCATTATAAACTCTGGACGACAATAAGTTTAATAATATATTAGCGCTTTCTCATTTTGAGGCAGATTTACGAAAAAAATTTTAATTAGTTAATATTTAAAATAAACTCCTACTTAAATACATATAATATTCATATGATACACAGTTGTCTCATCTTAACAGAGGGTAGGAAAAATTAAACCAATCTTTAAGTCTTTCACTGAAATAAAGAAAAGATTTATATAGAATCAAGAGATCACACATTCGTGTGTTTAACATCAAACACTTGCAATATTATGTTCATTAAAATTAATTTCAAAAAATACTTTATGAATTTCATTCAAAACTTTATGCTGATAAAAAGCAAAAAGCAAATTATGTGAGTTCTTGTTAGTTATGGGAAAAATCTATTTCTACCAATACACCGTTTAAGAAATTGATGTGTCAGTTGGCTGATGTATGATAGGTAAAGTACGGAAGGACTGAATATTCCACTCTCATTTCCTAGATTTGAGAGATTAACAAGATATATAGTATGCCGAGGTATACACTGAGTTTCAACAAAACTTACTTAGTTTCAATAAAAGGCGAGAATTATTCGCCGGTATTCATTAAGTCTTTCCAGATGAAGTGTTTACATGTCACGCGCTGACTTTCAGAACCCATACTTGGCAATTTTTGCTATTTACACAACGGTTTTAAATTGTCCCCATCACAACGAGGCCACGTTCATATCCGCATGATGTTTTTGGGTAACTGAAATAGACAAAAACACATAAACAAAAGTACTTCAATCAATATCAAATTTTGTGTCGTTCACTATAAAACAACGTTGCACTTTTCAAATTTCTGCTACTAAATATTAGAGCCCTGCATTATATTTAAAGGAATTAAATAATGAAGAATCTGTGTAAATATATGTACGTTCCTCGTATTGTGAAAAAACAATTGTACCTAGAGACATCAAATTTTGGATAATGTAGTCCTCCAGTCAATAATGTGCATCTGGAAGCCCAAATTTGAAATTTGTTTTATTATCTATTGCACATTTTGTAAAATTTTAACGAATTTTTGATTAACAAACTTAAGAATTTCAAAACGAGCAATAACAATACTGTAAAAAAAAAAAAAAAAAAAAAAAAAAAAAAAAAAAAAAAAGAACTTTTTTTAAATAGTTTGATTTCATATATATATATATATATATTTCAGCTTTGCAAGCTACCAATAAAAAAAAATTAGTCTGATTATCGTATTTGAGACATGTTTTGCTCATTCGGCAGTTACCCTGGAGGAAGGAACGAGAAATAAGACATAAAAATGTCTTAGTTGATATATTCTTACTTACAATGAAGTGCCTCCAAAAGAAATTAGTAACTGTTGTCTGTATAAAGGAAAAACAACGGTTTATAACCTATTTTTTCAGAGTTAAACGATGAACTTTTACCATGAATTAAGGCCATTAATTTAAAGAAATTTTCATTTCTTCGGTGCTATGATGAAATTTATGGGGCTGACACCCCTTTTAGACCAATAAAAATCCAAATGATCCTCTGTAGGTAACTACGAGCCCAAAAAAAAAAAAAAAAAAAAAAAAAGTTTTATGCCAGAAAGTTATATTAAAATCACTTCCAGAATAGAATATCTCAAGAGTTCTCAAGATAAACATGTAGCTTTATTGTCTATAGGTTTCGTTTTGCTTGTCCCTTAAACTAGTTAGTGGTTATGGTTAATAAACTAGTGGTTATAGTTAATAGAACTAATATGCTGGATAACATCCGCAGAAACAGCAAAATGCACTTTACATGTCAATATAAGTTTTCTATAATACAGCTGTTTGGAAAGCAGTCAGAATTCCCATACGAACAGCAAAAACAAATCCAGTACAAAAGTTGGAATTTCATGCTTCAAATTTTAGCTGTAACTAAAAATTAAAGTATATATTACAGATTGCAATAATTTTAAAGATAAAATTTACTTATCTTTAAAATTATTGTAAATTTGATAGATCTAATACGTTGATATATTCTTACTTACAATGAAGTGCCTCCAAAAGAAATTTCCAGTAAACTGCGAAGTAATTTCAAATAAAGTCTGAAGAGAAATATGGCGAAAGTTTGCGAATTCACATAGACAAAAACTTTGATTTAAATTGCTTTAATGTTGGTCAACAGCAGTGGACATCTTCAAGTTTCAAGAAAGAATAAGGAGGCATATTAATGTTTGAATGAAATTTGTTAAGTTGTTTTAGAACTCTGCACGTAAAGCAAAAGTATGAGTAAAATGTGTGTGTGTCTGTGTGATTATGACAAAGCCTCGAGGGCTATCTGCCTAAGAGGAGGGATGCCTTTGTGGAGGACTTTCTAAGGAAAACTGGCTCGTATGCGCGTTACACATGGGGAAAACCACGAAAACGCCCATGCAGCCAGCCCGTTCGCGGGATTCGAACCTCGGATCGAACTACCAGTGTTCAGCGATTTTACCGCTCGGCCGCTGGTGGGCCTAAGAGTAAAATGTAATTCATACAGCGATTAAGTTCTTGAGTTACACGTCCACCAGCGGACGGGTGGTAAAGTCGTTGAACTTTGATTGGTAGTTCAGTCAGGGGTTCGAATCCCGGCGAGCGCGCTGGCTGCGTGGGCGTCTTCGCGGTTTTTTCCATGTGTAACGTGTATAAGAGCGACTTTCTGTTAGAAAGTTCTCCACGAAGTCATTCTTCCCTTTAGGTAGATAGCTCTTAAGGCTTTGCCATAATCACATAAACCGAATCAAACCAAGAAATTAAAGAGCTCTTTTGTGCTGCTCAAATAATTGTAACAAAAGTTGCAACTGCTGTTATAGTTGCACTGGGAATAGCTTTGTTACTGTTCAATTACTACTTGGATATTACTGCAAAAGACAACTACACTAATCTGCTCCTCCGTTATGTAGAAATTACAATAAAACTAATATTTTAAAAAGGTAAATTCAGTCGCTATAACGTGCCATCGATCTTGTAAATTTACTCACGGTTTTAAGTCTCATATTTTTTTAAGTGATTTAAAATTAGTCAGATTTCCTGTAGTTTCATTTCGTACATGATTTAACTGCAAATAATGCGTACACTTACGGTATCAAATTTAAACTACTACTAAATCACCAATGTAACCATAAAAGAGTATCGGACAAATTTTCGTTTCATCAGACATCGTTATTAGATCCAAAGTATAATTAAAATATTCATTAATACACCAATATGAGTATAACTGAAGCTAAACTTCCGTTAACTTGCGGATAACATAAAAAGCAATAATCACAATATCAGCAATGCCTATCTTAAAGGGTGCCTCCACCTAACTGATCACAAGCAGAGAATCAGAAGAAGTAAATCTTTGTCGGCAAGTTAATGAACGTAAAAGAAATAGAAGGATAAGCAAGCCGTCAAATGCTATTCGAGAAATTTTGAAATTTTACGCCTTATTTTTACTTTAAACTGATTAACTCCTGGTAAGAGTTGACGTAAGGTTGTAGACCAAACAAAATAATAAAATAACTGTATAAATTTAGAAAAAAACCTTAATGTAATTGCATAATTAAAATAAAACCGACGCCCAGGGATATAGCAGTCAAGCCGATTCGATACCGAAGGGCCCGGGTTTGAATCCCGAAGAAGCCATGGATGTAAATTGTTTGTCCGCTCGGTGGTAACGGTGGCTGTCTATAAGGTGCCACCATAATAAAATGACCAAGAGTTCTGGCATTTGTAGTGGCAAAAACCTAAAAATGGCTAGTGTCCGCCATTAAAAAAAAATCTGAAAGCTTTAAGATTTTACATTACGCCCAAAGGGACTTTTTTTTACGTTTTCTGTGTTACCTTTATTTATTAAATATCATATTCGCATGTAAACCATATTCAACAGCATATTTAACCAATTCAACAGCAATATCGCAAAATAGTTTTAAAATGAGCATATCTTTAGAATTTCCGATACGCTGGATTGGATTGGATTGGATTATTCAATTATGGCAAAGCACACGAGGGCTATGTGCCTAAAGGGAGGGATGCCCTGGTGGAGGACTTTCTAAGGGAAACTCGCTCGTATACACGTTACATATGGGAAAAACCACGAAAACGTTCATGCAGCCAGCCCGTTCGCGGGATTCGAACCTCGGACCGCACTACCAGTGTTCAGCGTCTTTACCGCTCGGCCGCTGGTAGGCTCCAATACACTGTCTCGCGCGCTAGAGATAATTGCTTTTCGTACAGTGCTGCCATTCCTCGCTTTGAAATCCTTGAGCTTGTTAATCCAAAATTCGTTAAAGTGTTAAAAAATATTATGAAATCGATAATAAAACAATTCCAAATTCAAATTCCAAATTAGGTTTTTCAGATTTTCGTATTCAGTGGAAGGCTACGTTATTCAAAATTTGATGGCTCTAGGTACCGTTATTTTATCGCAATACGAGAAACATACATACATTTATGAAATTCTTCATTATTTTAATTTCTTTAAATATAATACAGAGCTCTAATATTTGGTGGCAACAATTTAAAAAGTGAATCAACGTTTATAGCGAATCAAAGCAAAATGTCCAAACAAAATTAATAGTCCTTCTGGGAAAATTGTCCCTTTGGACTAATATATATATATATATATATATATATATATATATATATATATATGATGTACCAGCTTTTGTCCGGAATAAATAGATTGGTGAAGAATCATAGATGTAGTCGTAGCTTAAATTATCAGACGATAAGTTTGAAAAACAGGATCCATTTATTATTGGTCAAGAGAAATAGCAGTTACAAAAACAGATATCCGGAGTAAATAAAAAAGAACTACTGATAACTTTTTGCATGAAGTTTACTGCATCGTCACATTAAAGAAAAAGACCCCGATATTCCTTTGCGAGTCCTTTTATAGCCTCTGGAAAGGCGGAGCTTCCAAGAAATGACGTCAGCCTTTCCAATTCGCTTTAAATATTTCCAGAACATTCTATAACTGTACGTGTAGAAAAGGCGGGAAAAACAACTTGACTACGGGGCTGTGGATTTAATTCCACGTACTTTCAAATAAGAGAATAATAAATATATATATATATATATAATAATAAAATTCCATAGTCAAGAATACAATTAAAATTCTAACTGTATGTTCTTTTCATTTTTAATGGCGACGTTCTCTTATTTGAAAGTACGTGGAATCAGAAATTAAATCCACAGCCCCGTAGTCAAGTTGTTTTTCCCGCCTTCTCTACACGTACAGTTATAGAATGTTCTCGAAATATTTAAAGCGAACTGGATTGGCTGATTAGGCTGAGACGTCATTTTTTGGAAGCTCCGCCTTTCCAGAGGCTATAAAAGGACTTGCAAAAGAATATAGGGGCTTTTTCTTAAATGTCACGATGCAGTAAACTTCATACAAAAAATTATTAGTCTTCTTATTTACTCCGGATATCTGTTTTGTAACTGCTATTTCTCCTGAATAATAATAAATAGATCCTGTTTTTTTTTTTTTTTTTTTTTTTTTTTTTTTTTTTTTTTTTTTTACTTATCGTCTGATAATTTAAGCTACGACTAAAGTTGGTACATCACCCACCCACCCACACACACACACATACACATACACATATATATATATATATAATATTTGCATTCTTATTGAGTATTACATTCAAACGCTGAGCTCTTATCTTAGAAATGGCTGGAAGTGGTAGGGTAGAACTCAAGTTGTAAAGCAAATTTTACCGTTATCACTAACACACAGCTTAAGGGTTGTGAAGCCTTAAAGCAACACCTTACGTCTTAAACAATGCAGCAGAAATAAAGATATTAAAATGGGAAGAAATTAAACGAAGGAAATGTTTCACGCATCAAAATACTTCAGGAATAAATAGTTCTTAAACAATGAATCTGACGAAAAAACGCATTTAGTGCCTTATTCCTTCGTATTCTTTATTTTATATTTCCTTAATATGAAGATCGAACTCAATTTCAGTAAAACAATGGTTTGAAGCAGTTTAACAAAAGAGAGGAAAGAATAGATAGCAATACTGATGAGGCATATTTCTTAATATAATGGAACAATTCTTTTGACTGACGTTCATATCCTCATTATTCACACAGAAATCACCCATTCTTCGAATCGTGTTTTATTAAGCAACAAAAGATTTATATTGCTTAATACAGTGTGGGTACTAATACTTGACACATTAAAAAGATATTTTAATTGGTGTAGAACCCCCTATTTATATAAACTTAATTTCTGTTCAAATATTAGTTAATTACTTCGTTCGATAATTTCATTGCTAAGTCAACTTACAAATAAAATTATTAAAATAACAGTATAAATCACGTCTTAGGAAAACAATTACAGAAATGTGTAACTTTTCTGTAATTTTTTCCCATAAAAAATCAAATAGCTTTTAAAATTTCCATTAATTACAGTTTTTGCATTGAAATGTAGAAACTTTGAAAATTCTTAATTCCTAGATTTTCATCAAAGTACCACTTTTATAATATTTTCCTAACCAGCTAAAATGTTTAGCTTTCTACGTTATTAAAATCTTCATTTCGATTGCCTTCACTCTGCTAGGGAGTACAAAAATGAATAATTAAAAAAATATAAAAGAATTATATACCGTGGTACAATATATATGGTCTTAGAAACATCTTTTATTAATAACAATAATGTTGCAAATATTCAAGAAAGTCATAAGTAAGTTATAAACTCATTTTAATTTATATAAATTAGATACGCTTTGTCTGAAAGATAAATTTATGTTTTATTGGATGGCAGCACTCTGGAAACTGACTTTCTGCAAGATCACTTGAGAGATAAATTAAAAATTTTAAGATCCGTATAATGGCAACAGCTTCTGATACGTAGATGATTAACGTATGTTAGCTAATGTAGCCAAACGGACCAAAAGGTTTGCAGAGACTTTTATATGCGCATTTATATCATCCAAATAAAATATAGATTTAAATTATTAAGAAGTGTGTTTAATGATTTTAAACCATTAAATACATTAAGCAATTAATTTCCTCCTCCCCGGAAAAAAAAAAAAAAATGGAGATGATTTTAAATAAAATAGTACCAATTTTGAAGATGACTGACAAAGGCTCCTCATTTTCAGGCGCAAAATAATTTGCTTCTGAAGAATAGATATCAGTGTGTGTTGCCATCGAGATCGATAGGATATTTATAATAAAATTTCCTCAGTTTTAATTCGCTGATTAGAAAAATTTCTCGCTGCTTAATATTGTTGCGTTCTACGACTTCGTGGATTTGGAGTGATTGATGACAGCACTTGATGAAGAATCAAAACGCAATTTATTTGTCAGTATTTCACAGTACAGTTTCCAAAGACGCGTTACAGTTGCCTAAAAACAACGACAAACACGCTGAATCTATCAGTAACACAGCTTTTAGACTATCAGGCTATAACGGTGAAGACAGCTTCACGGCAAAGCACTAAAGCACAGCTCCCTTCGCGGTTCGGTCGCTCTCAAGCTATCCTCTGAATTCAAAACACTTGTGAACTCAATGTTCTCTCAATACTCTCTCGATACACTCCACTCACGATAAACTGCTACTCCGCATACAAGCAGGGTTTCTTTAGCCCTCGACCTGCCTTCGGGAACATTCTGGGGCAAACCGGCAAAGATTTGTTCTAGAATGTTCTCACTCCGTCTATGGCATATCGCCAATTTTGTCGTCAAATGGACGATTTCGCACCAAATCTGACAACCCTGCCTTTCCTTGCTGTTTTCTGGCAATCCTAAATCTGCTTTGCAGGGAAGATATCTTACCGCAGCTGGGTATTTCCTAACAATATATTTCCTTAAAAAGCTGAAATTCTCTGGCACAACTAAAATAATTTATGTCTATTTTTCTTTAAAAACATGCAAAAATTTTAATAACGTCTTTTTTATTTATTTAACAGATAATTATGGCTTACTAATGTTCGAAATACATATTATTACGGATTTGGCATTTAAATAGCTAATGTTAGTAAAATTATAAATTAAATTGTTTTATTTCCCGTGCAGTACAGCGAGTGACGAATATTAAGCGAAAGCTAAGCCGGAAAATTAAAAATAAAAGAGCACGCGCGTTTAACATTTAATAAATAAATAGCACTTTTTGATTTCGAGAAATTGCTAGAACAATCTCGTGCGTCAGTTAGAAAGCTTATAAAAGCAGGAAAACCTCTCAATTCAGTAGTTTTTTTATGAGTTTTGTTTAGAAAATTGCTGTTGTTTATTGTAGCGAGTTCGCTGTGAAATCGGATTAACTTTCTCTATTTTGAATTAGTCCTGTTGAACGTTTTTAGTAGTTTAAAAGGTAACTTCTTTTATTCATTTTCCATCGGACTCGTGCATTCAATTCATAACGAACCGGTACGAAAGACACAATACATATAAAAGAGACAAATACTACTTGCTTGTGCTAGATATTGAGAAATGTGATAAATGGTATTATCTTTTTAAATTGTTGATTAAAAAACCAAGGCAAATGAATATTTTAAACATTATAGAATGTGCATGAATATTTTAAACATTATAGAATGCACATCAATATTTTAAACATTAAAAATGCATTTGTATAATAAGTGTTGACAATATCTTGTTTAACTGAAATTAAAATTTTGTTTCTTTGAACATTATCTATGACAATCAAAATCTTCAAGGTCGAGAATAAAAGCTGCATATTTACCTCATCTGCAGTTTCATCATCCAATTAGTCAGGCCTTGAAGTGTTTTATGTCTCAGTGAAGTACTGTATTTGCCAAGTAATTTCGCTTTAATTGGCTACGTAAAGGAAGTACCCTGTCATTACTACAAAGCTAATTGCGATTATACTCGCTATTGAGAAATAAATGAATGCGAAACAATGAGATTTAAATTGAGATTTTAAACTAAAGGATATTTCATTCATTGCTTATTTCCATTAATATTTCAAGATTTTTTTTAAATTATTGCATCAGTACTGTATATTTACTTCCCGCCAACCTGTGTACTATATAGGTAAGTGAGGTAATATTTTCGGTCAAAAAATTCAATAGTGTATATACACGAAATAGAGTCCCCCCAACACGTTTTTACTATTTTTACAATGACGTCTGTCTGTATGTTCACGACAATTTTTCTGACCGCAGTAACTCTTACAATAAATTCCCCAAAATTTCAATTTTAAGTATTTATTTTATGTATTTAAGCTTTCTGCATTCATGCAAAGAGCTGATTAAATTGTGTGATAAATTGGACAACAGGAACTTGTTCTTTGCATGGGAAATTGACTAAAATTGAAAAGTTTAAAGTCCATAACAGTTTTGATGGACAATCGGAAGTAGTATTTTTCTTGAAGTCAGTAACAGTTTTTAATGAAAATCCATAGTAAAATATAATCCAAAGCTTTTCAATTTTAGTAATCAAGGCTTTCATATCAATGGGAAAATCATATTAGCTTTGGCTAAAACTAACAGATAGGAAGTGATACTTTTGCTTAAAGATCTCAACAGATTTTTGTAAAAAAATATATTATATATATAATCCAAAAACTTCTCAAATTTAACAATCGTGATTAAGAACAATATATTAGATTTTGACTATATGTGGTAAACCGGAAGTGGTACTTTATTTGGAACTCTTAACAGATTTTCTCGAATCTCGAAACTCACGATATTCATTATTCAGTTGTAATTCAAAAACTGACGAGCATCATGCTCTAAAGAGCATTCTAAAAAAAGCGGTGATATACGAACTGATCAAAATGACTTTAGATTTGTTGATGCTATAGAAACTAAATCAAAGAAACTTAAATTATTGCACTTGTAGAGACATTAGGTATGTTTTTGGAAGTAGGAGTCACGAAAAAGCAGCAACGCCTTCGCCGGGAGTCGAACTACGGACCGCTTGAATGTGCGTCCAGCTGGCAGACCACTATACCACGAAGGCAAGGTAACAAGGCGGGAGAAATACCTTATATACTCATTTCAAAGTATTTATGTTATATACTATATTATAAGTACTTAATTTTCTTTAATTAAAAATCAATTAAATTTTATGCTATCAAACTGCCGTATGAAGAACAATTTTTAATAAAAGAAATTAAAGAAGCAAACATTTGATTTTAAATCTTTGCGTGTCTGTTTGTTTGTGGCATCATTTCCTGCGGAACGGCGGGGGATTGAGTTTCGAGAGAGGGACCCTCATATTCCTAAAATTCGTGGGAAGCCTTTTCAACCATTCTCATCTTCATACGACTTTAATCAAACGTGATATTAATTAAAAATTCTAAAAATGCTTATTTTCGCACTCGTTTTTCCGAATGGCTGGAGATAAGAATCTGCTTTATTTCCTAAAGTGTTGTCATTGTCCGCTTTCAAATCGTAGAATGTGTTAATAAAAATTTGTAAGTTTTACAAAATATGAAATAAAAATAGTTACTCATTTCAAGCGTGTAGACATATTTCACATAAAAGCAATTTATTTATAAGAGTAAATCAGTCATAAAAATTTTCAAACGATTTAAAATGGCAAATGTAAGGAGAATAGTAGACATCCTTTCTTGTACGAGTTTGAGGAATGAATATTGCAGCCTTAATATACTGAACCGTACGGGATGGATACGGATGACGATAGAACACGTCATTGCTGGTTTCGAAAATTTAGGGACGCAGACAGAAGCTTCAAAGATCAACCATATTCACAGTGTCCATCCGGTGATTTCATACTAGATTCTGCACAAACTATGTTGAATGTCCCATCCGACTGCTGAGGAATGAATGAAAACACTATCCGTATAATACAACAACAGCAGGAAGGGGAATGCGATACAGGACCAATACTTCATGCGTTTAATCGACAGCCCTACGTCGTCAAGTAAAGAACTGTGACCTTTTATTTTCACATACAATTTGTGTGAAATATGTAATACAACTGAGGCCGCCAGCTACCGAGCGGTAAAATCGCTGAATACTAGTAGTTCCGATCTGGGTTCGATTCCAGGCAAATAGGTTGGCTTCATTGGCGTTTTCGTGGTTTTCCTCATATGTAACATGTATACGTTACAAAATCCTCCATGAAGGCATCCACCCTCTTCGGCACATAACCTTAGTGTGCTTTGCCATAATCAACGAAACCAAACCAAAAACATAATACATATGAAATGTATAACTTATTAAAGAGAATAATAGATATGCTTTACATCACACGACTTTCAGTTAGAAGATACACCGATCTTGATTTAAATACAGATATAATTTCAGGTGACAATTTGTCTACACCTAAAATTGAAGTTACAAATTCAAATTGAAATTTTATAAAGTTATAAGAATTGTGAACATTTTCTAATTACAGATAAAAATTCCATAAAATTATTTTCATTTAAATTTAAAGTGTTTCAACAGTTCAGAAATGATTCCCTAAAACCTGTTACTGAAAAACGATGGTGTCACACTCGTGAGTATGATATGGTAATATACGTTTATTTGCCCGAAATGTTTTCCACTGAATCACCATGGCAGTTATAGTATGAAAAAGCAAATACTTTTACATTAGAGTGAAAAGTAAATTTGTAATAGAGCGTGAAAAAATAGAGCATATTTATAAAAGAAGAAACTGGCAGTAAAAGAACTGAGAATTATTTCACATATATAATAGAGAAGCTAAAGACAATCATGCTTCTGAATTGTTTAAAATTCTTAAAGAAAATGAACATTTTGCAGTTTAACAATTGAACAATTATGCACATCATATAAGACAATAGGGCGATTGCGTTCCATTACGCATTGTGCTGACTTGTGCAATATATTACTAACTGTCCGTTTATGGACTACCGATTAGTAAAAGTAATTAATTATGGGAAAATAGAGCAAAATGCATTTTCGTCTGTTTTGAAATAAGTGGGTAGATTATCTAAATAAGGTAAATGTGCCATAGACGATAAAAAACAGAACCTTAGCATAATTTAATGCAGATCTTCGAAATTGAAAAAGTATAACACCTCCTGTTACGCTGATTCCAATTATCCATATATAATCATTTTATTTTCAGAGTGAGCAAAATTTGGTTTTTGTGAATTTATATTATCTTATTTTATTTTTATTAAAATTATTATGTTATTATAAATTATAAAGCGCGCTTATAATTTCAAACTACATTTTAAAATTTTTAAGTACATTCGCCGTATAACGCGCACCCTTTTCTCTAAGAAGAAATGCGAAAGATATATGTGCGATGCTTTTATCTTTTAAAGTCATTCGTTCAAGGACTTTTCCCAGAATTTAAAACAATGATATACTGAATTGCCAAGCAATAAGCAGAACAATATGTGTGTGGGCGAAACGTTTGAAGAAGTAAATAATTCTGTAAAGCTGGTGAATGGTATTCAATGCAGCTGTGCACAAAAATGAAAATCTAGGATTTCGAGAAAAGATAAATATAATTTGGGTAAGAATGCACTTCCATCGCAACTGAATTCGTTGAATTAAGAGTCAAATATTTTCTCTGAATGAATGAAAACACAATAATTAATATACTTACTTTTTTTTTTTTTGTTTTAGTACATAAGGAAAGTTATCTGATAATGAAAATTTTTAAGTTCATAAGTTGTGTTATTCCTTTTAAACAAACAGTATTTAGGTACACGTAGAAATCTAATTTCTGTATGCTCTTCTTTCCCTTACTTTTAAATGCATATTTTTTATATCCGGCTCATAATGCACACCCGCAAATTTCGATCTTATTTTTATATTAAAAGTGTGCGTTATACGCCGGAATATAGGGTATTTATTTGCTAATATGAATATTACAGAAAGATTTTGGAGTATGTTTCATATTTTCTAAGAAGCTATTTAATTCATTTATAGATGACAACGTTTGCATATAGACTAGCACACAATTTTCATCAAATATGCAGTCTACAAAAATTATTAAAAAAAACAATTTGTACCTAAAATATACGGTAATGTGATATATAAAAAATACGGTAATGTGGATATTTCCTTCTCGAAGTAAGAATTTGTTTTAAAATATGCAGTAATAGTAGAAAACAGTTAATGTTTTTAAGCTTTCGGCAACGTTACGTTTTTGACATATGCGATTATTTAAAAATTTTCTATTTATTTATTCCTTTTAGATTCTTATTTTATGAAGCTAAAACGTATTTTTAAAAATAAGAATGCTTTGTTGTTTCTTAACTGGATGATTTTCGTTGGAATAAAAAGTGGTAAATGATAAAAAAAAAAAAAAAAAAAAAAAAAAAAAAAAAAAAAAAAAAAAAAAAAGAAGTTCCTGGCTTACATTATCATAAGTGCATGTTTAACTTATTGAAAAAGACAAACTCATTATTCAGATTTTTCGAATATCCAGATTGTTCTGCAGTACCTTTTAGTCTAGCTATTAACGTTCTGAAATAATTAATTTTAATATTGTTCATTTAAAAATTGCATAAATACAGATAAAACAAACTATATATTCACAATATATAATTAATTTTACTCCAAATTTACATTGTGCACACACGAAACACGAGAAAATAAAAATTTAAACTTTGTAAATATAATAACTATTTTTATCAATTAATTTATAGAGTTTGCTTTGCTTTGGGAGCACGAACTATTTCTAAAGTCTTAACAGATGTATAGAGAATTATCTCTGTGTCTGAACTAACTATATTCAAGTACTGTTTTCAATAAAAAGGTTTCAAACCATCTTTTTATTAAAACAGTACTGTAATATAAGTGCACGTCTTGCGCTTCACAAAATCAACCACATTTGGGGCGATGAAATTAAAGTAACAGTTAAATTCAAATTTAAGGTGTTTACTAGCAGCCAAAGTCTATACAATTATATTTAAATCTACACTATCTCAGAAAATTCTAACCGACGTTCAATTTAAATGTCGGCAGCAAATAACTCCGACAATCTCTGATTAAGGTTCTAATAAACCGAACGATTAGAACCTTAATCAGAGATTGCACAACTAAATTAACGTAGCCTCGAGAGGTAGAAATACGTTCTGTCTTACAATCGAAAAATCTCAACTTAAATACTATCCAAATGATTTGCATTCTGGCAGAGTCGTAGCTAGGGTTTTCAGCGCCCATGGACAACTGAATATTTCGCGCCCCCTACCTGCTTGCCAAGGATAGAAAACATTTAATTCTAAAATGTCGTAACATCAGTTTGGCGCCCCTTGGATTCTGCGCCCGGGGACAGATGCCCTCCTTGCCCCCTCTAGCTACGCCCCTGCATTCTGGTGATAAAACGGAAGAGGGAAAATATAGCAAAGGCTGAAATTATAAATAACTGAATTATAAATAGTTTAAAATAATAGCCGTACAAAATTCTATGAGGAAATTGAGATATTTAATAATAAAGCATTTCTCCCGCCTTCTTAGCACCCCTGCGTGGTGTGAAGGTCAGCACACTCGGCACATATTTGAGAGGTCCATGGTTCAATTCCCGGCCAGGACATTGCTCATTTTTCACGTCTCCCGCTTCGAAATAACCTAATGTCACTACAGTGGCGCCCGAACTAAAAAGTGGTGAATGATGATTCTTTATCACCAGTATTTGGCGACTGAGTCCCCTAAAACTCCAGTCGCCCTTTAAAAGGGAGAGTATATAAGGCATTTCTCCCGCCTTCTTAGCCTGTCTTTGTGGTGTAATGGTCAGCACACTCGGCGCGTATTGAAAAGATCCGTGGTTCGATTCCCGGAGAGGACATTGCTCATTTTTCACGTCTCCTGCTTCGAAATAACCTAATGTCTCTACAGTATTAGAATCCTAAATTTCACATTTTCTTAAATTAAAATTTAAAAAAAAATTTTAAAATTCAAAAATTAAAAGATTGAAAGGAAGTCAAAATATGTCATTGGTATAGAGGTTTCAGTTTAATACCTGAACCAATTATAAGAAAGAATGATTATGGAGGCAATGTAAGTACACAAACGACAAACCTTGGTGGTGATGAATTATCACCCATAAGAACTTAAAAGAGGTGTATGGGAATTATCACCCCATATCACCTCTTTTAAGTTCGGGTGCCATTGTACAGCCATCTAGAATTTTTTCAAAGCCAGAAAACTGAAAAAATGTGAATTGCCCTGCTGGGATTCAAAATCTAGATTGCTAGCCGGAAATGCTCCCAATTACATCACGAAGGCACGCAGTGTGGAGGGGAAAATACCTTATATATATATATATATATATATATATATTTTTTGCAGTTATTGAGTATTGAATTTCATGAATGTTTCACAAATGGCTTGACAAATGATCCTTTTTTAATATCCACAAATTTGCTTTAGTCATGTCTGACTGAGCTATGTCAAACTAAAAAAATCTTTACATTGTTTTAAGCAAAGTTAAACAAAGAAATAACAAATATTTAATTAATTATTTTAGATGTTTAGCTTTGTGTTTCACATGGTATTCAACTATTTTCTTCCGAAATCCAAATTTGAGTTTCGAAACACCTAGATGTTTTGCATGGAAGGCTCTGCGAAACAAAAGATCACTAAGGGAGATGATCACAATAATTTGTAAGAAATTCGATTTTATGATTCCTTTTAATCTGAAATAGGTTTAGAACACCATTTTCTCAGTATTTCAGGTAATTTTCAAATTCAGTGAATAATAAGAAAGATGTAATTATTTTCAAGAAGCATAGTATTTTTAAAATGAGTCAAAAGTAAATAGGAAACATATCAATCAATATTATGTTTTCGTATAAAATTTAAATTAAAACTTATAAGGAATGTTATTTTAGTTTTAAACTAACCAGCTTCGTTCAGTTACTTATCTTCTTCTCTCATTTCAATTTCTGGCCAGAATGTTATTTCAGTTTCACGTGATATGCAAAGTATTGTGGAAAGATACTATTTAAGTTGGTGTCTGAGTTACTCCAGACAAAGCATGTTTTGCCGTTCGGTAACTTTGTTTTTCTGATTTAAGTCTGCTATTTTATGGCCGTGCATATCGATTGCCGGTTTGTGTACGTCGGTGGTAGGGCTAAGAGCCAACTCGCGTTAATTATGTCTATGCAGCTTCGGCTGATTAAACTTAGTTTTAACTTTATATTTCTATTTTGACTAATATAACTTTGTATTTTTAGTAAGCACTCTTGGTGTTTACTAATTTAGTAAGCACCAAAAGCGTTGTCTGTAAATCCTTTCTTGAGTTGAATGAAAAGACTTTTCACACTTTGTAAGCATTGTCATTGATACAGTTTGAACTTAGCGAATAGTCGCTTCATGGTTCAGATAAAAATCTAGCCTGCAAAGTAACTTTAATTTAGGTAGAATCTTACTAATTTTCATTCTAAAACATCAGTTCTTTTGAACATAGAATTGCAAATTTTAACATTTATTATTCTTTTATAATGCTTGATTTTACAAGTGCAAAACAAGACATTTACTTCCGGCTTCTGATTGTGATTTTATCCACGTTATCATGCGTTTCACATTTTATTATTAGTTTAACTTATAACTTAAATACAATTTTTATTGAAAACAGCATACTCTGAGTATTTTTACTTCCTTGTACGAAGAAAAAGAGAAGTATTGTAATCGCGAAAAATTTCGTGTATCATATTTCAACGCAAATATCCATTTCGACTGCTATCGAATGCAATTTAACGATGTTTTTGCGTAGCATCTGTACGTAAGAACAGAATAAAGGACTCTTCCCCCCAAAAAAAAACATAAAAATGATTTAAAATGCATTCTGAGGAGACTTTACTTGGCGTCTGTACGTAGGTAAGTATCTCGCATAACTCAAAAACGAGTAGCTTTAGAGCATTGAAATTTTGTATATAGGGCTGCTATAACATGTGCACCATCCAAACGTCAAAAATTGCCAAAGCGCTGAAATTGATGAGAGGATATCAATGGGGCCTAAATAACCATATTATGAAGATTCTTCTAAAGACTGTTATCAATAAGATAGTAAACTATGCAGCCCCCATATGGGCACTCCCAATGACTGTAAGTAAAGCCAAAATGCTGAACTCGATACAAAGACCATTCTTAATAAATATCACAAGAGCCTTTCGCAACGAACGCACTTCAAGTACTTGCGGGAGTATGTCCATTATCCATAAAAGCTGAAATAGATGCCATTGCAGCAACAGTCCTACAGCTTAAAAAACCCGCCGAATTTAACGGTACAGTATTCCAACCAGATAAATATGAAACCAAGCCACGTAAATTCCATACCCATCCAGCAATAACACTGGATAAATTGAAATGTAACCTAACCCAAACACCTCCCAACACCACTCTCATTGCCTACACAGATGGATCCAAAATAGACAACAAAGTTGGATGCGGCGTGACCATTCGAACTGGAACAGATACCACTACTGAATGGCAAGGGCATCTTCGACCGGACAATAGCGTATTCCAAGCTGAACTGGCAGCAATAAAACACAGTATAAGCTATCTCCAAGCACATACCAACGTAATTCATATTATTACGGACAGCCAATCATCAATATACGCAATAAAATCTCCAACTACCAGCTCTCCAATAGCACATGAAATTCAAAATATCATCTCATCCAGCAATAAAACTTTAGCATCACATGGACAAGGGGTCACAGCAACTGCGAGGGCAATGAGAGGGCAGACAGCTGCGACAGAACAGCGAGGCGACCTTATCCACGTCCCATGGCCCCAATCAGCAATCAAACTAAAACTGAAACAACTTGCCAACGAGGCTTGGCAAATGGAATAGACGAATGGACATACTGGACGTCGGACACACAATCTGCTACCTAAGGTTAATGAAGAACGCATAATCTCCAACTATTTCCTCACACAATTTATCTCCGGTCATGGTCCATTTTCCCACATACTTCTGAGAAAAAAATCTCTTTTCAACAAATGTGTGTGTATGTGGGGAGATGGGCGACCCCGATCACTACATCTTACAATGTCCCCTGACTACAATATACCATGTACGCCCATCCCACGAATCCCGCAATAGAATTCCTAAGGTTACTAATCAAGAAGGAAAATGTGTATGAGAACCTTCGAAAGTTAATAGACACACTACACCAATATGGACTCGAGTTGTGCTCCCCAGAATGAGAAACAAGCACAAACCCCCTAACGGCAACGTGATCTCAAAGACTGCATCTCATAACAACTGTCCTCCAACAAGCACAAACCCCCTAACGGCAACGTGATCTCAAAGACTGTATCTCATAACAACTGTCCTCCAAAAGGACTAGCTATAATGCGAGCTAACAATTTATATTGTTCCTGTGCCTGCATCCACTGGTACTATGCCATTGTGTCACTGGTAAAGTGTTCATATACTCCACAAAAGGAGAAGTGTATCGTCACAGGGATGCCTACAACTCGTCAAACACCACCTTAAATAGGTAACAGAATCTACACTGGGTAGAACGTACCAATTTCACATGTGTACCGAACAGCTGACCAGTGCATCAAATGCAAGAATTCATCAAAGTACATGTTAAAGTAGCGCACCCATGGACCGCTAAAATCTGAACATTGAACTTGGACCAAATGGAACACTACCTACCTAATTACCGCAGTACAACATTCAATACAAAATTCCAATATAACACCCTAGGTATCATAAAGCATATGCTATGCCAAAACCAACACGCTTCTATAATGAACATAACCTCTTGCATTGTAAATAATCTGTAATAGTATGATAATGCTATGTCGTAAGAACATAACTTCTTGCATTGTAAATAATCTGAAATAGTGTGATAATGCTATGTCCTATGAACATAACTTCTTGCATTGTAAATAACCTGTAATAGTATGATAATGCTATGTCCTATGTGTTGAAGTATGTTGTAACAGTATGTTGCGATATGTCCTATACGTTGTTAGTGCTATGTCCTATGTTTACTGTAATCAGGTTTCCCGTGGAAGGGGCGGTGCCAAAACCAACAAGCTCTATAATGAACATAACTTCTTGCACTGTAAATAACCTGTAACAACATGTTAATGCTATGTCCTATGTGTCGAAGTATGTTGTAACAGTATGATGTGCTATGTCTTATTTGTTGTTAATACTATGTACTATGTATACCGTAATCAGATCCCCTGTGGAAGGGGCGGTACGCTAGAGAGGTAGTGCATGGGGGCTATACCATTTTTGTCAATGGCGATGGCGGGGTGCCCCGTGTACTTGTTCCTGTCCTGTCCTGTAGATGTGCACCTTCCCTTTTGATTGCCGCCGACCGCAACAAAAGTATATAAATATATATATATATACACATCCACTCTGTTACTCGACTCAGTAAGCTCAGTTTCTTTATTCTTATATGTTTCTAAATTGTGCATTTTTTGCTTTAAAAAAGATTGGATTATGCTGTTCTTATCTTCCGGTTAAGGTTCTTATGCCTTTACTTAACCTGCACGTAATAATTGTGGAATTATTAACAATTTAAAAGTTTTTTTAAGTGAGGCTAAGCCTAGTTTTTGGTTATCATTGCAGCTATATTTAAAACTTAGAAGAGTGGATTTGTTGCCAATCTAGAGAAACTAAGTTTCGCAACAACAAAGTAACGTCTTCTTTTGTTATTGCGAATTAAATTATGCTTAATTCATTCTGGAATTAACATTTAAGTTATTAGCTTGTTTTGGCCTAGGAACTGTAATTTTAATTGTAATTTTTTTAAAAATTGTTTTACTGTGTTTGGTGTTTTTCGTTTTTCTATATCTTTCAAATTTTAATGAAAATATTTTGAATTTTTATGTATTTTTACCTTGCCGTGAAGTGAGAACTGAATTAATTAGTAGCGCATGCTCATTGGGTAAGCGGCACTGAATCGTCTGCGAAAAATTGTTTCTTTTTTATTTCGTTTTAGATTTATTATAGTATTTGAATAGAACTTGTGGTAATTCTTCAGATGGTATAATTTTTGTGCACTCTCATTTATAAAATGAATGTTAATGTTGTTAAGTGAACGTAGAGCCGAACTGTCGCTATGGTAAATAAATATAGTGAATTTAAAAAGTGCATTCATTCTATTGTGGTTTATGCGCTAGATTTAATTCAAAATTCGTTAACTGTTAATTCAATATGTTTAAATGAAATGCAAGAAAATTATGTATAATTTAATATTCCGTACAACGAAGTCATGGGGAGTATACATCAGATTTTTCTGGTTGTAATGGCAACAAACTGGTGAACATAAAGAAGGTACAGATAGCAGTTAAATGCATCCGAAGGAAAATTATAAAAACCTTTGAAAGAAGAAAATGAGATTAACTTCAGAAAACTGAAAATAAATGATGAACATTTACTGCATCTTTAGCGTAATTTATTAAAAATGGAAAATGGAATTTTTTTTCCGATTGAGTTAAATTTTTTTTATTTACCTTTATCTCAAAAACTTAAACTATAAAGCTATTCAACACTTTCCTATTGTTCCCCAGTGTATTGGTTTGAGAATCTTATTAACTATAAATGAAGTTATAAGCTATTTTTTCGCTCCATTACGCATGCGTTCTTGACTTAACAGTAGCACAGTGCGTATTCGAGGGATCCAGGTTCGAGTAACGGGGAGGAAATCTCATATTTTCCACTTCTTCTGCCCCCCCCCCCGAAAAAAATCCTAATAATTCTTAAAAGTAATCTGTGAAAAATTAAGAATTATAGAACTATTATTAAGAAGTATAATATCATTCAATTATCTTTCAGTTTCGCAAAAATGTTCATGAAAAGTTCAAAACTTATTACAATTATTTTTAAACGAGAAAATAGTACTTTTAGGAATAGAAACATGATGATACACCAATGCTAAAAATATTAGTATGTTAGTTTTGAAAAATACAACTTTAGAACTAAAATTTTATATGCATAAAAAATTTATTAAAACAGATGAACCCTCGCAAAACAAAGGAAAAATATTGTAATCATAAAATTTAATAAAGATGGGTCTAATGCTAAAACTATTGTGATTATAAACAGCATTAATAAATCAATAAATCAGGTAGAAAAACCTAATTATAAGTAAAAAAATAATAAATAAATATTGGTGATTTCAGTGAAAAAAGGCTGACTTTTCGAAGAAATTATTCCTTCTCGATAAAACCACCAACATTTAAGAGATCTGATCCTTTTTCGCCTATCTCGCATATCTGAATAAAATTCAGTCCAATAAAATCCAAAGAAATATTCAATTTAATTAAACCAATTTAAATTAATTTTAAACATGCGAAAAAACATTTTCTAAGCTATCTGATTCTCCCTCCCCCCAAAATGAAATGAAATGAAAAATGAATCCGAACTTCGGGGAAATATTGAAAAATCGAATGTCTAAAGACTCTAATTAAATATACGCCAAAATCAAATATTAGGATATGAAATAATAACACAATTCGTCCTAGGCAACAAAAAATTAATTGCATATCCAGGGCCAAAAATTATATATATATATGGTAAATGTATGGAGGGCTGGATTAACCATTAAGCAATATAATCACTTGCTTAGGGCATCAAGGAAAGCGAGTACAGAAAGTTCTTTAGGTATTTATCACCACAAAAAGTTCCTTAGGTATTAAGGGAAAGGAGCCGTAAATTTTTTTTGCATTGCGGGTTATACCATGGAATGCATAATGCGGCTAAACCGAACCGAGAGAGCGAAGAAATGAAGCAAAATCTGGCCTAAACATATGAGGGGGCAACAAAATCTTTTAAGTGTTCAAGGCCTCTAAAGGTTTTAATCCAGCCCTGTATATATGCATGCATACATTAGAATTGAAATATTGTAGAAATTACTATAATTTTCTCAGCGAGAGACAAGAAAAAGCAACAGTGCCTTCGACGGTTTTCTTAGCACGGCTGTTCTAGCTCATAGCTGACCGTGCTAAGCATTTACATAAAGATATTAAATCCAGGCATACAATCCCCACTTCAGATGAAGAGTAAGTGGAAAGAGGATGTAAGATTTATCCTAAGTTTTTAGCAGTTTAGTGTCAGCTACTTTCCTGTCCTTCCTAATTTCAGCATACAATTTCTTACCAAAATGTGTTTTTAGAATCGCGGTTAATGCAAATGAGTAAGAGCGGTATTTAAGTCGAAGTTCCACTGACTTTGTTAGAGAGCCAGAGTTTCTGACTAGCGCGCTTTCGCCTTTTGGCTACATTTCTCTCTAAGTTATTACTACGCTCGGCTGTATTTCAGGTCTTTGATAGCTTCGCTAGCTTATTCGATATTTAAGGGCCAACTACTTAGAATTTTGATAGCTTCGGCTATATCTTTTTAGTTAAGCATTAGTTAAGTCTTATTACTTTGAGTTCAAGCCCAAGTTGAGGTTTTGCTGTACACCCTGAGAAAGGCGCCGACTGTTTTAATTCTTATTTTGAGAAATAAAGGGCAGTTAACCCTTTTTGAGTTTACATCTTTGTTCTTGAGCTAAAACGATTATTCGCTTAGGTTCCTACGCATTTAGCTGTTAGATAAAAGGATGGAACTCCACACGGAAAGAAATGACATACACCAATCTAAATCGATCTAATCTTTTTAGTTCGTTTGCTGGAATTCAATTCATGGGTCTTCCATTTACTAGTTGCATTAGTAATATTTTGTGTGTGGATGCTTCTCCCACAAAATATTGGATGAAAATAATAAGTGAATCCAGTTTTTATGATATAAACTCAAAATAAATAAATAAAAATGCGAGTATAATTCGTTGACAGAGTAGCAAAGTGGCATCCAAACGTTTTTACATACTCACGTATTTTGGTTCTATACACAATTCAATGACATTATGGAATTTGGAAACTACTTAAAATATTAACTAAAGTTGGCATGATAATTATGTTGATTTCTTGGCAGTTAAGTTTTTATAAGTTTCTTCTCACTTATCATTCTTCTTGGCTACATCACAATAATTATTTCATTTCAAAGCTTATACATATCTTAATTATAATACAAACTTTAATTATACAATACTAGTCTTTAGTTCCAGAGACAGAATAGTGGTTGGCGACGCTGACTTCTGAAACGAAGGGCCCAGATTTAGATCACGGAGAAGGCATGGATGCTTATAAATGCATAATACACAAGAGGCATTACGGCACTCATATACGGCGAATCGAAGTCCTCTCCAGTGTTTTGGTGGTACGGTAAAAAGGGTGGGTGCCCCTCGGTCCCGTTCTCTGGGGTGCTCTTCTTCAGAATTGGGGCAAAACTGGGCAAATCGCACTGTCGCCTATATGGTGGTTAAGGTTCAAGCCAACGACGACGCAGTCTTGCACTCTTTGCTACAATAAAATTCATGGTCTTGTTAAGTCAGACAAGTGAGATTAACCACAACAATGAACTACGTAGTATTCTTTAAGTATTACAGTTTTGAACCTTC
Source organism: Stegodyphus dumicola (assembly GCF_044657685.1). Lineage (NCBI taxonomy): Eukaryota > Metazoa > Arthropoda > Arachnida > Araneae > Eresidae > Stegodyphus > Stegodyphus dumicola. Next base: position 184,560,785 of record NC_140772.1, on the reverse strand, counting down.
ATCTTATGTCTTCTAGTGTGATAAGTTGCTGTTAAAGAAAGTGTTTGTCGTATTGCAAGTATGTTCTTGCTCTGTTAGTCTATGGCTCTGAGATTCTCTTTTGAGATGTAAATGTAAGTTTAACTTCGGGGTATAGAAAACTTATTGGTATATAATTGATTGACCAATTAGAATTGCTAATTGTTAGTGGCTTTATGCCAAAAATTGTGCATTTTTGCAAGTTATCAAAATCTTCAAATTTCGTGTTGTATATTATTTTAAGTTTGATCAAACTTGTAGTTCAAATAAACCTTCAATGTTATTAATTAATTATGTTTTAAGTTCTGTTAGTTTTGTTGTTATTGTTCTTTTCAGCATAAGGTCAGACACATTTCGACAAATACAGAATTTAATTCTGAGCAATTACAAGCAAATTTACCAGTGTGTTATTTGGACAAACTGAGGCATTTTATCCAGTTTTTTAATAAGCTTCCTAGAAGTAGGAAGTAATGGTGGAATTTCCTGTTTCCAGAAGAGTGATTAAAACTCCAATGGAAATGCCTAAATTTAGCAAGAAAAGTTAAAGTTGCAGATAAAAATAGAATGACATTTGAGATGTTTCCCTAAGTGAAAATTAAAGGTATGAAATCCGATTAACAGTTCGCTAAGTATCAAGACAAATTTTCTTCATATTTTCCGGTTAGATTGTTAAATGGAAATTAGTCTGCTGCTGATTCTGCCACTCATCACTACTACATTTTCAAGTGTCCAGCAGTGAATTCCATTACGGAAAAGCATTTCCGTTAGAAGACTATTAAGACTAGAATAGTCTAACAAGCTAATATAAATTTAGTCTTCCTGCCCCTCCCAGAAGAAAGAAAAGTACAAAAAAAGTTGAGATTTAGATCCCAGCTCAAGAAAACTACCTGAAAACTAAGACTACTTTTCTTTAATTTTATATCAAGATGAACCTTGATCTTTTAATTTAAAAATTACACTCATGTGAAAGCATCCAGAAGAAAATAGAGAAATAACTTCTATGTCGTGTCGAATTACTGAGAAACTATGCAACCAATATTACAAATATCCCTAATGTAACTATTTCAGTATTCTATATGACATTTTTGGAGTAGTTATATATTTGTATGTATTTGTATTTTCAACCGGAAATATTATTAACCTGTTTAGTCTGAGGTGTTTTAAAAATAAATGCAGTCATATAAAGTAGGCAAATAAAAATTAAATAAATGTAAAACAGAATTGAGTTTATCCACTTCTTAAGAAATCTGCCGAGTATTCCATTTTCCTCTAATGCTAAATGCCATCTTTGATCGCGTGCATTAGACGGGGGAAGAACGCAAGTATCATCTTTTTAATGTCCCTTTCGCGAATGAACACTTCATTCGAGGCATAAAAAAGCACACCTGTAAGAACTTAATCGTGATGCGGCCCGTAAAGACAAGCACGGGAACCGCCAGAAAGATCGTGAGGTGCAAGGCGGGACCATTCATGTTCTGCTACTCCCGGGCTATTAAGGGAGATGGGACGGCCTGACCACCCGCATGTTCAAGAGTGTTATCGGATACAGCGACCCGCGCGGCATGCACATAAATTTTTTCCAAAGAGAGACAGCTTGCTGTATGCTTCAACTGACATGTAATTTAGGCGAGCAGTGTGAAGATCTATCGACGGTACCAATCAAAGTTATGCAAAGTGTAATTTATAAAAGTCGGCCTCTGTTAAGTGTCTGTTCATCTTATTTTTATTCCTGCCTTAGTCAAGCCTTTTCCGCCACTCTGTTTCTTTTGCAGCTCAATATACAGCCATACTTCTAAAAGCTTTATATTGATTCGATTCCAGCTAATGATTTTAGTCAAGGGAGGGGGGTGCGAAAGATGGTCAGAAGAAACTATAATAAAAAGAGCATCATAATTCTGTCACTCAAGGTTTGTTCTTCAGACGAAGATAATACGCAACTTTGAGCACAATAATCATCTTCCTTTTCATTGGTCAACCAACAGCATTAGATTCTGCTGGTTGTGACCAAAGATAATCATGTCAAACCTATTTTACTTTTCATTGAAAAATTAAATAGATAAAAATTTTCCCATTCCATCTAGAGAGGCAGTAGATACAAAGAAATTTGGGAAGAGTGCTTGAAAGTCTTAGGGAGCCTGATACCAAAATCATCTAAAAAAATACGCATTCCGTTGTGGAATTCTAAGACAGTTTCTTTTTTACACTTATTTCTCCACTGTATTAAATTAAAGAAGAGTATCTGCTGTCAGGCAAGGTTGCTTCCTCCATACCTTTTGCAAAAGTTAATTCTTAACTACTCTTTCCTACTCTAACTAACTTCTCTTTCCTACCTAAAATTTTACATATTTTCTTTTGCCTAAACCTAAATAATGTCTTCCAGATTTCTACTAGAAGAACAGAACTTTTATAAGAACGTTATAAGAGTGGGACTGGATTGATTGTTTAAATTTGGTCAGGACAACCTATGACCTGCAGTCACTGAGCGACTCATTTCACAATATCATTTGACCCACTTGATTTCTGAAAATAAAGTATAATATATAAAAATTAAATATAAAATATAAATTTAAAACAAACACCTGAATACACACAAAAAAATTAACTGAAAATAAAAGAAAATTATAACAATTTTTAGAAAATTTCAGTAACACATATGCATTTTTATTTTTTAAGAATAAAAACTGTAACATAATTTCAAGAAGAAATTCATAAATTTGGCAAAGTTGATCGATAATCCATAATTTCAAAATAATTAGCTTTGTACGCTTTTGTACGTATTCATTTCAATTAACAAAATGCGAGTAAATATTTTCACACATAAAATTTACTTTAAAAGAACAGATCAACTTAAGTACTGAAATTTCAGATGTTTGTATTCGTCTTAAGACTTGACTAAATTGACGTCATAAGTTCATAATCAAGTGAACCATTGACATCGAAGAGAAAAGTAAAGTTCATTCAATTATGTTTGTTTTCTTAAGAATTAAAATTAAAATTTTAATTTTCATATTTAAATTATAAAGTATATTATCATTATTTTCTCAATAAATTTCATCTTATTCATCATCGAAAGAAAAATGTTTTAAAATGAAAATACACCTAATCCGAAACGCCTTCTTTATACGCATACGTTGGCTGACTTTAATCCGCATCCAAAGAAAGTTGCCGATACCTGAATTGGATAACGGCAAAGCACTCGAAGGCTAATTTTCTAAAGGGAGGAATCCTACACAGAGGCTGTTTTAAAGAGGATATGTTTCGTATTCACATTACACATGGAGAAAACACGAACACTACCATGCAGCTAACTCCTTTTCCAGGATTTGAACTCTGGCCGAGCTACTAGTGTCAGTACTTTTTACAGCTCACGCTGTAAAGCGTGACTCAGCTGTGCTGGGTGTATAAGAATAAGGAAGCAGATATTCTAAAATAAAAGAAATAATATCTGTCTAAATTGTTATCCGGTTTTACTCTAGATTAAAATGCACGAGAACAAAGTAACTATCCAAAAGTAAATAAAAAAGAATCTGAAAGCGTTCAGGTTTTATATTACTCCCAAAGGGACGTTTTGTGTGTTACCTTATTAAATATCATGTTTTTCGCACTTAAACCATAAAATTCAGTTCAACAGCAATATCGCAAAATAGTATTTAAAAGAGCATATCTATAGAATTTCGGATACACAGTCTCGCGTGCTGGAGATAATTTTTTTTTTTTTTTTTTTTTTTTTGTCCGTGCAGTGTTGCCATTGCTCGCTTTGAATTCGCTGAGTCTGTTAATCAAAAATTCTTTAATGTTTGAGAAAATATGAAATAGATAGTAAAACAAATTGCAAATTCCAAATTTGGACTTCCAGATTCCCATATTCATTATTCAAAATTTGATGTCCCTAAGTAGCGTTGTTTTTTTTTTTCATACTGCGAGAAACATACATACATTCATACAGATTCTTCATTATTTAATTTCTTTAAATATAATGCAGGGTTCTAATATTTCGTGTCAACATTTTGAAAAGTGAACCGATGCAAAATGGCAAAACGAAATTAATAACTCTTAAGGGCAAAATACTTCTTTTGACTAAAAATCATTTGAAATAATAAGAACATGTTATAAGCAATAAATAAATATGAAAATATTTAATCTTGATCCAGAAAACAGTGTATATGAATGGCAGATATTATTTAGTTATTAGTATCTTATCTGAATAATAGTAGGAGTTCTCAAATCCAAGTTTTTACAGAAAACTCAACTTGCTGACTTTAAAAATTTCAATAGAATTTTCAGTTTGCATTTATTGATATACAAGATATTGTTATTTAAAAAATCATTTAGATCATTTTTTTTTTTTTTTTTTTTTTTTTTTTTAAGAATTGTATTTCCCTTACTTCGCTACTGCTTTAACGCTTTCTTCTAAAATGGTTTTTCTGTCGCTAAACCTTTTCCTCTTTGAAGAGGGGGGAGGGGGATATGTAAGATGAAAAATATGTAAATCAAAATTTTAATTTAAACTTGCGATAATCCCATAATTTCCCGCCTCTCTATTCTATAAACGTAATAATTTTTCTGGACTGCTCACTTCTAGATCAATCTATGTCGCATGGCTTGCGTAAGCTGATGACCTAGCTAATTCAGAACCTGAACTCAAAATTTCAAGAAATGAAACTTTTCTAATCTAAACCAAAACATTCTCTCGGTGAGCTTCAGCTGTGTTGTGCCCCGCACCCTTTGGTATCAAAATTGTAAATGTTCTTGAATAGACACAATTAGAGTGCCAAGTAAATTGTGGCCGCAAATGTCAACTGGAATAAAAATGAGTATTTAGTCTTGCTTGACTTGTGTTAAATGGAAAGAGACTGACAGCGCGCGACAGCACGCTTTTACTCTGCATCAAATAAAAGAATGTCTGGAACAACGAAAGGAAAATATGAAGAATCAAGATGGTAGAATGGGATATTTCACTTAGCCGCCATCAGTCGGCGAAGAAAGATGAAATGAATGAAAATAGACCAGCAATATGAAAAAAAAGTTGGATCAGTAAGGTAGTAGGTACTTCAAATAATTAACAAAATGTTAGGTTAGAATATCCGAAGGATATTTGTGTTTTGCTCTAGGAAAAGGTGAGCATCGCAAAGATTTTTTTTGCTAAACTTTACTGAAACTTATTTCCTTGAATTATTCTAATTGACTTCACTAAACGATAACCCTAAAGGCAGTGTAAAAATAACATCAAAGACTGCAGACTTTGAAATTAATAATTCCGGTTAATTTCAGTTGTAACGGAGTCAAACTTCTTCTATTTTTATTTTTTTCTTAAAGAGTATAAAAATTTTCGAGACATAAGTAGAACCACGTTAAAAGTTTGATTTTCTTGTTTGTAGAAAATAATAATAATAATAATAATAATAATAATAATAATTATTTTAATTTGGCATTGCGAAAACATGAATATTTTCGTCATTTAAAACACTTCTGCGAATGGAATTATGTGACTACGACTAACGTTTGAGAAAATAAGGACCATGTAAGGACTTTAAAGCCGGATAAGGGGTAAGATATAAACCGGATAAGAAGTTGGCTTTAAGCCAGGTAAAGGGTGCGCATATATATGTACATTTGGAATTATCTAGTGCAATAAAAAAGGGAGTTGCGCAATTAGATGTTATAGCAGTTCCATACAGAAAATTTCATCGCTTTACGGCTAATCGTTTTTGACTTATGCATGATGCATACATACGTACATACGAGGGCACAGACGTCACTAAAAATCCATTTGACTCTATTTAAAATTTATTTTGCAACTCGTTTTGGGAAAAGGAGTCCATTATTCTTCCATACGTACAGATGTCATGTAAAAATAATCGTATATATAGACTGGGGAAAAGTCAAAATGGATATTTCCGTTGAATATGATACCCGAAATTTTTCGCAATTACAATAAGGAAGTAAAAAGGATTGTTAAAAAATTTAAAAATTCGAAATCTGAAAATTTAATTTTCAGTCCAGCACCTCAAAATAAAGTTTAGCATTTAAAATTTTAAAAATTAGGAAATATTAAAAAAATAAAAAAATACGGATCATCTCAAATCAAAATACTACTAATTATAACAACAACAAAATACCTAAGTGATTCTGGGCCATTTACGGTGATGTATGGTGTTAGAAATACCTATCGTTAACTACAGAGAAGTTTAAATATTTATTAACCCTTTGATGGTTATGAACGAGTTCAGCTCGAAATCGAATCGTGCTTCATAATGCGCGCAAACGAGTTCCGCTCGGGAGCAAGATTTTGACCGAAATGGTTAGTAACGAGCACTACTCGCGTAGTGAAATTTTTCCCCAATGCGCGTTGACGAGCTGACTTCGTTCGCCATTATTATTCCGCACTGATTGTGTTTCAAACGGATGCTACTCGCGAAATTTAGTTAGTTTTACTATCTACAGATGGCAGTACGAGTTTCTTTGCATAATGAAGGTGGATTTTTTTTTTTTTTTTTTTTACCTTGTTCATTTTATACGTATTTTGGCGCGGTTTTTAGGGTGTTTGTACAGTAAAATGGCTCAAAAGCGAAAGTTAGATAGTTATGATGATGATTATGATTGTGATACAGAAAGCTTATCAAGTTTTGAATCTGATGAAGACTTTGTTCACAGTATTTCAAGCTCAGAAGACGATTCAAGCGATGAGGAAGATTTTTTGAGTGTTCGACAGTGGTGTATAATTGATTCAAGTTCTCACGCTCCTATCCGATTTAGTTTTACTGGTGATGTAGGCATGAAAGCTTGCGTGACAAATATTTCTGATCCACTAGAGTATTTTGAGCTGTTTTTTATTGATGAGATTATAAATCATACTGTTACGGAAACCAACATTTTTGCATAATGCCCCATTATGTGCAATTCCATGTTTTAAAGTATATCACACACAAAAAGATTTTTAGGTAATTACTGTATTTATACTGTGCTTCATAAAGTTTTACATTAGTTGTAATATTTGTCTTATATTTATAATTAACTATTATTATTTATATAATTGGTTATAATCATTTATAATTTACTGTTTAATAATTATTTTAAAGTACGTAAAAACTGTTATTTATGTACTACAAATACTTTAAGAAATTTTTAAAACGCGCGAGGCGAGCTATCTACGGCATCGCCAGAGAAAGGTGACATTTTCGGAAGAACGGCGGGGGAAGACTTTCGACTACTGTTTACTCCTAATGCTGCGCGAATTAAGTAAACGGAAACTGAAACGTTATCAATCCAAAATATTATAAACTAAATATATTTCAATTCATATCAAGCAGCTACATTATTGCAAAAGCAAACTGAATTATTAAAAAATTCTTTTGTTACTTTTAAATAGAGCAGTTTGTTATTCGATAACGGAGTGATTAAATTTCAAAGATAAATTAAAACTCGTTTGTTTTGACAAATGACATTATTCTGAGAGCTTATTATTTACGATTCCGAGGGCATGATAGATTTCTGTTTCGCTGAGTAGTAACATGTGCCAAAGCGAGTGGATAATAAATACTGTTTCTAGATTCTTTCGTTCTTTGATCTTTAATTTTCGAAACAATATCTACAGATTCCAGGCAATATCTGCAGATTGTAATTTACCAGGACGTGCTATTATGAGCTAAATGAAAACAGTAACTCCTCTTCGAAGTATTAGAAAAGCTAATTAATACTAATATAGCAAATAATTAAAAGTATATCTTTTCCTTTTTAGATGGAGACTTAGTACTCAGACGTAGGACTATTTTATAAGTTCATGTGAGTTATTCAATAATATTGGGCAGGGAATCTGGGTACTTTTCCATTTCGCCGTCACAAATCTCGCCAAGCAGACTTTATTGGTGACAACATACAATATACACAAATACAAAATGTTAACGAATGTTAGTTCTATTATCTATATTAATTTCAAGTTAAATCTTAATTTGCAATATAAGTTTAAATGCAAGAATTATTTCAATTCGTGCGTACCTTACTCAGAAATTATGTAAAAGCGCAGTGCTTTACTTCGCTAGTGGATTCTCATTAGAATTGATGAATTTAACCCTTGACTTTGACTATATTTTCGCCTTCAGCGGTGTGATTGCATCCTAATTGACTTAATTACCGCGAATGGCCTTAATGCATAAAACTGAACTATCTGGTAAAAATTCTACGTAATTGTATGCCAGTATTGAAAGAAACAATCAATCTGATAAGCAATGGCTGCGACTCGTTTCGAAAGTTAGGCGTAAAAGGTTACCAGCGAGGATATTCTATTTGGCATCAATTGTACCATTACTGGCGACTTTGACCTGCTCCGGCAAAACAGAAAAGTACCGGAATCTGTACAGAAATATGTAATATATGCGAAGTATGCAAAAGCTGAGTGTAGATTTTGTCCCATTTATCCTTTGAGTTTTCCCCAGTCGATATGTTGTTCTGTCGATTTTCGAGTCATTTTCCCCGTCTACTTATTATTGAGTAATTAATTCTCTTTCTACTTATTTAAGAAACTATTAAAATTTCGGTCTAAAATTTCACTGGTTTCTCATTAATAGTTATTAAATCACACTATAAAAATAAAATCCAGATAGTAAGAAAAAGGGTCATTTCTTTTGGGGAATAGTAAATAACGGCTTTTTTAATCTCCTCGATTTCAAGCCCAAATTACAAAATGGCGATTTGCTTTAGTAGCTCATCACTCATTTTCTCGCGCTTGCGTAACAGCCTCATCATGCTCTTTAGAAGTCGCTGTCGGCTATTTAATCGACGCCCCAAACGTCGCATTCTTTAACTAATAATAGCAACCTCTTTAACATTTAATCGAATGCCCTCTTCGTCATTTATACCTGATCCTCTTTAATATTCTATGCTCATGGCGATTCCTTTTCTTGAGCTGATTAGCAATTAGGCCCACTCCTTTATCTTTCCAATAGTGAGCTGAGGGCCCACCTTAGGACCACCCACGCCTTTCAATTTACAAGCTGTCAATCAGGAATAAGCGGTTTCCTTTGAAGTGGCGGCTTCAGAGCAGTATTTCAAAGAGACATGCCGACAGCTCGGGTGGACGGCTTGTGTCAACTTTTTTAGGCATATTTTTTTGTATTTTTTTGCATCGTGATCTTAATTACACCAGGAACGTGATAGTGAAGACATTAAGGTATAATGAGGCAAATAATGAGCAGGTCTTTATTGGTTGAATGGCTGTTATCCTTCGGGTCATTTACGGACGCTATGAATACATGATTTGCAAAGATCCGTCAGGTGGCGTTCTCACTGCACGTTTTTCAGAAATCTTGAGCCCCGTGGTCCCGGATTGTTGGATTATTTTCTTGAATTATGATTTATTTCCATAAAGGTATTTCTCCTAACCCTACCTAGTAATTATTTCGCAGCAACTGCGAAAAAAAATTATCATAATTACTAAATATTAAATATATATTTCTCCTCTATGAAGACAAAAATTTACCTAAATCATATATAATTCCCCTTTAATAATCGAATATTAAATCATGAGATTAATTGTAATACTAATTATAAAGATTTTGTCGCTGAGATAAAATTTAAACTAGAAAGACTTTCCCCTATTTTTTTTGGGGGGGGGGAATAAATAAGTAAATAAATAAAACTTGCAACAAATTAAACCTAATGTCTATAAAGGAAAATTTATAGCATCCCATGTTTAACTAAAAGTGGGGTTTCGCATAAAAATTATTAGGAACCATAAAATTACTTTAAAATCTAGAAAAAAAGAAAGAAAATAAGAAAAATATTCTTTCTAGCTAATTACAAAAATTCAATTTTAATTAGTGCGATTAATACAATTCGATATGTTCGAATTCTTGTATATTATAAAATAATTTGTGACTTTTAATTTTTGAGGCAATTAACAAAGGAAAAATTAATTAGGAAAATGTTTTAAGTATTTCTTTTTTATTCAAAACCTTTTTATATATCCTATTAATGATGCAGCAGTTTACGTTAAATTATGTTTTGATTCGAATGATGGTAAAAGACTGGCTTGTCTGAGCTAACTATATCTATCACAAAACAGAATTGATTTGTATTGTTACTACAGTAATAAAACGCACCATCATAAATTTATTATTGCAACTGGTAGCCATTTTATAATTCCAAACTCAAATTTAACGAAAGTTATCCACTTCTATTTGCTGGTAATATAACTAAATGAAGCATTTAAATTAACGATATGTCAAATAAAATGTGCTAGATATTGACCGGTGACTAAATGATAGCTTTTGACCGGCTATCTCTCATTAGCTCGATATTCATTTTTAATGAGCTATTATTCAATCATTGAAACTGCAACAGAACTCAGAGACACAAGATGTGTTAGTGCGACAGGGTCTGGTCGATAGCTAGAAAAACAATATGTCAATGAAAGGCAATAGGTAATACAAACTGTTCTAATTGTATCTGATTTATTTTCTGCTGAACAACATTAAATAACTATGTAATTAAATAAAAATTTTAGAAGTAATTCTCAGAGGCAAGCAACAGCGAAAGCTGTCACCAAATCAAAAAAGGATGTGAAGTAAAAGCTATTTGAAAAGATCGAGACTATAGCGATCTACAGAATAAAATATGGTTACTTTGTGAAATGCAAAAGATGATTTACAGATTGTTGCATTCAACAACAGGTAGTTTGTTAATTAACAAACAGAAAAATAAACAAGCAATAAATTAAAAAAATATTGAAAGCTTTCAGATTATATATCATGTTCAAAGGGGCGTTTTTTAACGTTTTGTATTCTATCTTTATTTATTAAATATCACGTTTTTCACCTTTAAACCACAAAAGTAAAAACAACAGCAATATCACAAAGTATTTAAAAAGAGCATATCTTCAGAATTTTTAATACACAGTCTCGCGATCTATTGCTCTTATCCGGATCACAGATAATATGGAATATGGGTTCACATTTGAAATATCTTCAGTCACATTTCTCATTCTAAGAACATAAACGTAATTCTTGTTCGTTTCATTCATTTCCCCTCAATTTATGTTTTCACGAGACTATTATTACCATATTTGACTCCTACTCTGCCATGCATCGTATTTAACTGAATCATTTGATATTTGCATATTACTATGCCATGTATTTAGCTATTAGTGTGCCATATACAATTTGGAAGTAATTAATTTTGTCTGTCAAACAAAATTTCTTCTTAGCTTCTCGTACATTCAAATCAAATTTCAAGTTACTCTAACTTGTAGTTCTTCTTTTACAGAGTTTTAAAATCGTACATTTAATTACAATCACTCTGTAGATCAAGATGTATTAGACAGAATTTTGCATTGGCTTTTCATTTTTTCTGAAACAGTACTATATAAAGGAAACTGTTAATAAAATAATTGATCAGGATAAAATGAAACTTTTACCACTGATTATTACATTCGGTTCATACTATCTCGATATACGTGATAACTTTAAGAGGTTAATTAATCACGCGTTAGCTGCATTTACATGCGCATTCGCACTTAAGAAGTTTCTATAAAATATTTATTTAAGTATATAGTATTAGTATTAAATATACTGAAGGGGAAGAAAAAATATTAGCAATTTTTCAATTAAGAATGATAAATAAGAAAATTAACTAATAACGTTGTTAACTTTGTTAGATTTAACATTGAAATAGCCTCAGGAACATAAAATAAACAACATGCGGGAGGTCAAGAGATTTCCTCCAGAAAACAAAAAAACGTCTACAGATCAGTTCTTTTCAGGGAAAATATATTAAATTGGTTTTTTAGTTTATGTATTGCTAAGAAAATATCCTCACGGAAACTAAATTTTTATAATTTGCAAGAAAATTTCCAGTTCAGATAGTTAAGTAATAGATGGAAATATTGTGGAAAGAAGAATATAGAGTTTAAAATTTAGTACAAAAGGAATAGGGTCAAATTCAATCAAATAACACATTTACTTCTTGAAACATGGAGTTCCCTGCATTCTTGCTTAGAGATGCGTGAATAAGTGAAAGATGTCCTCGAAATTGACGAACAATTGCTCATTTGAAAATGTATCACCTAATCCTTATTCGCCATGATGTACCTATTGGTTGTCTTTTTAGTTCAAGATTTTATTATTAGCAAAACAATGATTGAGGAAAAGAGATTAGATAAAAGTTGTTTTGAAAAAGAGTAATAGCTGAACTGCACTAAGCCTTGGATTGAACATCGTGAAAATTATATTTGAATCCTGTTGAACAACTGTAAAAATAATCAAGCTCATGAAAATCTAAAATTACCTCAAAAGATAAAATTTAGGAACAAATTTAGCAGGTCTGGGAAATAATTTCAAATGAAACTTCAGCAAAATTAGTCTGTATAAATAATAGGGAAAAAAACTGTTGTCACTCCATCCAGGAACATGATATGTAACAAATAAAGGTAGCACACAAAACGTTAAAAAAAAAGTCCCTATGGACGTAATGTAAAAATATAATGTAATTTTTTTTTTTTTTTTTTTTTTTTTTAACTTTAATTATAAATATACCTTAAAAATCGACTCTAAGCTCAGAATGCAGGTCTGTCTTTCTCTAGGATGGAAGTTGAGAACTTTGGACAGAAGTTGAGATTTTCAAGAAAAGGAAATCCCTACCCAATGTCAAGGACTAATTTTTGCAGGAAGTGCAATAAATTTACGAGAGCGGATTAATTTTTCATTCCTGAAAGTACTTAGAGTGATCTCTCTGGTTTTGCACGTGCCATGCAGTTCCCAGCTCCTGCAGACTTTTTGAACTCTGTAATCAAGCGCGGGGGACCACTACTGTCTACTTGAATAGAGAAGTCTTACGTTTATTTGCATATTCTTATCAGATCGCCTTCAGGGAATCTTTCTGCTCGACTGCCAGAATTATATCAGAAAGGCATTGCGATCACAAAGTCTCGGACTCTTTTCTTAATTTGCAAAGTTACACTTTTCGTTTAAAATTGCACTACATATCATGATATTATTTCTAGAATTCGCACTGTTCTCCTTTACGACGCCTTAATCGTTTTATCTTTCTTCATTGCTGTGCTGAAAAATGAATTGTTATTGTGTCTGTCATCTCTTTAAATACTGCGTTATATGTATAATCAGGGCTTATATTCAGACAGAGATCGGCTGAGTTACTTTTTAGCTTCTGAGTGGAATTGCAATACCTGCCGGAGTCCCAAATAAGACGAGGTCCAATAATTTATTTTTTATTTAACAATTTATAATTAATTCAATAATTTATTAAATTTACGATTATCCCTTTACATTTCTTTTAATTTTAATTTAATTATTTAATCTTTTAAACATTTTTAGTTATTTTACTTATCTATTGCTTTCTTCCTTTCTGACAGTCCTTCACAGGGCTCTGGCACTTCTAATTTTAGAAATAAATTTAGGGAAATTTTATTATTAAACAAGAACATTCTTCTGTAGAGACATTAGGATTTTTTGGAAGCCGAAAAATATGCAACCGCCTTCCCCGGGAATCGAACCACGGACCTCTGGAATACTGGCACAGCGTGCAACCGTTACACCACGAAGGCACGCTAGGGAAGTGGGAGAAATACCTTATATACTCCCCTTTTTAAAGGGCGACTAGGGTTTTAGGGGACCTAGTCGCCAAATCCTGGGTGCGGAGAATCATCATCCACAGCCCTTTTAGTTGGGGCGCTACTTGTAGAGTTATTAGGTTTATTGGAAACAGAAAAGATGAAAAATATGCAACCCTTCGCCGGGAATCGAGCCAGGGACCTCTGGAATACCGGCCCAGCGTGCAGAACCGCTACACCACGAAGGACGCTAGGAAAGTGGGAGAAATACCTTATATTTCATGAAGGTAACAAGGTGAATTAATTGAAAGCAGTTACATGTTTTAATGCTTTGCAATATATATCACTGAATTCTTTATTTTTTATAAAATGTCTTCTTCCTCTGTTTGTTAGTAGTGATTGACAAATACACCATTTTAAAAATGATGTATTTGCATATAAAGACAATTTTTTGCAAATAAAAAGTGATATAGCACAGCTATACTTAATATAAAACTGTTTTAAATAATAGGTTTTATATCGGAATCAGAAAATTTCGGTTTAATTCTCTCACCAGTGATCCGAGTCAAAAAATTGAACCTAAATATTCGTCGTAAAATTTTGTAGAAACTCATAGTAATATATAATAGCACTTGTAGTAAACATTTATAGTAAAATATTTCTGTATATGAACAAAAATTATTCCTTATAGGAGAATGGGAGGAGGACTTTCATCGTGAGTGAAATTCAATCATTCGCCAATATCGGGAACATTGTCGTGACGTATGGGAAAATAAATGATAAAACTCTTTCCATCATAGCCAGATCATCATAGCCATCATAGAACAGTTGATGATAAAGATCCATTTTTTATACTGCATTGCATAATAAAGATAAAAATTAAGATTAAAATTGAAAATTGGTTACATTGTTATTGGTAGTACATTAACAAATGTGTAATATTTGAGCTAAATCCCAACAATATGCATCTATGACAGGATAAATATCAAATATCTTTTGTTTTTCCTAGAAAAGTTTAATTTTCAACTTAATTTAAAGAGAATATAGTACTGCATTTTTTTTATCTATTACAATAGTCAAAAATTATATATGTAAAATGCATAGTACATAATCCTTCATAGTAAGGCAACTTTTTCTAGTTTCAAATGCTTTGCAGTTAAAACAATACTCACAATTGATACATACATACAGATATATGAATGTATCTCTAAACACATGGAAGGGCAGGCTATATTACCTGTTCTTTCAGATTACAAACTGCACTACTCAAGTAGGGTAAAAAAAAATATGCATACAGTACACTATAAAGTGTTTTCACGTTTCTTTGCTTTAATATTGGGAGGATTAATATTTTGATTTAATATTATTTATTTGCTTGCCTCTACGGAATGAATGTACAGTATCGATGTAGCATGAACATGCATGAACAATTCTAATGCATTTAGCATTAATACACCTTTTTATTCTAAATATCGGAAAAAAGTGTAATCATATTTTATATTGAAGTATGACCTATATTAAAATATGACATTTTATATTAATTTTATTTTTTATTGTTATTATTACGATTATCATTTTATTATTATTACTACTATTATCATTTTATTATTATTATTATTTTGATTCATTCCGTACAATGGATTATTTCAATAACTGACGGATATTAGAAACTGTAAAAAAGAGTTAAGACTGATCAAGTTTCTGTATACTGCATATTAAATACAATTTCTTTGAAACTTTAACAGTGTATTTTGTTTTTAACATGCAAATGTTACAGTTACGCAAATGATAAATTTCTCTGAATGAAATATTTTGCACTTAATGAATTGTCACAATCTTTTGCTTCTTAATGAATTGCAACAATCTTTTGTCTATATTTTAATTTGCTGACTTCTTCAAGTTAAGTAATTGCACCAGTGTGTTACCGTCATCCAGGACACTGTACATATAAGGTTCGGCCAAGAAGACAAATAAAGTTCAAGGAACGTCAACACTGCATTATTAATATAAGCGTTACCGATTTTTTTAGTGATTTATAAAAAAGTTCAACAAAGCCATATACGTCGCACATTATTCTGAATACATAAAACATTAAAAAATTAATGTCACATATTATACATAATCATTATCACTTAAAACAGCTCATTCATCATTCTTTATGTTTTGCCGTAAACATGTTTATAGCACTTCTCATTTTGAGGGAACCATAGACGAGCAAGTAAGCGCAATTTGGAAGAGTTCTGTGAGCACAACGCCTTCAGAGCAATCTTAAATATTAATGCCACCACAAAGGTTAAGTATTCAAATTATCTGAGCACAATAAACATTTTGATCCTTGCTCAAACACGTTAGGAGCATAAAGATCTCTCAGTTACTCTCAATTTATAAGCCCTAACCCATTTTCAGTTAACGAGTCTGCTCAAAAAATTAAAATGGTTGAACGGACTTCAAAAGTTAACACCCGCTTTGTGCTTGTCGTAATGGAAGCCCTTGCGATTAATTTAAGGCGCTTTATTGTTATTCAAAGCAGCAATTTTTTTCCACAAAGGAATTAAATTGGTCTAGAAAGAAATTCCCGCCCGCATAAACGCCTAATGAAAATGCGTTATTTATCATTTTTTGAGGGTTTCTTTACAAATCGTCGAGTGGTTCACGTTCCCGTTCTCCTCCGCTTGTTAGAAAATTCTTGCTTCTGCGGTCATCATCAGAGTTGCGATGTAATGTAATCATAATAAATTGAAATACATTCTCCAATGAATTATATCAAAAGAGGGTTACAAAAATTGTTTCTTTCACGTTCTTTGTTCGTATTTCGAAAGCGTTTTAAAAAATATTTGCTCGGAAGTTGATTGTAAAAACAACTGATTGTTGAATAATACTAAAAGGGGTGTTAAAAGGCATGTACTTTAATTTTAAAACTCTCAATCAGATTACTTCAATTTATTGTTATAAATACTGCATATTTAAACTTTTTTGCATTTCTCCTGTTTTGAATTATCTAATAACTTTCAGAATTATCACTGTCTTTTTCTCTCTTATATATATATATAATATATATATATGGTGTGTGTGCGTGTTGCCTCTAAAGTGCGGAAATTAATTATTCTGCAAATTATCTAGCTAATCTGCAGTTTAACTAGGGTGATCCATTAAAGTAAGGAAAATTGTTTCATTTCCCAAATTACCTAAATAATATGCACACTACCTACTAAGTACTCGTTAAATTCAAAATAAGATCTTTGCTAAACAACAGCAATGTTTCTGTACGCTTAAAACAGCCGCCACTTACACATTTAAATTGTTGATCGAGCAGGGTTTCAAATGTAGCACAAATAGGTGTGTTTGTTGCAAAAATAAAATTGCTATGATATTCAAAGGGTCACCAGCCTTTAGATTGCACTAATAAGTGAGCATAATTTTATTATATGTCTTGCAAATTCATTTTCTTAACTGTAATAATATTTTAAACCGCTTTATTCTTTGTGTTGCAGTTTTTTTGACTAATTGATGATTGATTCTATCGAATGATTTGTTGATTGTTTGATTGTATTAACTTAAATTTTTAGACATTGATAAATAAATAAATAAATAACAGTATGTTAATTTAAGCGTACAGAAAAGTTGCTGTTTTTCTAGAAAAGACATTATTTTCAGTTTAACGAGCGCTTAGTAGGCAATGCGCAGATTAGTCAGTGCCTAGTAGTAATGTGAGAAGTGGACGAAGAAGGGAAGGAAACTTAGAGAAAACAAACTTTTGAACTTAACAATACAGAAGAACAAGAAACAATTTTAACAATACAGAAGCCGTTCATGTGCACATTACCTAATTAAAATGTGGAAAACTCATTAGTCCACACTAGAAAGGAGGAAATCAGTTAATTTGGCAGATTAGCTAGGTAATGTGCACATTAAACGACTTTCGCGGTAACACACACACATGATTGCAATGGTGTCAAGGGCTGCATTCGTTTCAGAGAATCAGAAAAGCATATACTGTGCCCAAGTTGAACTTTCAGCATGGAGGGAAATAAGAGAAAGAGAGAACTAACTGCTTTCACGAGAGCCACTATAGATTTCGGACGATGTTACCACGATTGCAATTTGAAACATAGAAGACATGTCAAAATCGTAAAAAACAACCTTATATTTAGCGTAGGTATAATGAAACACTCAATCGATTTCGAGGGCAGCTAAAGGTCCCTCCTCATCAGGAGAAAGAAATACATAGAAAGAAGAAAATAGGAATCACAGAAACACGTGGTGCTTATCAGCACTGCACGTGGTTATAACTAGATTTTTAATCAGAGTTGCACTGGCCGCCTACTTTTACTGAGCCAGGCTGTCTGATCAAGCATAAAGAAATATTAGCGAAGTTAAAATAGGGAGCGAGGGGCAAATGCACATTACGCTCAAAATCTGAACTTCAAATAATGGAAAGCAACCACTGAACGGATTTTTATACCCTCTGGTAGTACCAAGTGCGAGGAGGTAACGCCATCTATCGGCAAAAATAATTGAATTAAAACAGTAGAATTTTAAAGGCATTAGGAAGGACTGGATTGGACTTCAAATCATTAACTAAACTTTCTAAATCTTTGTGAATGTGAAAAGCCTCAAGAAAATCCAATTCGCCTATGGAAGAAGCCTTTTGGATGATTTTTGCAGACCCAAAATCAAAATTATGGTTAAAAGTCCAGCTATGATACGCTATTGAAGACTTGTTAATTTCCCCTTTTTTGACATAAGATTCATGTTCCTTGATACGAAACTTCAACGCTCTTTTTGTTTGGCCAATATATCTTAAACCACACTGACATGATATACTATAAATTCCCCAAGAATTCAAGACAGAAACGCAATCTTTTAGAATCGAAGGGTGAATTTTATTAATAGGGGAGAAACCGACTTGAAAATTGAATTTCTGGAGAATCCGTGCAATTTTATAGCTAACAGAAGGATAAAATGGAAGCACGACAAGGTCATTGATATTATTTCTAACAATGGAATGTCTTCTTAGATGGGAATCTGAAAATTTTTTGACGGCTTTATCAATAATCACGGGAGAAAATCCACGGTCAATCGCAACTGCTCTCAAATAATTAAGTTCATTGGTAAGCAAAGATTCAGAGGAACAAACTTTTAGCGCGCGGAAAACATAATAGTAAAAAGAAGCCATTTTTTGCTTAACAGGGTGGCATGACTTGGCATGGGGTGGTAAACAAACTGCAAAGGGTTTACGGTACATTGCGGATTATAAGAATATCGAGGAAGGGGAGGGAATTGTTGGATTCAATTTCAAGAGTGAATTGGATGGCTGGATCAATTGAATTCATAATAGATAGAATCTCGGATAAATCCTCTTTATAATCGTCAAAAAGTGCGAAAGTGTCGTCAACATACCGAATCCAAAGACGAAAAGATAATTTATCAAATAATTTCATCTCAAAATAGTGCATATAAATGTCAGCAAGTACCGGACTGAGAGGATTACCCATAGCCAATCCTTCAACTTGACGAAAATATGCATTTTGGAAAACAAAGTGGGTTTGACTTAGAGAAACTTTAGTAAGCGAAACCAACTCATTAATTTCAGTATGTGTGAAGTGAAATTCCCGAAGCCTAGTTTCAAGACAATTTAGTGCTCCTTCGACCGGAACATTAGTAAACAATGATTTGACATCAAATGAAACCATAATGGAACGAAGTGGGGAAATATTTTTAAGTTTATCAATGACTTCAACAGAATTTTTTACAGTGTGAATATTGTTATCAAGTAGAGGAGAAAATCTGGAAACTAAATATTTGGCCAAAGGATATGAAGCAGTACCTATGTTGGAAACAATTGGTCGAAAAGGAATACCGGTTTTGTGGACTTTTGAAAGAGCATAAAGTCTAGCGCAATTAGTAATAGGCGGAATAAGTGATTTCTTCAACTGAGTTGGCAGAATGTGGGAAGATTTAATAGCACTTTTTACTTTCATGAGGTCCGAAGTTGAAGGATCTTTAGGGATCGAGCAGTATGGGCCTTCATTTATCAATTTAGAGACTCCAGTAATATATGTGTGTTTGTCCATAACAACGATCTGTCCGCCCTTATCAGCTTTAGAGATAATGATATTAGTATCAGAATGAATTTCACGTAAGATCTCATTTTCCTTTTTGCTAAGATTAGAACCCAAAGATTTATTGTTAAAATTAACGTTATGAGTAATTAGGTGGCGGATTGTATCCTTCTGCGTTTATCTAAAATTGAATTTGAATTATATTACCTCCATTTAAACATTGCTAATTCCACTGAAAATTTTTCCTCATTTGAACATACATCCTGGTCTAGAACCGATACCGTTTGTCAACGGCATAAAAATGTGCTCATTTCTAAATTCCAAAAACTCACACACCAGTCGGATAGTCCCAATTATCTAGCTGATCTTCCCACTGTAAACGTTAACTCCATCGTTAATATCTCCAATAGGAATCTTTCGGAGGATCAGTTAAAAGTATTAAAATATAATTTCAACTTTTCAAAGACATCTAAACCTTCAATTCCTCAAATCATCGCCCCTATAGAGAAAGCCTTTAAATTCTCCAAAATTTCGGAAACGCAGAAGGATACAATCCGCCACCTAATTACTCATAACGTTAATTTTAACAATAAATCTTTGGGTTCTAATCTTAGCAAAAAGGAAAATGAGATCTTACGTGAAATTCATTCTGATACTAATATCATTATCTCTAAAGCTGATAAGGGCGGACAGATCGTTGTTATGGACAAACACACATATATTACTGGAGTCTCTAAATTGATAAATGAAGGCCCATACTGCTCGATCCCTAAAGATCCTTCAACTTCGGACCTCATGAAAGTAAAAAGTGCTATTAAATCTTCCCACATTCTGCCAACTCAGTTGAAGAAATCACTTATTCCGCCTATTACTAATTGCGCTAGACTTTATGCTCTTTCAAAAGTCCACAAAACCGGTATTCCTTTTCGACCAATTGTTTCCAACATAGGTACTGCTTCATATCCTTTGGCCAAATATTTAGTTTCCAGATTTTCTCCTCTACTTGATAACAATATTCACACTGTAAAAAATTCTGTTGAAGTCATTGATAAACTTAAAAATATTTCCCCACTTCGTTCCATTATGGTTTCATTTGATGTCAAATCATTGTTTACTAATGTTCCGGTCGAAGGAGCACTAAATTGTCTTGAAACTAGGCTTCGGGAATTTCACTTCACACATACTGAAATTAATGAGTTGGTTTCGCTTACTAAAGTTTCTCTAAGTCAAACCCACTTTGTTTTCCAAAATGCATATTTTCGTCAAGTTGAAGGATTGGCTATGGGTAATCCTCTCAGTCCGGTACTTGCTGACATTTATATGCACTATTTTGAGATGAAATTATTTGATAAATTATCTTTTCGTCTTTGGATTCGGTATGTTGACGACACTTTCGCACTTTTTGACGGTTATAAAGAGGATTTATCCGAGATTCTATCTATTATGAATTCAATTGATCCAGCCATCCAATTCACTCTTGAAATTGAATCCAACAATTCCCTCCCCTTCCTCGATATTTTTATAATCCGCAATGTACCGTAAACCCTTTGCAGTTTGTTTACCACCCCATGCCAAGTCATGCCACCCTGTTAAGCAAAAAATGGCTTCTTTTTACTATTATGTTTTCCGCGCGCTAAAAGTTTGTTCCTCTGAATCTTTGCTTACCAATGAACTTAATTATTTGAGAGCAGTTGCGATTGACCGTGGATTTTCTCCCGTGATTATTGATAAAGCCGTCAAAAAATTTTCAGATTCCCATCTAAGAAGACATTCCATTGTTAGAAATAATATCAATGACCTTGTCGTGCTTCCATTTTATCCTTCTGTTAGCTATAAAATTGCACGGATTCTCCAGAAATTCAATTTTCAAGTCGGTTTCTCCCCTATTAATAAAATTCACCCTTCGATTCTAAAAGATTGCGTTTCTGTCTTGAATTCTTAGGGAATTTATAGTATATCATGTCAGTGTGGTTTAAGATATATTGGCCAAACAAAAAGAGCGTTGAAGTTTCGTATCAAGGAACATGAATCTTATGTCAAAAAAGGGGAAATTAACAAGTCTTCAATAGCGTATCATAGCTGGACTTTTAACCATAATTTTGATTTTGGGTCTGCAAAAATCATCCAAAAGGCTTCTTCCATAGGCGAATTGGATTTTCTTGAGGCTTTTCACATTCACAAAGATTTAGAAAGTTTAGTTAATGATTTGAAGTCCAATCCAGTCCTTCCTAATGCCTTTAAAATTCTACTGTCTTAATTCAATTATTTTTGCCGATAGATGGCGTTACCTCCTCGCACTTGGTACTACCAGAGGGTATAAAAATCCGTTCAGTGGTTGCTTTCCATTATTTGAAGTTCAGATTTTGAGCGTAATGTGCATTTACCCCTCGCTCCCTATTTTAACTTCGCTAATATTTCTTTATGCTTGATCAGACAGCCTGGCTCAGTAAAAGTAGGCGGCCAGTGCAACTCTGATTAAAAATCTAGTTATAACCACGTGCAGTGCTGATAAGCACCACGTGTTTCTGTGATTCCTATTTTCTTCTTTCTATGTATTTCTTTCTCCTGATGAGGAGGGACCTTTAGCTGCCCTCGAAATCGATTGAGTGTTTCATTATACCTACGCTAAATATAAGGTTGTTTTTTACGATTTTGATTGTCACATTAGCGTGTTTCTCTTCTAGTATAAAAGACATGGTTCTTTTAAGGAACAGCGTTTGCTTTTGTCTAGCTTCCTAATCAATTTTGACGAGCTAATGAATTGTACTGGTGACATTGCTTTTTTCCACTGGTAATTTGATACTTCTCCAGATGGTATGAGACGTAATGAGAAAGAAAATGGTAACAGAAATGGTATGAGACGTAATGAGAAACAAAATGGTAACAGAAATGGTATGAGACGTAACGACTTGTTCTTCTTAAACGTGTTTACGACGAGATTACTCTTTTCTGAATCGTTTCTTTCACGTTCTTTGTTATATTCTTTTTTATGTTCTTTGTTATATTATTTTTCGTTATATTCTCCTTTAGTGAGAATATAACGTCAGATGTTTTGGACTCGTGCAGCCATTTTTAGAATCCAGAGAAATAATAAAATATCCAGTGCGAAACTTTGGCATTTTTAAGCTGTATTTTAAAAATATACCATCACATCTTTGAAATATAATATTATAGTAGTAATGTTTTAAAAATGCAAGCAATGGAACCAGTATACTCTTTAATAATAGTTTTACACTAAAAATAATAATGTTCTTAATAAAAATTTTTTGTCTGAGCAGCAGTTTATTAATATACATATCATTATTATGGATATTTATATGCCTGAACTTTCTCAGCATTAAAATAGAGGAAAGAAGACGGCAAAGCCTTTTTGTTGGCGAAGTGATGAAGTTCCTCTAGTGAGAATATAACGTTAGTTGTTTGGTCTCGGTCAGTCATTCACAGAATCCAGAGAAATGATAAAATATCCGGGGGAATTTACAGGAACACTCGGAAAGAAAAAATATTGCATCACGGAGAAACAAATCCTAATTGCTCTTCATCTTATTTTCCGTCTTCATGACAGGTGAAAAGAAAAGTTTTTCATTTGAGAGTTATAATCTCCACAAGTGCACCATTTTTACCCAAGCAGCAACAACTAATGTCATTTCTCATCGTTCTTAATCGCCGCTCTGAAACTATTCTATTCAGTTCTTTTGTGAAACTTTAAGCCATAATCTGATAGGCCTGTTCTTAGTTTCCCAGGTCATTTGAACCCCCTATTAAACTTGCCCTTTCCATTATAGCGCGCGTCAGGTGTGACCTTCGCCTTCATTAACGACCGACAGATGTGGAATGGCAGCCGACACCTGAAGCCGCCATGATAGATTGGAACGAAGCGTTGTTTTCGTAATTCGTTTTGTACAACATATGTAATATGGTACTCGTTTGAAATAGAAAAATTTTACCCCCTGTTCTTTTTTGACAGTTTCTTCCGTTTCTCAGGTACTTGAATCCACTCTTGCGAAAGGTCTACTTACCATAGTGATCGTTTTGTTTACCAGAGTTTCAAACATCGAATTTGTGGTTACGATTCGTTAAAGTGTTGTTTGAAGCAGGTTAGGTAATTGTTCCCAATTGTCAGGTTCCTGGAGATGATGAGATGGATGTAAATTGATTGCTTAAGACGTAAGTGAACTAAAACTAATTCTCAGGGTCAAGTATCGAGACATCTGAGATTATGTCGTTAAAAATAATATCTTAATAGGGTTGGCTGCAATACTAAATTTGAAGCTTTGTTTTGGAATAGTGAACTGAAGGGACGGCAAGTAATCTACTCATTCTGCTAATTTGTTTTAAAAACTGAGGTTATATAAAGCAGAACTTTAAAGCAGTTATTCAAGCTTTCTAGGAGGTGAAGATCAGCTAGGTATTTTGGCATAAAACTCTCAGACGAGAAGTTACAGATTAATCCTTAAAAGCTGACGGTAGCAAAGGCGAGCTTTAGAAAAGGAATCACAGAGTTAGATACAATGAAACCTCTTTTCACGAATTTAATTCGGGAACCTGAAATGTTTGTTACTAGAAACAGCCTATTAACTCCTATCGGAAAACCGATATTAGCCTTAGTCAATGGAAAATGGATTAATTCGTTTCTGGACCACAGAAGATTGCTTATTTAAAGTTAACAGCGATATTTTCAGCACAATTTTGTGATCCCAAACCAATTCAAATCATTTAATATAAAACAAAAATCTGATGTGGACACCACATGACTTGCTTGAACGGCCTATTAAATTATGCACATTTTTTGCTGCAATTTCATTTAAACGTATTTCCCTGAATTTCATTAGAGATATATTTCTCACTCAATCAATTCATCTCTCACTTCACGGAAAGGGAAAAAATACATAAAAACTCAAGGGATTTTCATTAAAAATGGTAAAATAGAGAAAAATCTTAAACACCAAATACAGTTAAAAATAATTTTTACAAATAAAATTAGAGTTTAAATTAATTAAACTTATGTAGAAAGACAAATTTTTCGACGCACAAAACTTTTGACCCCACTGTTATAAAGACACTGAAGTTGGTGCAGAAACTGACTTAATTCACTACACTACTGAGTTACAAATGTAAGCAAGAGGCGGCGTCGTTAGGCTTAGTGGAACTTTTAAATTGTTGATTCTACAACTGTTGCATGCAGTCGAATAAATACTAATTCAGAAGTCAAACAACAAAAATCAGCATTATACCTACAAAATTTTCACAGGACTAGTTTCGATGGTTTTACCGAACCATCATCTTCAGCTGCAAAACCGCAAATGAACAAGATAGGAAATAATGATTAGATAAGATAAGAAAGCCTGGACAAGAATAAGCAAGTGGCGCCATCTGTTGGCGAAACCAGAACTAAAACATAATTTCTCTAAAAGCCGAAGGCAAATTTGGATTGGAATTAGGATCGTTAACTAGAACAGAAAGATTTTTATGAATGTGAAATGCCTCTAGAAAATCCAGTTCTCCAATGGAAGATGTTTTTTGAATAATTTTGGCAGCAGAAAAATTGAAAGTGTGATTTTCGGACCAACGATGTTGAGCAACAGAAGACTTCTGTGTTTCCTTTTTTTTAACATATGCCTCATGTTCTTTGACGCGAAATTTTAAGGCTCTCTTAGTTTGGCCAATGTAAATTAAACCGCACTGGCAAGGAATCCTATAAATACCCCAGGAATTCATATCCGGAATGGGGTCCTTGAGTATAGAAGTTGGAATTTTATTGATGGGAGAATAAACAACCCGAAAGTTAAATTTCTGCAAAATATGTGCAACTTTAAAGCTAATTGATGGAAAGAAGGGAATGACAACAGAATTTTTATAATCTCCTAAAATAAGAGTGTGGCTTTTAGTGTGTTGAGATGAGAATTTTTTAACTGCTTGATTAATAATGTTGGGTGAAAAGCCCCTGTCAATAGCTATTGCTTTTAAATAATTTAGTTCTTCATCAAGGGCTAGTTTGGAGGAGCAAACTTGAAGAGCACGGAAAACATAGGAATAAAATGAAGCTAACTTTTGTTTAGTCGGATGACATGATTTAAAGTGTGGTGGAAGGCAAACCGATGAAGGTTTACGGTAAACTGTAGTACTGAAGTTGGATGTGTTACGTGTGACCAGAATGTCGAGAAACGGAAGAGAATTGCAAGTCTCAAGTTCAAAAGTGAACTGAATAGCAGGATCAATAGAATTCATTGTTGAAAGAACTCTATTTAAATCATCTTTATTACCTTCAAACAGGGTAAAAGTATCGTCTACGTAGCGGAACCATGCCGGGAAGTTTAAAGTTTCAAACAATTTTGATTCATAATAATGCATGTAGATATCAGCCAGGATGGGACTGAGGGGACTTCCCATGGCTAATCCCTCAGTTTGCTTGTAATATTTATTTTGGAAAACAAAATGTGTTTGTTTCAAACAGAGTTGAGTGAGAGAAATTAGCTCATCAATTTCGATGCAAGAGAAATGAAATTCGCGAAGTCTGGTTTCTAGACATCTTAATGCACCATCCACTAGGACATTGGTGAATAATGATTTTACATCAAAAGAAACCATAAGTAAATTACTAGGAGAAATGTTTTTAACCTTTTTTACAAACTCTATTGAATTTTTTATGGTGTAAATGTTATTGTCTAAGAGAGCGGAAAATCTAGAAACTAAATATTTAGCTAAAGGATACGAGGCAGTACCTAAATTTGATACAATAGGGCGGAAAGGAATACCACTTTTATGAATTTTGGGAAGAGCATATAATCTGGCACAATTCGCAACAGATGGGATAAGCGAATGTTTTAAGTTGCTTGAAATGATTTGCGAAGATTTGATCGCAGTTTTTATTTTGGATAAGTCCGAAGGTGAAGGATCTTTAGGGATCGGATTATATGGTCCTTCGTTTAAGAGTTTAGTGACACCATCGATGTAAGTGTTCTTATCCATGACGACTATCTGGCCACCTTTGTCAGCCTTTGAAATGATAATATCCGGGTTAGAATGAATTTCGCGCATTGTAGCTCTTTCTCTCGCAGTTAGATTTGGTTTCAAAGGTTTATTATTGAATTTCACATTATGAGCGATAAGATGCCTAATCATTTCTTTCTGTGAATCTGAAACTTTACTGAACTTAAAAGCTTTTTCGATAGGAGCCAAAATCTTTGGAATCGAGGGTTTACAGGTTTGTGAGAAGTTAAAATTATATTTTAGAATTCTCTCTTGTTCTTCTGAAAGACTAACATTAGAAATATTAACTATTGGCTTGATGTTTACAATGGGAAGATTTTTTGAACTACTTGAACTGGAAGACCGTAAAAGAAGTTTTTCCAATTTAACTGCAAGGGTGTTTTTATGAAGGTTAACTGCATTCTCCGTTCTAGACCAAGACTTTTGTTCAAGGCAGTGAATTTTGGATATGATTTAGCGAGTTCCAGATGAAGCTTATAGAGTTCATGTTCAATTTTGGACAATTGTTGACGTGTATCCCTTATGACGGACCGAAGTAAGGCAAGCTTGCAATTTAACAGAATTCTTGAAACGCGACTCGAAGGTTTTTGATTAGATTTGATTTGAATAAAATTAGGGATCAATTTTTTACATTTACATTTAAGTAAAAAGTCAAGATGATTCAGGAATTTTTGCCGTTTCAGGCGTAATTTAGTGAAACGATTAACGGATGAAGGCATGATAAACAATGCAGAAAATCAAACCAAATTAACTGAGCAATAATAAAGTACACACAAAACAGCAGAAAAATCCCTCACTGAAATGAATAGAAAACAAAACGTTTGTAAGCAAAATGCATGAAATCAGACAAGCAAAGCACAATATCCAAATGTACAAAACATAAACACTTGAAAATTGCAAAAATGTACTCACCAAAACTCCTACAATTACAAAATGGCGGCCACACCACGTGCAAAAAAGAAAGCAAAATGTAAGCCTATTTGGGGCTTCTATAATTAAGACACAATAACACGCCGAATAAATACTAATTCAGAAGTCAAACAACAAAAATCAGCGTTATACCTACAAAATTTTCACAGGACTAGTTTCGATGGTTTTACCGAACCATCATCTTCAGCTGCAAAACCGCAAATGAACAAGATAGGAAATAATGATTAGATAAGATAAGAAAGCCTGGACAAGAATAAGCAAGTGGCGCCATCTGTTGGCGAAACCAGAACTAAAACATAATTTCTCTAAAAGCCGAAGGCAAATTTGGATTGGAATTAGGATCGTTAACTAGAACAGAAAGATTTTTATGAATGTGAAATGCCTCTAGAAAATCCAGTTCTCCAATGGAAGATGTTTTTTGAATAATTTTGGCAGCAGAAAAATTGAAAGTGTGATTTTCGGACCAACGATGTTGAGCAACAGAAGACTTCTGTGTTTCCTTTTTTTTAACATATGCCTCATGTTCTTTGACGCGAAATTTTAAGGCTCTCTTAGTTTGGCCAATGTAAATTAAACCGCACTGGCAAGGAATCCTATAAATACCCCAGGAATTCATATCCGGAATGGGGTCCTTGAGTATAGAAGTTGGAATTTTATTGATGGGAGAATAAACAACCCGAAAGTTAAATTTCTGCAAAATATGTGCAACTTTAAAGCTAATTGATGGAAAGAAGGGAATGACAACAGAATTTTTATAATCTCCTAAAATAAGAGTGTGGCTTTTAGTGTGTTGAGATGAGAATTTTTTAACTGCTTGATTAATAATGTTGGGTGAAAAGCCCCTGTCAATAGCTATTGCTTTTAAATAATTTAGTTCTTCATCAAGGGCTAGTTTGGAGGAGCAAACTTGAAGAGCACGGAAAACATAGGAATAAAATGAAGCTAACTTTTGTTTAGTCGGATGACATGATTTAAAGTGTGGTGGAAGGCAAACCGATGAAGGTTTACGGTAAACTGTAGTACTGAAGTTGGATGTGTTACGTGTGACCAGAATGTCGAGAAACGGAAGAGAATTGCAAGTCTCAAGTTCAAAAGTGAACTGAATAGCAGGATCAATAGAATTCATTGTTGAAAGAACTCTATTTAAATCATCTTTATTACCTTCAAACAGGGTAAAAGTATCGTCTACGTAGCGGAACCATGCCGGGAAGTTTAAAGTTTCAAACAATTTTGATTCATAATAATGCATGTAGATATCAGCCAGGATGGGACTGAGGGGACTTCCCATGGCTAATCCCTCAGTTTGCTTGTAATATTTATTTTGGAAAACAAAATGTGTTTGTTTCAAACAGAGTTGAGTGAGAGAAATTAGCTCATCAATTTCGATGCAAGAGAAATGAAATTCGCGAAGTCTGGTTTCTAGACATCTTAATGCACCCTCCACTGGGACATTGGTGAATAATGATTTTACATCAAAAGAAACCATGAGTAAATTACTAGGAGAAATGTTTTTAACCTTTTTTACAAACTCTATTGAATTTTTTATGGTGTAAATGTTATTGTCTAAGAGAGTGGAAAATCTAGAAACTAAATATTTAGCTAAAGGATACGAGGCAGTACCTAAATTTGATACAATAGGGCGGAAAGGAATACCACTTTTATGAATTTTGGGAAGAGCATAAGTAGATAGAAAATGCGGGTTCACCGACACGCGGTGTGCGGTGTGGGCGTGGCCAACGACGTCACACAGAAGGCGGGGCCAAAGGGAACGTCATCACACTAGGAGGCGTGGTTTCGAGTGGAGTTGAGTTGTTCGTATACTACTGATTGAGTTGTAGACCTACTGCTTTTCATTTAAAGTTAGTTTTTTTAAATTGGCAACGGGGTCATGGCGTCCTCTAGGGACGAAAAAAGAAAATAATTTATTTAGAAGTTTCTTTTATTAAAAAAATGTTCTATGATTCAAAATATAGGATTGAACCCTGAAACAAAATATCTGCTTTTCTGCAAAGAAATAACTGTTAAAAAATATTGGAAAGAATAACATAATACTCATTAAAATTTCACACACACACACACACACACATACACACGGGCTTTTATCGAAAGCCTCAGCTTTCTGACACCTGAGGGTCTCTCTTCACAGTTTCACAGTCATGGGGTTTTTTTGAATTCCCAGGTGCCAGCCCCTTCCCACAACTCCACTGTGAAGTCATTGACCAATGATGACATTCAAAAAAATATTAATTTACTTTTTCTTTATCAGCCTCTATTTTATAATGACCGTACGCTAGTGTATGGATGCCATCCTCCAAAATGTACCTTTTATCGTCGAATGGGGAGAGACTCAATTTATTCTGGCGAAGAGTGAAAAGATGATGTTCTTCACTTGCAATTCTATATTGAATCTCACGTCTAGACTGCAGGTTTTGAAGGCAGTGCTTGTAATTCTCATGCAGGATTTTACTTCGCATGACGTGACGTGAAACGCCCTTTGCCGTCTTCTTCTCCCCCGTCTCCGATAAAAAGGAATACATTTTTGCTCTCAGACCCACAAATTCATAAACCAATTTAGATGAAAATTCATCTTTCATACATCCAATTTTTTTCATGTTTTTCTGACTGTAAAGAGGATGATTAGGGGGATAGTCTGATGTATCGTAAATGTCGCTGCGATGTTTCATATCCTCATATACATCCTTCGTACGAATTTCATACGTGAGAGAATCTGTGTCAGTGAATAACAATGATGCATTTTCTCCGTACTCCTTCTTTATAATATTGTAATGGAAGTTGTACATCAGAATTTTACTTAATTCCAAAATCACAAAACCTACATAGATTGGTCGATTCAAAGTGAGGGTGTTTTTTAATCTCTCCACTGCAACAAGATTCTCACTGAAAATTTCGAATCGTTTAAAAGTGGGACATGCTACCAATTTTTCTGCCTTTTTCCGTTCATTCACAAGTTGCACGTTAACGTGGTTTCTTATATTTTCCATAGTTTTACCATAGATGGAATTATTCAATAGTTTAAAGAAATCTTTCTCAAAAGCAGATTTTGAGTTCTTGCGTTGTTCTGTATTAAAATCAATATATGGTTTTAGCCAGGCCTTCTGCTTAAATTTCAAAATCCTATGTACGGCAGTCAATTTCAAACCTTCCTTTAAATAAAATTGTAAGTTCTTATAATACACAATATAATTTTGTTTATGCTTCAAATTGGGGATTAATTTAATCTGGCTATTGAAATTTTGATAGGGGAGGATGTTCTGAGAGAAAGGAGAAAGATCTTCTAAATTAATTTTTAACTTTTCAGGTGCGAGAGGATAATCATTATGAGCGTCATGTAGTTCAGGAGGATACTCCAAATCAACTTCTAAAATATAACCTTCTGTTGAATTTTCACTAATGGAAAGAATCCATTCAGGGGTTACAGCTTCCGCAGAAATCCATTCAAATTCGCCATAGGGTAATGCTTGCGACATCGCCCATCCATACAGGTTATTTGCATCTAGATACATGATATAGCTCTCTGGGTTTGTTGAATCGTAATTTGGCATATAATGATTATTTGCCTGCGCCCACCGCTTTGTAATCACTGAAATTCCCCCTCGTATCCCGTGTTCAATGAAGAGATGCATATCTACATCGGTTAAAAGTTCTAGAGGCTGCTCAATCATTTTTAAACATGCTTGCCAGGACAGACCGGGTGATGTCATTACATGAGCACAATCGATTTCATAAAATTGCAAACACAATTTCCTAAAATTTTCGAATACGTCTGCCAGTTGTAAAACGTCTGATTTCACGTACAAGTCGTGATATTCCCCCATTGTACAGATGTTGAAGCTGTTCCATACTGCCTGTGCATGTTCGTAATCTGACGCTGAAATCTCCTCGTCCGTTAAACTATTGTGAAAGGCGGCAGGAGGTGGTAACACCGTCTCTTCAAACATCTCAAAGGACTGGATGTAATCGTAAGGGTAAATGCCCTTTTTCAAGAGAAGAGAAAGATCCCCTTCTTTTACATTTTCCTTTAAAATGTTGAATTTTTCTGCAGGCAGATTTTGTACCAGTTTTTCAAGAGATGTATTCAAAAACTGGAAACTGTCGATGAATTGTAAAGAAACTTTGATCTTATTGTGTTTCTTGCTAAGGGCAAAAGTGATATATTTTTCCATATTCGTAGCGATGACTTCAATTTGATGGTCTTCGATCTTTCCCAGCCCCTGCATTATATGGTGAGCGTCATAATGCTTCAAATTATGGAAGACCACCGGTATCTTTTTCTGCAAGCGATATTTCAGATTGCATAAACTGTGTAATGCTCCTCTGTAATGTCCCGTCAAGTGATCGTGATCGCGAACACGATCCTTATAAAGAGGCTTCTTACACAGATTGCAAATCGTAGCCGTTAAAAAGTCCTGCTCTTGTTGGGGTGTCATAATTAATGGAACGATGTGAGTTAATGTTTCCGCAAGTTCATCTTTTTCACGGATGATATTTTGCAGAAAATTATCTACGGCATCTGATCCTCGATACACGTGAGCAGGTTTTAAACTCTTGCCATCAGGACCTATTATGATGTAAGCGTACCCGAAAGCTTCATGCTTCATAATGGGTTGTGTGTATGAGGTAGCATGACTCGGTTCCGATGTATGCACTTTTTTGACGATAGCCTCAAAGTCAGCATATATGATATATGGAATTGGATGTTGGAAATGTTGATTTCTAAATAAAAGAAATTTATCTTCCTCTGAAGGCATTTTAATATGCTGCGGTGAGTGTTCTTTGCAGAACGTTATATGATTTTTTAAATTTCGCTCCTCGTAAAATCTGTGGAGACAGCGATAGCAGTAAAAGGTGTATCCCTTATGACGTGTTAAATCTCCCATTAACCGCGAAAAATTTCTAATGAGGCAATAATGACTGCCTCCTTCATTAGAAATGTAGAGCAAATTAATACAGTCCTCATTTTCTTGAGGGGATACATAGAGGGGGAACACTTCATCATCTTCATATCCGAAGACGTTAATACGGATATTATTCAGTCTTTCAATGACTGATATTTTCGTGACTGGAACGGGGCACTGGATCTCGCCTAATTTAATATCTGTTTCATAGGGCATGTAATGACTAACTCGTTCAGGCTTATTTTTCCAGTGAATCTTCATTTTATGTGCAAGTAGGCACCATACGAAGCATTTTAAGTCCATGTTCTGGATATTTAAAATGGCTTTCTTATCAGCCAGCTTTTTGGGAAGGGGGATGTAACTACTCGGGGCGAGCGGATGATATTTTGCCACACATAAATCTAATTGATTTATTTTATCGAGAATCCATCCCGATCCCCGCTGAGTAAATGCTTCGAAGGACTTTAGGATTTTTTGAAATCCCTCTTCCGCATGACCTTCTACGGTCTCCTCCATTAATTCAATAGCACATTTAGATCGGAAATGGGGGGCAATAGCATCTAATTCCCCATCCCGTGTTGTGCGTGTTAAATGAACTTTTGCCACGACATACCATTTAATAGTGGATTTGTCGGCTAATTCTTCTTGTAATTTTGATGTAATTTGGGGGCGCATCTCTTCAAAACATAACAAAAAGTCGGACGCATTTTCCTCAGAGGGTGTAAACGTATGTACACTAAATACGTTTAAAGCACCTTCTTTCCTCATTTTTTTCACGGGACGATAGAGCGCATCGACCTTCCTTTTAGTGCAGTGAGCCGTGCGCACATGTTGTAGCAATTCACTCTTTTGAGTGAACACTTGGTCGCAATAATTACAAGAGTGTTCTTTAGAAGGCTTGATATGGGTCAAAGCATGACGTTTCAAGTCAGAATTTCTTGCAAATGCTTTCTGACAAACATCGCAAGTAAAACTTTTTTCCCCGGTATGAGTTTTCATATGTCTGGTTAAACTCTCCTTGTGGGTAAAGAATTTAGAACAGATGGTACAGACCTAGGAAAATTAAAGGGGAACCCTATAAGTATATATCTTTTCAAGGTGTATGTTACATATTATATAAATATGCGTCACGCAAAGTGTAATAAAAATTTCTCATCTACCCCAACTATTTCACATAACGCGCTTAAACATAACAGATATAACTAAACATAGTTTCCTCAAGATTTAAATCCTTTCGCATTTAACTCAAAGATACGGAAAAACATGAAGTGAATAATACCCTGAAAGCGAGCAGTTAAGTGAGAATCTTTACAAATACGGAAACGATCGCTGATAATGATCAGGTAGAAACTCTTCACAAAAGGGTCACATGTGCAAAGCTGGTTAAAGTCACAAAGCAAGATTGCCAATTGTATCTTTACTTAAAAGATAACAAATAGAATTCTTCTACCCCAAAATAAGAATATATTTTCAATAGAAAGTGTGTATCTAAAATATTTAACTAACTACCGATATTTTTTCTTTTCTAACATTTAATGTATACATGGATTTACGTTGCATTTCAAGTACTGAGAAACATAGTTATTTCGGAATTTAAGATTCATTGATGTCTTAAGCGTATAACGGAGAAGGATTATTGTTAACATACTACATTTTCTGATACCGTACCGCTACCTTTCTTAAAACACAACAACTTTGCAAATTATATGCAATACATAAAACTGAAAATGTAATATCAAAAATCACAACTATACATATGTAATTAAATATAAATACCTCTTCAAGAAACATTTATCAGCGTTAACTAAGTTCACGTTATAAGTTTAAACTTTCGAATGAGGTACTAAAACTTCAAAACATACACTGATACTAAAAATTCACACCGTAAATCATGTAAAACATACCTAACAAACTGAAAAACTTAATCTGTAATAATCCATTTTAAAACTTTTCCCTCACATAAGAGGTCCTGAAGGAATGATCCACGCTAAAATAATTTTTGCAAAATAAAATATTTTATAAAAAAAAAAAAACTTACATGTTCCGGAACCATACTGATTATCAGATCTCCAGCAACATCATTTTCAAAAGTTGACATTTTCAATTTAGAAAATATTAATCAGGAAGACTTGCTCTTTCCGAGATTGTCGAGCGAACTGACTTCTTCCATTTCTGACGCAGCGTTTTATAGGGATTAAAGAATGTTCTCCAACATTCCAGATTTGTGTAATCTGAACCAGGATAACCCTTTCTTTCGAATACAACTTAAACTTCTATTAACCCTTATCATGATAACGTGAAGTCTACAACGCTTATCAAGGATCTTCCTTCACTTCTGTATGTATTGTCAAACTTGGAATAGCAACAACAACCTTAAGATAATACATTCTTTCGCATATGATTATCAGAGTTTTAGAAATTTTCCATTACTCTATCATGATAAGTGGATGATGCTTTTAAGATTCCCCTTATGCATATATGTAATGTCAAACTTAAGAATAACAACTCTTTCAAATAAGTTTTCAGTGATTATCAGAGTTTTCCATTAATCTATCTTACCCTGATAACGTAATATACATATGACGCCGGACAGACTGT
Organism: Stegodyphus dumicola; assembly: GCF_044657685.1. Lineage (NCBI taxonomy): Eukaryota > Metazoa > Arthropoda > Arachnida > Araneae > Eresidae > Stegodyphus > Stegodyphus dumicola. The sequence continues at coordinate 184,525,710 of NC_140772.1, read as the reverse complement.
CCTTCCTAAACAAGACAAGACAAGAATGTATTACGATAAGTGTTGATGAATTATATTGGTGAAGATATATTTTTATGTATTAATTTTAAAAATATAAGAGATTCTTTAAGGCAGAAAAAAAATTTTTCATTTATTTTGTGATAGGTTTTTTGAATCGAAATGTTATGAAGATTATAAAAATGCACTAATATAAGTACAGCTATTCTATTTAAATTTCTGTCTTTGGTTGATGTTATGACTATTTTTTTTCCTTATGTTTTTAATAGAAATATATTGAAATTTAATTTTAATTTTAAAGCAAACGTGTATATCAAATGTTAGTAAATGGATATTGCTGTTAATTTGATATTAACTAAGGAAAGAAAATTCCAAGTATATTTTATGTATAATACAGAAATTTATTCTTTGAAAATAAATGTATTGAAAGGTAAAAGCTTCTTGGTGAAATGAATGTTTTTTATAACATTTAAAAACGATGTAAAACAAATATTGATTGTAGAGAGAAGAAAGAGTCTATATGTAAAAATAATAATTTTATTCATTTAATAAGGTTCCCATTTTCGTGGAGAACGTATATGTTTTACAGATTTAACATGCAATATTTTTTTTTTTCATATTAACATCATGATTCTGTAAATTTTCATTTTTGATATAGTCCATTGGCATGTTGATTTCAGTCAAGGCTTTTAAAAATTCGTTTTTAGCAGGAATATTAATCTTTTTCTTTTTGGTTGTAAAAAGGATATTGATTAAGTCTATAATATTTGAATGCTTAATTTTTTCCTTATGATAAAGTACTTCGCCTTTATCATTCCACTTAAGAATATCAGGATGTCGCTTTAAAATAGCTAATGCATTTTGTGCTTTTCTTCTCATTCGTAAAGGTACACTGTCTAAGATAACAGTAGAATAATCAGTTACAGTCATCTGTTTGTCGCCGTCTGTCACAGATGAGGGGGCTTCTTCTTCCTCTTTCACTTTCTTCATCTCAGCTGAATCGTCTAAAGAATTTTGTGAGTCGTCTTTAGGAGGTTTAAAGGGTGAATTGTATTCCTTTAAGTTCAATTTCTTTTGTAAAAGTTCATAATAACGCACTAATTTCTCACGATCGTCAACTGAACTGTTTAAAATATGCATCATGGCTTTATCCAATTCACTTAACTGTTTATCAGAAATGGTATGCTTTGTCATCATCTCTTCTGGAACTAACACATATTTCTTAGTGAACTCCATTGATTAGTCCTGTAAGAACACTGAGAGCAGCAGGAATCAAAACGTTTAGAAAACCTCCTTTTTGTAAAATTAATTTTCGTTTCTTCACAAGAGAAATCTTACGATTTCCTAATTTTCGTAAAGTTGTTTTATGCTTACAGAGAGACTTCTTTTGTTGGTCTGACAATGGAACGTTTCCTTTGAGTATGTTTAAACTACATTCGCATATAGCTTTTATGCAATTGATATTAATTTTCTTTAATAGCTGTTTCCGTAACTTTAACGGACAAATGTTTAACAGCTGTAACTGTCTTAGCTGTTTCTTGACCAGCGTCATTTTATAAAATGATGATGCATTTTATAAAGCTGTTGTTTTTATTATTTTTTAATAATGTTTCATTTGATAAACATACTGTACTTGGTTAGGTAAAATTTGGGTGCGTAAACGTAATTCTTCCGGAGTTTCACTGCGCAGATCAATGAATAAATAAGAAAAAGGTTTCTTGGTTGCATCTTCATATACTTCTTGAAAAAACTTTAAATGACGCGGAAAGAGCTGTTTTCCTAAATGTACGATTTGACTGACATCTCTTCTGTTTTTACACAAAATCAAATAGTGTGCATTTAAAGTCACTTCACGCATTTCTTTTCCCTTGTGAAAAAAGTTTTGTGTGATAAAAATAACGCTTAAATTTAAATGATGACTTCCTTTTGTAAATAAGTTAGTCAGACGTTTATCATTCCCACATTCGCTCATCAAATCGTCTATGATGAATAATGTGTTGGAACCTAAATATTCTTGATATTTAATTGGTAAACCTTCGACAAAAGTAACATTCGGTATATCATTATACAGAGGTTGGTAAATTCCATAACACCATACTACTTTATCGGGAATCGTTGAAAACATTTCCTCTTTATACTTTAACAGTTCTCGTACAAAATAGGTTTTCCCACATCCAGTGGGTCCCGAAATCACCATTGTGAAAGGATGTTGTAGCTTTGGAAATTCCATATTAAATGAGACAAGACACATAATGTATAAAGTTTAAATGTATTTATTGATAGAAAGAAGATCTTACATGAAATTTCTTGATTACAAAATTATATACTTTAATATCATTAGATATATGTTGAGGTATGAAAGATAACTACATATCATTGAGAGATTGTCCACGACATTTACAATGTAAATAGTATATGCAATATTGACCACATACTGCCGTTACATTAGTTTGGAGAGTCATCGAATTAAAGTCCATCTGTGGAAATCGTTCTGCATACTTGGCTATCGGTCCAGGAAAATAGGATGGGTCATGTCCATAGGAATCGAAAAATTCCAAATGCTGTGGGGATGAAATGTAAAAGGCTAACCAGTGACTACCGGATTCAGATGCACGATCTACATTAGCAACTTGGATATTTCTTGATCTCGATAGGGAGTCGATCACTTGCAAAAACTCCCAGAAATGCTTTTCGTGTCTTTGCATTCTGAGAGAGTGCTCTGTTTATTTCAAGGCTGTCCATTGCTTAATTAGCAAAATCGCATAGTACATGACGAGATTTTGTTATTTCAATCACGTTTTGAAATTCTGCATAGACTAGCACCGAGAGAGTCACAGAGAGAGCTTTAGCAAATTTAATTTCTACTCGCAAATTACCTTGATGTTGTAAGTTAAAATGAGATCCATCACACATATCTGGAGTTAAATCATATATATATATAATATATATGATTATATATGGCATATAACACATGTCCTTTCACAAATTCTTCTCGAGATAAATAGATGCCTTTGTCGCGATTAAATCCAGAAAATAAACTGTGGTAAGCACGCACATAATGATTAGATTCAAAATCAAGGTCCATTGGTTTACATGGAACGGGTTGTCCATCTACATAAATCGATATGAAGTTGACATGATGATGGGCAAACAGAAAGGGATTCATTGAATATTGTCCATTCATTGCAGCATTTTCTACACAAGTAATAATGACTCGCTTGGGCATCAATCCTAAAAATACATTATCTTGCATAAAAGACCAACTTCCCTTAGATACTGAATATGTTTTGCATAATACTCGATCTATAGGGTATTTAGCAGAACTTTTTTCCAACGCTTTTACATGTCCGAGAGAGACTCCAGGGTTTACTTTTACTTTTCTGATAAACAAAGAAGCATGATCCAAGATCACTTTATAATCGGCATCTTTCTCAGTAGAAACTAGACAGAAAGCGAATTTACTACGCACCATTTTAATTTTCACATCAACTAAATTTAACATGAGTCGATTTTGTTGAAAAATGTCACAATGTAATTGTCCTATCAAATCCACACTTTGACTGTTTTTTATAAGTTCACCGCGAGCTTTTAGTCCAGCATCCGCATCTTGAGCTAAGACATCTATTTTATTAGGCGAAGTGTCTTGGAAAAATCCTTCGCAGGTGAGTAAACTTTTCTTTGCATCTTCCCCATAATTCAATAATGTTTCGATGAAGGCTCTATAGGGATAGGTATTTGTCGCAGATGAAATGTTTCTTTCATTTAAACTTACATCTACTTGCGAAAAGAGAGAATGTAAAAATAAATTTACAGGGGCAACCGGTTCTTTGTCCGTTAGATTGGATCCGTCTGCCTTAACTACTTTAACTTTCACGTGTATATAAGAAGCAGCTAGATCAATATAGTCTTCACCACTGCCAGAAATATTAAATTCGATAGGTCCTCCATCTCGTATATTTGCGAGAGGGTGATATTCCACAAACTGTCCTTTTTCTATAGCTGTTTGCGTAGGAGGAATGGTAAATAAATCTAATTCAGATTTGACGCAAACGGGAGAGTCTCGATGTATATACGAAGTCAAACTTTTTTTTTTTAAGAGAAAATATCCTGTGCTTTCACCTTCTTTGATCGGTGAGAAATGGTACGCTTTTTCCTACGTTTCTGCTTTTTATTGACTCGTCCAGAACCAATCATGTTCTTCACTTTAGTAGCAGCTTTATCCGTTAATATATTTCCGGCTTCTTTCAGTCGACGCTTAGCAGCCTCTTTTACATCTTGTCCTTGTGATACATCATTTAACAAATTCAGTCCACTATGCCATACTTGTTTTCCAATTGCTTTGGCTCCTGATTTAATAAGAGGTACAGCAGCGCGAAAGAAGGATCTGAATAGACCCCCTAATCCGTATCCTCTCTGATAAAGATTACCTTGATAATAATTCAATCCATGTCCTGTTTGTTGTACATAATAATCTTCAAAAGATTTTTGACAACACTGATAAGGTACATACATTATGACAAGTATTTTTGACGGAAATGAAGTTTCACGTATGACCTTCCTCGTTCAAATGGCGTAAATGCTCCCATATGCGTTCTTATATCGATTTCCATCAATCATTTTCCGATTCACAGGTAAATAATGAGGTCTATCAAATAGAGCACTCACCACTTCTCCATCGCTACCAGTTACTCTTACAATTCGAAGTAGAGGAGCTAAAACATCTCCTACGATTTGAGGTTCTACAATATCCGTATATATCATTAATACACGATAATGTGCACAGGGGTCGGCTGCAAAAGGACTTTCTACAACAGTTTCGGCACTATCATCTGTAGATGTAATTTCCATAGGTTCAAAACCTAACATTTGTGCTAACCCATCATGTAAAATCACTTTAGCGTTATTTTTCACTTTGATTTTCACTCGTTTTGTTACTGGGTTATAATTAAAAATTATTTTGTTTTGATGTTCTTTAATATAAATAGCTTTTAAAATATCAGGTACTGTTTCATAACATCCTGGAGGTAATCTACGACCTAACATTTCACCATCTTTCTCTAAAACAAATCCAACTAAGTTATTGTCTGCATTCACATTGTGCCATGTGTGCGGATATAGCAATTCAACCAAACCAACTTCCCACATACCTTTTAATTCAATGGGAACAGGTAAACGTGTTATAAAATGTGAAATTTTATTTTCGGGGAAATAATTCATAGAGCTATCGCTCGGAAGTGTTACGTAGAAACTCATTTTCACAAATGATTCGGATACACTATTTTCTCACACTTTATATCGAGAGTAAATTAGAAGCTGGAATCCATTGATTGAATTTGTCGGGATAACCGCGATATTTTACAAAGTATTCTGTCTGTTTCTTACGCATACGTTTCTTTAAAATTTTTTCAATGCGATATTCCTCTTTCAGTCTCACTTTCTGCAACTCTTGTGCATAAAACGTTCCTTTTACTGAGTCTCCAAGTAAATCTTTAATTCTATACACAGCTGGATGTCTTTTAACACACTCTGTCACCACAAATAGTTCTTCCGTCCAATTGGTTTCATAGCCTTTTTCGAAAGTAAGCTTTAGTTTGGAAACACGTACCACATCTCCTACAGCGAATATACATTTAGAAACGTTAGAAGGATGATCTTTATACAAGGTAAACCATACATCACTCTCATTTTCTGAATTGACTTCTATGGGAGCTCGCTTTATACTTGAATGAAAAGTAGCATTATAACTTTCTATTAATTTGTCTAAGACATCTACATATTTATATGTATTTCGAGTCGTAAAGTATTTCCACATTTTTGTTTTCAAAGTGCGATTAAACCTTTCCACCACGGATGCTTTAGTAGTATTGAATGTACTGAAAAGTTTAACTTGATTTCTTTTTAAAAATTTTATAAACACTTTATTTTTAAATTCGGTGCCCTGATCCGTTTGAAGGAATTTTGGTTTACGTTGACTCATTATTTTTTGAAACGCTTTCACAATATCTTCTCCCCTCTTTTGTTTCAGAGGAATAGCCCATGCATATTTGGATAATATGTCAATACAGGTTAATATATATCGATAACCATCATTATGATCACGTAAATGTGAAACATCCACTAAATCAGCTTGCCATTGTTGATCTATAGAATACACGATTACTCTATTCGTTGGAAATTTTCGGCGAATTGGCTTGTGAAGCGTGTACGCATCTATTCCCTCTAACCATGTTTGAATCTCTTTCCTGGAAACTTTACCTCCTACAGCACGATGTAAAGCTTCAACACCACCAAAACTTGCAACATGAGCCGGATCCTGATACGATAAATTCATATTCATAGCCTATTGAATTATTCTTCATATGGATAACGATAAGTTCCCACTGTCGTTAAGACGTAGCGTAAAATCAATAGGAATTTTATGAAATTCTGTAAAAATATAGATGGATGATAAAATAACGCATAAAACAGTGTATAAACACACCGCAACGGTGGCTTCTCCTGGAGCAGGCATAATTGTAATTGATGTGCTGATTCAAATTCCATTTTCTTATATAGGCTTTTTTACCTAAATCTGAATGTATCCCGTCAGCTTAGTGGTTAAAATCTTCAAACTACTCAGCTGGTGAGATATTTTGTTTCAGGGTTCAATCCTATATTTTGAATCATAGAACATTTTTTTAATAAAAGAAACTTCTAAATAAATTATTTTCTTTTTTCGTCCCTAGAGGACGCCATGACCCCGTTGCCAATTTAAAAAAAACTAACTTTAAATGAAAAGCAGGAGGTCTACAACTCAATCAGTAGTCTACGAACAACTCAACTCCACTCGAAACCACGCCTCCTAGTGTGATGACGTTCCCTTTGGCCCCGCCTTCTGTGTGACGTCGTTGGCCACGCCCACACCGCGTGTCGGTGAACCCGCATTTTCTATCTACTAGCATATAATCTGGCACAATTCGCAACAGATGGGATAAGCGAATGTTTTAAGTTGCTTGAAATGATTTGCGAAGATTTGATCGCAGTTTTTATTTTGGATAAGTCCGAAGGTGAAGGATCTTTAGGGATCGGATTATATGGTCCTTCGTTTAAGAGTTTAGTGACACCATCGATGTAAGTGTTCTTATCCATGACGACTATCTGGCCACCTTTGTCAGCCTTTGAAATGATAATATCCGGGTTAGAATGAATTTCGCGCATTGTAGCTCTTTCTCTCGCAGTTAGATTTGGTTTCAAAGGTTTATTATTGAATTTCACATTATGAGCGATAAGATGCCTAATCATTTCTTTCTGTGAATCTGAAACTTTACTAAACTTGAAAGCTTTTTCGATAGGAGCCAAAATCTTTGGAATCGAGGGTTTACAGGTTTGTGAGAAGTTAAAATTATATTTTAGAATTCTCTCTTGTTCTTCTGAAAGACTAACATTAGAAATATTAACTATTGGCTTGATGTTTACAATGGGAAGATTTTTTGAACTACTTGAACTGGAAGACCGTAAAAGAAGTTTTTCCAATTTAACTGCAAGGGTGTTTTTATGAAGGTTAACTGCATTCTCCGTTCTAGACCAAGACTTTTGTTCAAGGCAGTGAATTTTGGATATGATTTAGCGAGTTCCAGATGAAGCTTATAGAGTTCATGTTCAATTTTGGACAATTGTTGACGTGTATCCCTTATCACGGACCGAAGTAAGGCAAGCTTGCAATTTAACAGAATTCTTGAAACGCGACTCGAAGGTTTTTGATTAGATTTGATTTGAATAAAATTAGGGATCAATTTTTTACATTTACATTTAAGTAAAAAGTCAAGATGATTTAGGAATTTTTGCCGTTTCAGGCGTAATTTAGTGAAACGATTAACGGATGAAGGCATGATAAACAATGCAGAAAATCAAACCAAATTAACTGAGCAAAGGCTTTGTCCAGGCTTTCTTATCTTATCTAATCATTATTTCCTATCTTGTTCATTTGCGGTTTTGCAGCTGAAGATGATGGTTCGGTAAAACCATCGAAACTAGTCCTGTGAAAATTTTGTAGGTATAACGCTGATTTTTGTTGTTTGACTTCTGAATTAGTGTTGCATGCAGATTGACTAAAGGCATAAAAACCTTAACCGGAACATAAGAACAATATAACTCAATCACTTTTAAAGCAAAAAATGCACAATTTACCAACATATAAGCATACAAAACTTAGCTAACCAAACCGGGTAGCAGAGTGGGTACACATACACATATATTTATATACTTTTGGTGCTGCCGATTGCAACCAAAAAGGGAGTTGCACATCCACATATTTTCAGAGAAAGGTTTTGAAACTCCTAATAGTAATAGGCAGACCGAGCTGTTGCTTGTTAGCTGTATTTTGGACAAGCCTACTATACAAAATGGACTGAATACAATAACTTTTGAAATGAAGCTATTGATGCTAGATTAATACTGAGCCAAAATAAATTTTTAAATATAGTTTTTAAGCTGCGACGTAGTCCTGAAAAAGATTTGAAAAGAGGGAAGTAATTTCAGCGAGAAGAAGCATTGGTTACGGTTTGGACTGACGTAATTTATTTCACACAATGCAGTAAAATGTATCTCGTATGTTCTCATTTACACGTATTTTACATTCGTACTTCATTTCATTTCCGAGCCAGTTCCTTCTTATTAATGTTAATTTCAGAATACTTCATCTGTATGATGCATCCCTCGAGAATATTTGTCAATGTTTCTTTTGCCATCTTAAACAGTTTTTTAAAAATCCATTTCTTTCATACGGTAGGATTTGAAGTTGGGCATTAGGGTACGAAGGTAAAAATAAAGACGTAATACTGAATTTGAAATCCAGTTAGTGGACAAAATAGGGGTAGGTTGAAAGGATAATAGTAAATATATTTCAAAATAAAACTAATGATTCAAAAGAATTTGATAAGAATACAGAACTAATAAAATTATAATTATCAAAAATGCTAGTTAAATATTGAAAGAGTTCTTTCTGATAGAAGAAAGCTTAAATTCAACAGTGAAATGAGCTGTTTGTAAGAAGTAGCGTGTCCAAAGTAAAAATCTATCCATCGGCGAGAACATTTTTACCGAATTTACAGTCAACGTTGAGCATCAAATATGCCAGTGAATAAGCCTACGTTAATACAGGAAATTGAAGAGGCTCTGGAATTTAATGAGAAAGATGCTTGTTTTCTAATTGTATCTAACTGCATAAACTTAAATTGCGCCATGGAAACCCATATTATGACATAAAAGGGAATTTTAGAAATGTCGTAACTGAATTTATTCAAAATTAATTGAATATTTTGTTGAATGAAATGAATAGATATCCGCTGAAAGACATTCTTGTCACAAATAGTAGTGTTACTGTTTCTATTATAACTTCACAGTTAACAGAAATATATGTAACACTTACTTATACTACAACATTTACGGATGTATATCTTATTTCACACGCAAGAAGTACATTCTATAACCTTAATTGTCGTTAGTAACATTGTAAACAATGTTTCGGTAAGAGTTACAGATATATGCTTTGCTCTTTCACATGCGTTTAGTTTAATACATTCAGCATCCGCAACTGCTGCTAGCAATATCGAAAAGTAACTACTATCCTCCCAAGAATATATGTTGAGTAACTGCTAAGTACGATAAATGATATATGTGAAAACTACCTTTTGCAATTATGGACTATAGAGATGATGAAAAAGATATTCATAAATTACGTAACATGTTTTAAAAACTCACAAAATATAAGCTACAATAATGGTATCAAATTTCATTATACTGAAACAGAAGTAAACTCAATAACTCACTTTTAATAACCAGATAAATTACATTAAAAAGAATTAAAGAAAAACTCAGAAACTGACCTTAGCATTCAGATTCCAGTTTAACATTAAAAAAAATTATATCTTAAAAAAATTAGAATTCACTTAAAAAAAATTAGAATTACTTAAATGCATAATTTCCCCGTGAAGAAAGAAAATTACAACGCATTAGAGTTTAAAATTATTGACTGAAAGGATTCAGAATATTCGAAATCAGGAAAAAACTATGCCACGAGGAAAGTTGTAGCTCCTAGAAGTATCACAACCGTAAACTAAGAATTTATTTTCCGAAATTACATTGCATAGATCTTTTGCTTTTAATACGTCTTTAGTTTTGAATATGTGAATTAAATGCAATGCCTAATTCAATGAATTAGCAGAAGCTTCCTATTATGCCTTAAAGCAATTTTTAATTAGCGGTGGCTAAGAAATTTTCTAAGGACGAAAATAATAACACTTGTTGTCAGATGTCAGTTAAGTATACAAACTAAATTGCAGTCGGATCCTTCAAATTCCAGCTTAATATCCTTCCATTAGAAAATACGCCGCACAGAGTAATTAATGACTCTGACTGCCGTATCGAAGGCACCGGGCTTGAATCCCGGAGAACGCATTGTTGTTTTTAAATGTATTATGTCTTTGCGGCGTGAAGGCACTCTGAATTATAGCGAACCGAAAGTTCCCTCATGTGTTTGGTGGCAGGAGAGAAAGTTGGGAACCACTACCGACCGGTGTGCTTTCCTTCAAAACTGGGGTAGAAAAAAGAAATCTATCCTTTCTGAGACTCTGGCAACCATTCTTTCATGAAATATGGAATCGAAAACAATAACATTAGAAGATACAAATCGAATTTTTTTGTATTATAGTAAAAAGTATTTATTCATATTTAATACATATAGCATAGTACCTATACGCTTAAGTCACTAATCTAGAAAATTTTTGTTTTGAGAAGAACGGGTTTAAGAATTATATGGTTAACTGTAAGAAAACTGAGCTGGGATTCGATAATTATCATTGATTCAGCTAATAGGCATTTTTTTTTAAATCAGAGAGCAAAACAATAAAAGATAACACAGAAATTTATGGCCAGTGAAAAACTACAAAACACACCTATTCGTGATTTTAGCATGGAGCCGAATATATTCGTATGTAAACAAAAGAATAGTGAAACAGTATAATTTTAATAAGAAATATTTATTTTTACACACATAGCATATTCAACTAAATACGAAATGAAAAAATTTCGAATTCTGTTAATCTGAATTTTCTGAAATGAAAATCATTAGAAAAACTCTACACTTCACTTTTCTTCGAAAGAAATATCTGTTGCCAATTAAGAAAAAGACCTACAGTTATCACGAAATAAAGCAACTTTTTTGCATTCAGTAAAATTAAATATAAAAGAAAGATACTGCAAACTGTACAAAAGCACTGATCTGCGAATATCACTGTTTCGAGAACAAGTGAAAGTTTTGGACTTACTTGATTTTGAAAAAAGTCTATGATTTCTATAAAATAATTTGCGTATATTCATCTGATACTGCAGCACAACTTGCATTACGTCAGGTAATTTGGACTAACCACATCAGATTGTTGAAAACTCGGTATACAGACTAAACTTCAAATTATTCTAAGTTTTCTTTGGATGCAAATTCCTAAAACTGTTTAATAATTCCAGTAATAAGTGCACAAGTATTGCTATTAACGAAACTTCAGCAAACTTTTCAGTAATGGATAAAATTTGTTACCTTCAGCTGAACGAGTAATCCGCACATGATTTTATTTCGTAACAAAAATATTCGTGAAAAACCTGGAATAAGCATACTCCATCAAACTTAACGTTTACGGCAAAAATTCGTTAAATTTCTTACTTGCACTTTTACAAGCAAACAAATTTTGAAAGGTTTCAGATCTTAAAGGTCTCTCAGAAGGGTTTGTTAAAGTTTTCTTACACTGTAGCTAAACTCGCAGTCTACCAATCTCCTGTTAACCAACTGTGGTGCTTTTTTTTTTTTTTTTTTTGCTTTTTTTTTTACGCCATATACATTTTAACAGCAAAATGACAAAAAAATGAAAAACAACAAGCAGCATAAGTTTAGAATTCTCTATGCAGTGTTAAGCGCTAGCAAACATTTATTTATTTTTTACCATCATTTTTCAGTTCCTCATTTCAGTATTCAATTTTCTTAGGAAGATGGCTAGCAACATTTTTTTAGCCCAAAAGGGGCGTTAGTCCAGAATGGGATATTAGTCTCGAAATGGCATTTTGCATCGAAACACTTAAATGCATTGCATCACTTCTAAAATTGTTGCTATCAAATATTATCGCCTTGTATTCAATTAAAAGAAATTAAGTAATGAAAAATCTGCATGAATGTAAAGATGTTTTTTAAATTACGAAAAACCAAAAGTACCTAGAGCCATCACATTTTGAAAAACGTGGACCTCCACCCTAATATGGGCACCTGAAAGCCCAAATTTAGAATTTGTTTTATCATTTATTTCATATTTTGTAAAACTTTGAAGCTAGCAACAGCAACACTGCACAGAATAAAACATTTTATCTCCAGCGCGCAGGTACTGCCTATTCGAAATTCTAAATATATGCTCCTTTTTTTTTTTTTTTTTTTTTTTTTTTTTTTTGTTTATATCTACATTTTGTAATTTTGTTCTTGAATCGAATTTTATGTGGCGTAAGCTCCAAGAACGCGTTCTTTTTTTTATAAACAGAGTAAACACAAAACGTTTATAACAAAAAAAAAAAAAAAAAAAGTTTTATAAAGCCATCTTAGTAAGAAAACTGAACAATGATGTGATGAACTGGGAAAAGACTGGGAAAAAAAATACAGAAAACTGTCTGCGAACATTTAACTTTAAAAAGGCGAAAGCTAAAAAGGCTTTTAAGCTAAAGAGCCCAAGCAGTATAACAGCTGACTGGTAGACTGCTAGCTCAGCGAGAACATAATAAACCTTAACAAATCATTTTGGGCCACGTCAAAATATGAAACCTTCCAGATTATTATTATTATCACGTTCTTTGCACTTACGCCACATAAAATTCAATTCCTCAACAAAATCACAAAATATTTAAAAACAGCATATTTTTAGAATTTCTGATAGACAGTCTCGAGCGCTGCTTGAAAAATCAATTTGTTAAATCAAAAATTCGTTAAAGTTTTAAAAATCTTAAATAAATAAATACATAACGTCATTCTAGGAAAATATTGAATATTTTTGATTCTACAGATCATGAATTAAAAGCATTTTTATTAATTAAATCTATCCGATTCAAAAGTAAGAAATGAATATTCTTAAAAACTGCAATCTATTGCTCTCAAATAGCTTAGTCTGTAAATTTCCGACAGACAGATTCAATTTGAAAGATTGAAGCATCTTACATTTTGTTGAATGGCGATAGATTCGGATGGAAAGTAAAACAACGCATTTTAAAGCCCGCATTAGACGTAAAACAACGTATTAGACGCAAAATTCGATTTCAAGATTAATAGCCCTTTCAGGCTAAAAAAGTCGTTGTAATTCTTTTTTGTGATCAATTGTCTGAGCTACCAGATAATCGCACCAGTTCTTGATCGATAAAGTCTCCATAAGAGAAGCATTGTAAGACACTATTTGAATAGCACTGCTCCAAGCTTTACGCCCTCAACACGGTTAGTTTCCACTTTGCCAATTGCAGTTTAAAGATATCGTCAGCTCCATTCTCAGCACTGCAGTTCTTATTGTTCTCCGGATAGAAGGATTGTTCGTCGCTATAACCTTGAAAACTTGTTCTTTCTTTTGTATTTTCATTCATTCCGAAATAGCATTTCGAGCAATGTTTTCGCATCCTTTTATCCATCTAAACTTTTTCACGAATTCACAGTGAGATAATGTTTTCTGTTAACTTTGCTTTTATTTTTGACATTAGTTTCTAAAATTTTATCAAGTGGTTAAAAGGTCGCATTTTCTTTCACAAATGGCTTCGAGCTCATACTTAATTTACATCTTTCTCGTAATGTGCTTTGATTCCGAACAGCATCTTCATAATTTATAATATGAGAAGTAAGTTTTTTTTTTTTTTTTTTTTTTCTCACTATAATATCACTTTGTCACTTCACAACGGACCAAAGTGTTTCAACTACACTTTGGTCCATTGGTTCTATGACGCAGCGGGCACAAAAACGGTATTATTTCCCCTGACTCTAGCACGAGCTTCAGCAAATTATGACCTGCGTGTAAGCAAGTGAACCCATTTTATTATTTCAAGTGACTTGAGTTCCCAAAATGAAGAAATACAGCATATCTTTAGAATTTCCGATAGACAGCCTCGCGCGCTGTAACCAAGACTTTTTTTTTTCTGTTCAGTGTTGCCAATGCTCGCTTTGAAACCATTAAGTTTGTTAATCAAGAATTTGTTCAAGTTTTACAAAATGTGAAATAGATAATAAAAGAATTCGGAAATTCAAAATTCGGACTTTCACGTGCAATTGTTCGAGTGGAGAATTACGTTATTTAAAATCTGATGGCTCTAGGTACCGTCGTTTTTTCGCGCTACGAGAAACATACCTACGTTCATGCGTACTCTCTTTTATTTAATTTCTTTCAAAATAATACAGGGAGATAATATTTGGTGGCAACAGTTTGAAAAGTGATTCAGTCTTTTACAATGATTCAACGCAAAATCCCGTTTCGAACTAATAGCCCTTCTGAACTAACGCTCTTACTAACGCTCTAACTAACGCTGGGCTAATAAATAATAGCAATAACATTTTTGTTGAATTACAAAATCGCACTAACAAACATGCATTTTTTTTTAGTTGTAACATAATTTCAAGGAGAAGTCTGGCAACGCCGGTCTGTAATCAAAGTTTTAAAAATTTGGCTTTGCCATTGTGTCAGCATTTTTTTATGATAGAAAATTTTTTCACGCATAAAATTTATTTTAAGTAACTACGGTCGCAATTAACTACCAAAAATTCAGACTCTTGTATTCAACTTAAGACGACTAACTATAAGCTTTGACTAAATTTATGTCACAAGCTCAGCATCGGGGGGGGGCACTGATACCGGAAAGAAAAATAAAGTTCATTCAGATATATTTGTTTTAATAATAATAATTAGAATTTTAATTTTTATATTTAAAGCTTAAAGAGTACTGAAATTATCTTCTCAATAAAATTCATCTTATCATTCATCAAGGAAGAATGTTCTAAAATGAAAATAACCACCCGAAAATCACCCGAAAAGTTTTCTTAATACCCACGTTTTGGTTGATTATAACCCGCAGCAAAAAAGATTGCCTACGTCTGCTCTACCATCTCTTCATCTGGGTGACATGGGCCATTTTTGGTAATCAATATGATATTTTCAAAACATATCATTTATTTAAATGTTATTAGTGAACATCATTTCAAAAATCTGCGTGTTGAAGGTTTTGAATTGATGGTAATAATACGGAATAGCCCGGGCTAAAAAGACCGGATTAAACGCAGATGTAGTTTGCAGAGACATTAGGTAATTTCGAAGCAGGAAAGATGAAAAATATGCAATGCCGTCAGAGGGACTCGAACCATGAACCTCTCGAATACGCGTCGTGAGTGCTGACCACTACACTACGAAGGTATGCTAAGAAGGCCGGAGAAATACCTTATAAGTTTACCACAAATATTAGTAAACGTGATACTCTATCATCGTTACTGATATCCTTTCTCGCATACTTATAATCACGCGTAGCACAACAGGAAAACCATAAGAAAACTTATCACAAATGCGAAAGGCCAATGGGTCACTCAGCGATAAGGGAATTCACGAATGTTACTGAATTTTGCTGTACCTTTTCTACATTTTTTCTCAGTGAAATCTTTGAATTGATTACCAGCTAGGTTAACAGAGATTTAGGTTAATAGAGGTTTTATTACATATGCTTTATCTTTTTTAACATAATGTAAAATGCCTAAAACGATATATCAAACTTATGCGTCAGAGAAGGGCAAAAAGAAGCGGATTCGAGATTTTGGGGCATATCAATAGTAATAGTTCATTTTATTTTAAGATGAAGCCATTAGTGCTCCTAAGAAAATTATCGATACTATGGTGATCCGCTTATTTTAATCTTTGCTGTTTCTGCTTATACACTTGCAAATGGAAGCAGGAAAGGGTGAAAAAACAGATTGGTGTTTTTAGCTCAGATGCTCAAAGTATATATCACTAATAATATCCGTCCTTGGGCAGATTAATAAAACTTAATATCATCAAATAATACCGTATTATTTCTAAAAATATACTTCTTATTAAATAGATCACTTTAGAGTACTATCCACCAGTCGCCGGAGCGGTAAAGTCTTTTAGCACTGGTAGTTTGACCCGAGTTAGGTTCCAAGCGGAAGAAGAAGCTGTGTGTGTTTTCGTGATTTCCTCCCTGCGTAATGTATAAGCCACTTTTCATTAGAAAGGTTCTCCATGAAGGCATCCTTTCCCTTTGGCAGATAACTGTAACGTGCTTTGCCATAATCAAATAAATCAAAACCTTAGAGAAGTAGTGGATAAAACACATAATGAACATATCATTATAATTTGGAAGAACAATGAAAGGTATTATGAAACGCAGAGTAGCAATAGCTTCTATTTTTGTTCATGCCGTGATTGGCAAATTGCAAACAATAATAATTTAAATTCAGTCATTGGTATTAAAAATATGATTAGAATACTTTCACTTAAATAATAATGCATTTTAAATTAAAGGCGTAGGTAAAATGTCTCGAAAAATATTTTCTTTTCTATTAAAATCGGAAGCACGGGATTCTTCGGATTTCGTTTCAAATGAAAAGATCGCTAATTTAATTTTGTTGTCTTATTTGCTTATTTTTAGCTTTAAAATAATTTTTTTCTCCGAAAACTGAAGTAAAATATGCTCCCAAATTCGCTATAAGTGTAAGAAGAATTAAGTGAATATTAACTAGTATTTCTTCCTCGAGAAATCAAGATTGCGTTTCGCCCAAAACCCGTATGTTCTATCCCCCCTTTTAAAAAGTTTCTTGAAGATGAAATGTTTTCCGTTTTAGGTTACAGTTTCTATTTAAATTTTTGAATGCAAATGAAATATAAGAAGTATGAAATTAGTATGAAAATTCATTCCAAATTGTAGTTGCGCAAATGAAGCAGAGAATGGATTATTTATAACACTTTTCAAAATTGTGATCCATTACATTGAAAGTAAGAATACGTTCCGTATTTAGATTGACAAAAAATAATTTAATTTCCCTCTTTAATTCAAAGCTTCTCATCAACACGAAGACTACGTTTTCATGGACCAGAATTAAAAGCGATGTCATCAGAGAAGAAAGTAGAAAAAAGAAGAACTATTCGATAACAACGTAATCTTTGGTAAATAGGTGAGAGCATTTCAAATACACTTAAGCGAAAGTTAGAAGTAACTCTAAAAGAAGCTTAAGTTATTAATTCAATTTGATAATGTAGATGATGTAGACTTATTTAAAAAGTGATTGTGATGGAACTGGAAAGAATAAATGTGAAAGAACAGATATTAGAAAACAAAGATCTCTATCTTCTTATAAATGCTAGTTTTGTAATAAATATTATGCAAATATACTGCATAATATGGTTGGTACTGGCGCAAACAAATTTATTTTAGGCTGTAATAAATTCTTCCGTTTCCTTAAAATTGTCTGAGTTTCCAACAAACGTAGTCGAAATTCTAAATTTATGTATCCTTTGGCGAGATTTCCGAATTGTGAAACTTCTTGGAAAATTTATAAGAAATCTCTTCCGAGAGGAAATATTGATAACTAAGAAACCCTAACAAAAATTAACTTGAGGAATGTAAATTTTAGAAAAGGCAAAGTGATGAAAATTGATTAGGTATCGATTTGTAAAATATGTAAATTAATAGAAAAATAATTAAAAATAAAATTTTATTTTAAATATATCATTTTTGGATTACATGCTTTAAAATTTGCATAAAAAATGTGTAATACACATGTTCTCATGGCAATTATGAAAAGTTTTTATAATCTTAGAAACTTTAGATATTTATAAGAATCTGTTATTCGAGGTTATTAATTGAAATTTAAAATTTAATTTCTCAAGCAGAAGATATTACAATTGGTAAGAGTAAAAATCGGCAACCGTTTATAATACAACGTCCTACTTTTGTAATGTTATTTGAGGGACCTTGGTTTCGGGTATTTTAGTCAGGATTTCAAGAAAAGAAAGCATTTACAAATAACGTTGCTTCAACTAACTCGTCTAGCAAGGGTGATTCTTCTAGCTTCCAAATTCTTCCTATGAAAAATGTAGTCTTTCAAGAAACCAAAAGCATTTACAAATAATGTTGCTTCAAATAACTCGTCTAGCAAGGGTGATTCTTCTAGCTTCCAAATTCTTCCTATGAAAAATGTAGTCTCGAAATACTGATTAGCTGCCTATAGTTTGTCAACTGAATAAAGAAACTTGGTCTAAGAGAACTTAAAATATTTTTACATGATTAAAATTTTAATTTGAAACAAATATATAAAGGTTCGTGCACAATTGAAGTTTTCGGAGATAAAACTAGAATGCAAAAAGTATATATATATATATATGCATTAGAAAAATTCAAGTGCAAAATACAAGGGGGCTTAGTTTTACTTATCTCACGCTAACAGTACATATTCAGTTTCTTTTATTTATTCTAATTTGCTCTTTGCATTTTATTATTTTTTATGTTACTTATTCACCTAGGATTTCCCCCCACTCCACTGGAGATTTATTTTAGTAAAATGCGAGGGGGCTTCTAACGAGGATTGATTCAAATCCTATCCCTTGCCTTACTGCCTCATAACAAATGAACACTGCATTTTCGTTTCCTTCTTCTCATAGCGTTGTAGTAACACTAATTTTAGTAAAGTCAACTCGTTAATCATTTTCTTTGTTTCTTTAAAGTAATAATATTTTTATTCTTAACAGCTAGACTATGATAAAGTACTTTCGTGTAAAAATGATGGAAGACTCAAAGTTTAAAGAAGAGAGGAAGGAAGAGATAATGTGCATTTAACCCTCATGGTAACACTTTCATAAGTACAGACTACGTCAGAAGAAAAAAAAAAAAAAAAAGGATGCTTTATAATCATTTTATGGTATGGACGACACGGCGAGATGCAATCCTTCAGCAGAGAAATGGCGGGTAATTTTTCATTATTGTGTTCGCCCTCCTGCGGGCGATGTCGTCAAAGGGAGGGTCAAACAACTTTTTGATATCTCACTCTCAGTAATTCAGGAGTTGGTCACGGATTTGACCGGTCGAACGTCGTTCCAGATTTCACCCATCATTGTATGCGTGTGCGCGAGTGTTATACTGTTGGCAGCGGTGGTAGATGTTTGTATTGTATGAGAAGAAAAAAGTACATTTCCACATCGAAACTGAGGTTCCCATCATATTATTATTTACAAAATTAATTGCGTTTGGAAACCACTTTTTTAAGGAGAGGTTTTTCTCTCAAAAGGGATATCAAGTCAAGGAGGGAAAGAAATAGTATATCTTAAAGCTTTGATGTCGTGATTAAGCAAACCGCAGGAATTTTGATAAAATGCAAAATAATGCTTTTGAATTCAATTTGAAATGCAATTTTGATGAGGTGGTTCAAGAATTTATCTTCTTGTATTTTATCCAATAGAATAAATTCCCAATATGCATTTTGTATTTCATAAGCATCTATATCAATTCGAAATCTTAAAATGAAATACTGTGCTTGTACGCATAAAATGTAGAAAATAATATTTGAGATGCATTTTTTATTTTTCTTTATGGGCATAACTATGATATTCTGCGATTAATCTATATTTTAAAACACTAATGCATTGTTTGCATTGTGTTATATTTATTAACCAGTTATCTTATTATCTTGCTTCGACTTCTGTTAACTCCCATCAAAATGAGAATTAATTATTGTGCATAAATACAAAGCTCATAAGTTCGAGAAAGAGCTTATAAGCAAATGTCACTAACCGTTTCGCCACTTATTTGTCTCAGCAACTGTGTTACTCATCTCGGCCTTAGCTTTAGTAGCTATAGCGAATATGATAGCGAAAGTTTGAATGCTTGAGCTATAAATTATAAGCGCGCTAGTAGGGGAAAAAAGGAGAGTTCTGGCTCGGGAGCTTTAGGGAGCGGGAGTTGAGGGAGCTCCCGAGAAGGAAGGCTGGAAGGAAGGCGAGAAGGAAGGCGTGGAAGGGAGGCTTATCTGAAAATGGAGACAGGGAGCCTTATCAGGAGGTGGATGGAAATAGAGTAGTTGCTACGTCACAGAAAAAGGACGTGTGCTTAGGTTTTATTAATTAGGTGATTTAGTAGTTATATGATAATGTGTACTTACTTCTTATTGAATTCTTAAAAACGTATATCAAGTAGGTGTTTTAAGTGACTGATACAGTTCATTTCCTTAAATAGATATAAAATAAAATGTTTCCTTCACAGTATAAACTCTTCCGAAGATAATTATTTTCTTACTTTTATTTATTCTATGACTGAATATCTGCAAAATTGCTACATGTCATCACAATTTAATAAGAGATTATATTTTACTGATTTATCAAAGGTGATTTTCCTTCGTTAATAAATTTTTAGCCTTTGTGTTTTTCTTCGTATTCCAACTGTTTTACTACGTATATGATGATTATCCCCTAGTTACCCTGAACGAGGATTATTTTCAAATTTAATGATTGAATGATCCTATACACTCAGAATTTTACCTTATTTCTTAAATCTTCTGTTCATAATATCACATATACTTTCCGTAATCTTCATTGCATTACTCATTTTTATTCCTAAATTCATTATACCCAGAGTTTTTTCAGACTTGTTAGGCAATACTTTTAACTTATTCGTTATATTTTATGAGTGTAATTACTAAAACACGCATTTTCGTGTATTATATTATTCAATGTTAGATGTAATTTTTAACATTTTCGTTCTTTTCAACGTTAGCGATCTTCAACATATTCTGTATTTTAACTTATTTCATACATTTTCTAATCACATAGATGACTTGTATTTAATTTTAGATGTAACATTTCTAGCTTGTTTTGTACATTTTAACCTTCCCACTATTTAATATACTTAAATTTTTAACCAGTTTATATTTTCACACTGTATACATGACTTTTACTTGATTTCTCTCATACATTTTAACCTCCATGATCTCCAATATAGTCCCAATTTTAACATAATTCCTGCATTTTCATATCATATACCTGACGTTTATTTAATTTCATGTGTAAATTTTAACTTATTTTCTGTTTTTTAACGTTTTTAGTTTCCAACAAACTCTGAGTTTTAACTAATTTGCTATATTTTCACACTACGTACATGACTTTTACTTCATTTCTCTCATACATTTTAACCTTCATAATTTCCAATATAGTCCTAATTTTAACCTAATTGCTATATTTTCACACGATATACCTGACTTTTATTTCATTTTAGGTGTACATTTTAACTTCTTTTCTATATTTTAACGTTTTTAGTTTCCAATATACTCTGAATTTTAACAATTTTGCTATATTTTTACATGACTTTCATTTAATTTATAGCTACTTTCATACGTTTTAAACTTCGTAATTTCAAATATACTTTACATTTTAGTTTAATTCCTATATTTTCTGACCGTATATATGAGCTTTATTTCATTTTAGATGTAATTTTTTTCATACATTTTAAACCTTCGTAAATTTTGAATTTTAAACTTTAATTTAAAACTTGCTTATTACATTTTTCTACTATATACCTAACTTATTTAATTCTAGATGTAAATTTTAACTCCTTTTCTGTTTTTTTTTTTTTTTTTTTTTTTTTTTTTTTTTTTTTTGTTGTTGTTGTTGTTTTTAGTTTCCAACATACTAAGAATTTTAACTAATTTCTTATATTTTCACATGACTTTCATACGTTTTCACACTTCTAATTTCAAACAGGCTCTTAATTTTAGCTTAATTCCTCTATTTTCTTGCCATGTATATGAGCTTTATTCAATTTTAGATATTATTTTTAACATGTTTCGTACATTTTATACCTAGTAATTTTTAAAGTACTCTAATTTTGAACTTGTTTATTACGTTTTCCTACCATACGTATGAACTTTAGTTAATTTCAGATGTAATTTTCATACTTTTCTGGCACTGGGTTTCTTTCTAGTTTCCAACATACTCTAAAGTTTAACTCTGTTTTATAATTTTTGATTGTAATTGCTCTTGTGATTTTACTATTTCAGCTAAATTAACACGCTTAAATTTCTTAAACATAGAGATTGATTTCAATTAAGCATTTTATTTTACAACCTTTAACTGTTATTCATATCCAATTCGTTGAATAGCCCTTACTTAGTCCATATTTTATAGTACTATTTTAATTTGCCAATTCTACAATTTATCATTCTGTAGTACTCTTACCATGACTTATCCTACTACTTTACTTCATTATTAACTTCATTCGCATTTTCAAACTTTAACATTTCCTGCATTTCCTTTTAATTCTTAATACCCTTTATATCTGAATATATGTTTTTAAGCTCTTCAGTGTTACCAATGTTCAGTTTTGAATCTTGATTATCATTAAGCTAGTTTGATAGATTCCGAATTTTTAGAATGAAATCTCAACTTTCATCCATAATTTTAGACCCATATTCATTCTTTCATGTACTCGTACAAAATTCTTTCTTATTATTTTGAACGCTCAGTACCTCTTAATTCAGTAATTTGTACTAATTGAATGCATCCTACATCACTTTAAATGTTTCGACTATGCAAATTTTCATTTTATTACCTTTTCCTATACTAAGTATGGATATTTCTGCCTTCATGAATGATTTTCATGTGAAATTGACGATTACTTAGGTTACATATCCAAAAGAAAGTCCTAATACATTTCCAGTTTTGAATAAGAAATGAAGGACAATCGATTTTACCCATTGGCTACAATTTCATCTCTTTAAAGTTTGTTTTATTGGTATACATTTATTTCTAACACATAGTGTTAACACATTTTTTTTTTTTTTTTTTTTTTTTTGTAACTTAGTCCAGTTCCAACTTAATTTCCCTAGACAATATCATATATAGTCTGTTTTTTTAATTTCTTAGACTAAAATGTTCTTTTCGCAAATGTCAGTTTGCATTAATTTATTTACCAATTTATTTTCTTATGAATGAAATCTTGTAAAACACTACCATACCTTTACACAACATATATCATTACCAATATACCTATATTTACAGAAGGAACCAAAGAGAGAAAGAGTAAGAGACATTTTACGCAAATCTCCACTATAATTTCGAATATTTTTACCTTCTTCATCACAAATACAGAACTTTCTTCGTACAATACGTATCATAGCAGTTAAACATGCCTTACTAATACACATTTGATGAGGAATAATGCCTTTTCAATTCAAAATTACACCCAAATAAGTGTTATGTTTTCTTATAATTGTACATATATGTTTGCATTGTAGGAACTTTCCATCCATTTTTGAGAACTGTAATTTTCTCAATATTACCTCTTTCTGAGAGAAAAACTCCAAACACCATATAAATCATTTAACTTTTCCTGTAGTATTACCACACTAGAGAATAACTATCTTAGAACTATTTTCTTAATATTAAGAACTAAATATGAAATAGCATTTTTCACTGTAGAATATTTAAGGTTTTACCTAAATGAGGATATAACCTTTACCGAATTTAAGTTATTTATCCAGAATTCCCAACAAATGTTTAGAAAATGTGTTGATAGAAAGCAATATATTTACCTATATTTACCTAAGGTCATAACTAAGTCTATAACAGATTTGTATCGGCTCCAGATTTACTATCAGTGAGAAAAACCTGAAGTTCACTTTATCTACCCTTGTCAGTATACACAAAAAGTCATGAATCATTCTGTAGTACAATTAGCATTTTACATACATTTAATACTAAATAACTTTAATTAACTTTCAATTAGGATTTTTAAAAGAAAAGCATATTTATGCGACATATTATTAAATTACTCCCAAGCGTTGTTGAGGAAAATGCAATTAAATATCCACATACACATTAAGAAAATCCTACTCATTAGGAACAGTAAAATCTTACCAATACTTTAAACGAAATGTAAAATATTGTAATGCATTAATATAAAACCTGAGTAACAAATCATTTCCTATAAGCTGTATACGATTAAAAAGACTTTTCTTATAACTTATCAACATTTAAGAAGTAAGAGTAAGGTAATGAACCAATGTTTTTATAAATTTTCCTTTATTTTCTAAATCTACCCTTTTGTAGTAACGAGAAAATTCAGTCATACTCCTATTTTATTTTTATGTAAGCATGCGCATTTCTTCTAACAGACAAAAATCTGAAAATATATCACTTTTCCAAAGATTTAGCTTTAGACTTACTTTCATCGGAAAAGGAAAATAATTTTACTTAAAAAACAGCATATCTTCTACTCAAAGAACTTGAAACAATTACGATCACATCTATATGTAGCACTCAGTGATTTAGTTTCAAACCAAATTTTAATATTGTTTAATCATGCAAGCAACAATTTTCATCTTCGAGTTAAATTTTATACGACTGCAACAGATTTTTCAATGGCTTTCATGCTCACATTGTGTAAAAGACTTCTAGTTTTGACTATTTTAATTTCTAATATTGAGAAATACATTGATTATTTTCAGAAAACGTCATTTCACAATCATACTTTACCACTCTGAAACTTTTGAATAACACTTTCTACCATAACGACAACCAGATACTACATTATTTTTTTACAAAAACATGAATATTTTTTTTCTAAATCCTCTTCTAGAAATACTAATAAATTCTGCTATAGAAAGAAGATTCAATTCCTATTATAACTCTATATACTATTTGCAAAGAGAAAAGACACTCTAGATGATAACATATCACCCATATATTTTTAAAAATTTAGAACAATTTCAATAAGGCAAATTATCTACAGAGTTTCCAAATACGGATATATTTCTGAAAGAAACTGCCTAACATACCGCTCATTTACTTCTAAACCATTTAAGTAAAACCAATCAATTCATAAAATATTTGAATTTTCCATAAGGTTTAGTACATCTATACAGTTATTTAATTCATGAACTACTAAATTTTGAAAATAATAAGAGTGAAAACATCACTATTTCAGAATTTAGGAAGAGATCTTCAATAATGAGAGTGAACATATACCGAACTTCATGCAAAATTTTTATCGTTTCATACCAAACATTTCACTATTTCGTAGATTCTAACAACATAGCCCAATCTTTTTCAAAGAATATATATCATTTCACATTAATTAGAGAGTGCCATACGAGTTTAATTGCAAGTGCATACTGAATGACACTAAAAATTTCAAGGAAAAAATCAAATATTTTTCATCTTTCATGAAAATCTGTGAATAACAATAATATTTCATAAGAGCTAGAAGACTTAGTGCAATGAAACATTATCAAAAATAGAAAACTATTTTCAAAATTTGAATTCCCATTGAACATTTTAGATATTCTTATGTAAAGTTATATCCGAAGTTATATCAATTCAGTCGAACTTGAAGACCAACCAAATGTACTACATGATTTTACACATTTCTGGTATTTTTTCCCCAAAAATAGAAGTTTATATTTTTCATACGCAAACTATTACACCGAATTAATGACATTTTATACTGCACAAAACTATTTTAAGTTCCATATTCGAAGCACAGCATCCATAAATTTCACATAATACTACAGTTACACAATACAAATTATAAGAAAAGCTGAATAATCTATATTACATACAGAACAGAGACTACAATACTCAAGGACCTACTTAAAGAATACTTGAAACTTTTGAAAATTTTATATAATTCTATGCATATTTCATATATTAAGCACATTTCACGTTTTTAGAAATGTAGCATCACGCTTCCCAAGACAATGGCCAATGTATCCAACCTTATGAAAGTGAATCATCTAAAATAAGAAGGGGTAGTTTTATTATCTTCAACCGGTAAACAAGTGATTAGGAAAGTGACGCCTTTTAAACTACCACTACTAGGATATGTACATATCCTTGTTTAACAAGGCCTCACTTCCCTAATCGCTTGCTTACCAGTTGAAGATAATAAAACTACCCCTTCTTATTTTAGATGATTCACTTTCATAAGGTTGGATACATTGGCCATTGTCTTGGGAAGCGTGATGCTACATTTCTAAAAACGTGAAATGTGCTTAATATATGAAATATGCATAGAATTATATAAAATTTTGAAAAGTTTCAAGTATTCTTTAAGTAGGTCCTTGAGTATTGTAGTCTCTGTTCTGTATGTAATATAGATTATTCAGCTTTTCTTATAATTTGTATTGTGTAACTGTAGTATTATGTGAAATTTATGGATGCTGTGCTTCGAATATGGAACTTAAAATAGTTTTATGCAGTATAAAATGTCATTAATTCGGTGTAATAGTTTGCGTATGAAAAATATAAACTTCTATTTTTGGGGAAAAAATACCAGAAATGTGTAAAATCATGTAGTACATTTGGTTGGTCTTCAAGTTCGACTGAATTGATATAACTTCGGATATAACTTTACATAAGAATATCTAAAATGTTCAATGGGAATTCAAATTTTGAAAATAGTTTTCTATTTTTGATAATGTTTCATTGCACTAAGTCTTCTAGCTCTTATGAAATATTATTGTTATTCACAGATTTTCATGAAAGATGAAAAATATTTGATTTTTTCCTTGAAATTTTTAGTGTCATTCAGTATGCACTTGCAATTAAACTCGTATGGCACTCTCTAATTAATGTGAAATGATATATATTCTTTGAAAAAGATTGGGCTATGTTGTTAGAATCTACGAAATAGTGAAATGTTTGGTATGAAACGATAAAAATTTTGCATGAAGTTCGGTATATGTTCACTCTCATTATTGAAGATCTCTTCCTAAATTCTGAAATAGTGATGTTTTCACTCTTATTATTTTCAAAATTTAGTAGTTCATGAATTAAATAACTGTATAGATGTACTAAACCTTATGGAAAATTCAAATATTTTATGAATTGATTGGTTTTACTTAAATGGTTTAGAAGTAAATGAGCGGTATGTTAGGCAGTTTCTTTCAGAAATATATCCGTATTTGGAAACTCTGTAGATAATTTGCCTTATTGAAATTGTTCTAAATTTTTAAAAATATATGGGTGATATGTTATCATCTAGAGTGTCTTTTCTCTTTGCAAATAGTATATAGAGTTATAATAGGAATTGAATCTTCTTTCTATAGCAGAATTTATTAGTATTTCTAGAAGAGGATTTAGAAAAAAAATATTCATGTTTTTGTAAAAAAATAATGTAGTATCTGGTTGTCGTTATGGTAGAAAGTGTTATTCAAAAGTTTCAGAGTGGTAAAGTATGATTGTGAAATGACGTTTTCTGAAAATAATCAATGTATTTCTCAATATTAGAAATTAAAATAGTCAAAACTAGAAGTCTTTTACACAATGTGAGCATGAAAGCCATTGAAAAATCTGTTGCAGTCGTATAAAATTTAACTCGAAGATGAAAATTGTTGCTTGCATGATTAAACAATATTAAAATTTGGTTTGAAACTAAATCACTGAGTGCTACATATAGATGTGATCGTGATTGTTTCAAGTTCTTTGAGTAGAAGATATGCTGTTTTTTAAGTAAAATTATTTTCCTTTTCCGATGAAAGTAAGTCTAAAGCTAAATCTTTGGAAAAGTGATATATTTTCAGATTTTTGTCTGTTAGAAGAAATGCGCATGCTTACATAAAAATAAAATAGGAGTATGACTGAATTTTCTCGTTACTACAAAAGGGTAGATTTAGAAAATAAAGGAAAATTTATAAAAACGTTGGTTCATTACCTTACTCTTACTTCTTAAATGTTGATAAGTTATAAGAAAAGTCTTTTTAATCGTATACAGCTTATAGGAAATGATTTGTTACTCAGGTTTTATATTAATGCATTACAATATTTTACATTTCGTTTAAAGTATTGGTAAGATTTTACTGTTCCTAATGAGTAGGATTTTCTTAATGTGTATGTGGATATTTAATTGCATTTTCCTCAACAACGCTTGGGAGTAATTTAATAATATGTCGCATAAATATGCTTTTCTTTTAAAAATCCTAATTGAAAGTTAATTAAATTTATTTAGTATTAAATGTATGTAAAATGCTAATTGTACTACAGAATGATTCATGACTTTTTGTGTATACTGACAAGGGTAGATAAAGTGAACTTCAGGTTTTTCTCACTGATAGTAAATCTGGAGCCGATACAAATCTGTTATAGACTTAGTTATGACCTTAGGTAAATATAGGTAAATATATTGCTTTCTATCAACACATTTTCTAAACATTTGTTGGGAATTCTGGATAAATAACTTAAATTCGGTAAAGGTTATATCCTCATTTAGGTAAAACCTTAAATATTCTACAGTGAAAAATGCTATTTCATATTTAGTTCTTAATATTAAGAAAATAGTTCTAAGATAGTTATTCTCTAGTGTGGTAATACTACAGGAAAAGTTAAATGATTTATATGGTGTTTGGAGTTTTTTCTCTCAGAAAGAGGTAATATTGAGAAAATTACAGTTCTCAAAAATGGATGGAAAGTTCCTACAATGCAAACATATATGTACAATTATAAGAAAACATAACACTTATTTGGGTGTAATTTTGAATTGAAAAGGCATTATTCCTCATCAAATGTGTATTAGTAAGGCATGTTTAACTGCTATGATACGTATTGTACGAAGAAAGTTCTGTATTTGTGATGAAGAAGGTAAAAATATTCGAAATTATAGTGGAGATTTGCGTAAAATGTCTCTTACTCTTTCTCTCTTTGGTTCCTTCTGTAAATATAGGTATATTGGTAATGATATATGTTGTGTAAAGGTATGGTAGTGTTTTACAAGATTTCATTCATAAGAAAATAAATTGGTAAATAAATTAATGCAAACTGACATTTGCGAAAAGAACATTTTAGTCTAAGAAATTAAAAAAACAGACTATATATGATATTGTCTAGGGAAATTAAGTTGGAACTGGACTAAGTTACAAAAAAAAAAAAAAAAAAAAAAAAAAATGTGTTAACACTATGTGTTAGAAATAAATGTATACCAATAAAACAAACTTTAAAGAGATGAAATTGTAGCCAATGGGTAAAATCGATTGTCCTTCATTTCTTATTCAAAACTGGAAATGTATTAGGACTTTCTTTTGGATATGTAACCTAAGTAATCGTCAATTTCACATGAAAATCATTCATGAAGGCAGAAATATCCATACTTAGTATAGGAAAAGGTAATAAAATGAAAATTTGCATAGTCGAAACATTTAAAGTGATGTAGGATGCATTCAATTAGTACAAATTACTGAATTAAGAGGTACTGAGCGTTCAAAATAATAAGAAAGAATTTTGTACGAGTACATGAAAGAATGAATATGGGTCTAAAATTATGGATGAAAGTTGAGATTTCATTCTAAAAATTCGGAATCTATCAAACTAGCTTAATGATAATCAAGATTCAAAACTGAACATTGGTAACACTGAAGAGCTTAAAAACATATATTCAGATATAAAGGGTATTAAGAATTAAAAGGAAATGCAGGAAATGTTAAAGTTTGAAAATGCGAATGAAGTTAATAATGAAGTAAAGTAGTAGGATAAGTCATGGTAAGAGTACTACAGAATGATAAATTGTAGAATTGGCAAATTAAAATAGTACTATAAAATATGGACTAAGTAAGGGCTATTCAACGAATTGGATATGAATAACAGTTAAAGGTTGTAAAATAAAATGCTTAATTGAAATCAATCTCTATGTTTAAGAAATTTAAGCGTGTTAATTTAGCTGAAATAGTAAAATCACAAGAGCAATTACAATCAAAAATTATAAAACAGAGTTAAACTTTAGAGTATGTTGGAAACTAGAAAGAAACCCAGTGCCAGAAAAGTATGAAAATTACATCTGAAATTAACTAAAGTTCATACGTATGGTAGGAAAACGTAATAAACAAGTTCAAAATTAGAGTACTTTAAAAATTACTAGGTATAAAATGTACGAAACATGTTAAAAATAATATCTAAAATTGAATAAAGCTCATATACATGGCAAGAAAATAGAGGAATTAAGCTAAAATTAAGAGCCTGTTTGAAATTAGAAGTGTGAAAACGTATGAAAGTCATGTGAAAATATAAGAAATTAGTTAAAATTCTTAGTATGTTGGAAACTAAAAACAACAACAACAACAAAAAAAAAAAAAAAAAAAAAAAAAAAAAAAAAAAAAAACAGAAAAGGAGTTAAAATTTACATCTAGAATTAAATAAGTTAGGTATATAGTAGAAAAATGTAATAAGCAAGTTTTAAATTAAAGTTTAAAATTCAAAATTTACGAAGGTTTAAAATGTATGAAAAAAATTACATCTAAAATGAAATAAAGCTCATATATACGGTCAGAAAATATAGGAATTAAACTAAAATGTAAAGTATATTTGAAATTACGAAGTTTAAAACGTATGAAAGTAGCTATAAATTAAATGAAAGTCATGTAAAAATATAGCAAAATTGTTAAAATTCAGAGTATATTGGAAACTAAAAACGTTAAAATATAGAAAAGAAGTTAAAATGTACACCTAAAATGAAATAAAAGTCAGGTATATCGTGTGAAAATATAGCAATTAGGTTAAAATTAGGACTATATTGGAAATTATGAAGGTTAAAATGTATGAGAGAAATGAAGTAAAAGTCATGTACGTAGTGTGAAAATATAGCAAATTAGTTAAAACTCAGAGTTTGTTGGAAACTAAAAACGTTAAAAAACAGAAAATAAGTTAAAATTTACACATGAAATTAAATAAACGTCAGGTATATGATATGAAAATGCAGGAATTATGTTAAAATTGGGACTATATTGGAGATCATGGAGGTTAAAATGTATGAGAGAAATCAAGTAAAAGTCATGTATACAGTGTGAAAATATAAACTGGTTAAAAATTTAAGTATATTAAATAGTGGGAAGGTTAAAATGTACAAAACAAGCTAGAAATGTTACATCTAAAATTAAATACAAGTCATCTATGTGATTAGAAAATGTATGAAATAAGTTAAAATACAGAATATGTTGAAGATCGCTAACGTTGAAAAGAACGAAAATGTTAAAAATTACATCTAACATTGAATAATATAATACACGAAAATGCGTGTTTTAGTAATTACACTCATAAAATATAACGAATAAGTTAAAAGTATTGCCTAACAAGTCTGAAAAAACTCTGGGTATAATGAATTTAGGAATAAAAATGAGTAATGCAATGAAGATTACGGAAAGTATATGTGATATTATGAACAGAAGATTTAAGAAATAAGGTAAAATTCTGAGTGTATAGGATCATTCAATCATTAAATTTGAAAATAATCCTCGTTCAGGGTAACTAGGGGATAATCATCATATACGTAGTAAAACAGTTGGAATACGAAGAAAAACACAAAGGCTAAAAATTTATTAACGAAGGAAAATCACCTTTGATAAATCAGTAAAATATAATCTCTTATTAAATTGTGATGACATGTAGCAATTTTGCAGATATTCAGTCATAGAATAAATAAAAGTAAGAAAATAATTATCTTCGGAAGAGTTTATACTGTGAAGGAAACATTTTATTTTATATCTATTTAAGGAAATGAACTGTATCAGTCACTTAAAACACCTACTTGATATACGTTTTTAAGAATTCAATAAGAAGTAAGTACACATTATCATATAACTACTAAATCACCTAATTAATAAAACCTAAGCACACGTCCTTTTTCTGTGACGTAGCAACTACTCTATTTCCATCCACCTCCTGATAAGGCTCCCTGTCTCCATTTTCAGATAAGCCTCCCTTCCACGCCTTCCTTCTCGCCTTCCTTCCAGCCTTCCTTCTCGGGAGCTCCCTCAACTCCCGCTCCCTAATGCTCCCGAGCCAGAACTCTCCTTTTCCGCTACTCGCGCTTTACCTTGAAATTTAATATTTGAATTTTACTTTAAATATTGTTTATGTTTTTCCGCAAGTTTCGGAGACTGACATTTTGTTATTACTTACGTTGTGCAATAGTCAAGCTGACATACGAGTATAAATGAAAAGGATAAAAAGAATCATTTTAAAATTTCATCCGAGCCCTGCTATAGAGACATTAGGTATTTTTTGGAAGCAGGAGAGAGGAAAAATGAGCAAAGCCTTCGCCGAGAATCGAACCATGGACCTCGGGAATACGTTCCCAGTCGGCTGACCACTGCACTACGAAGGCGGGAAAAATACCTTATATACTCCCCCTTTTAAAGGGTGGCTGGGGTTTTTAGGGGACCCCAATCGCCAAATCCTGGGGATGAGAATCATCATTCACCACCCTTTTAGTTCGACGCCACTGTATAGACATTAGGTTATTTTGGAAGCAGGAGATGGGGAAAATGAGCAACTCCCTCCCCGGCAAGCGAACCGCGGACCTCTGGAATGTGCGACCAGCGTGCTGACCACTACACTACGCAGGCGGGAGAAATAGCTTATACCGTTATTTAACTTAGTAGTTAAGAAGATAGAATAAATCACTGTCTGACTGTCTTTACAGTACCAGAAATGCAACAATTAGAATAATTTTTGGAATCGGGTGAGTGAGTGAGTGAATGCACCGCTATGATGGCTTCCGACCACGGACATGAACCAAACGGAATTATATGCCATCACGGCGGGGAAGACTCCAAAGTAACAAGGTTGAATATTACATTCTAATAACAGTTTTTACATATTGTTAACTGCAAGGCACTAAGCGTTATTCTGGTTATCTGCTTTAAGTTCTGAACATTTGAAACATATTATCCACGGTTGTTTCTGCTTAGGCAGTGTCTTGAGATTTTGTCTATTTTATCAAGGGCTATTCTGTTTTTGAGTGTGTTAGACGTCCACATTGCCCAGGCACAGTCCGCTGGTTTCTTCAAGTGCCAGGTTCTTGTATGTACACAATGGAAGTAATAGTGGTCCGTGTCGCCGTCCTCTCCGCATTTGCAGAAAGGAGTATCCCTATGTCTGATTCTGTTCAGGTATACTGGGAATGGTCCATGACCTGTCAAGAGCTGTGTTAGGCTAGCCCAGTGGGTCTTTATTTCCATGTTAACTTTTGGAAGTAAGCGAAATGTCCTTCGTCCTACCTCTGCCTCTCTCCATCTATTTTGCCAATTTTGTAGCAGACTTGTCAAAGTTGTTCGCTTAATATGAGACCAAGGAAGTTTAGTTGGTCTTTCTAATATATCCGTGCAGTTGGCTGCCTGCTTGGCCAGTAGGTCAGCGGCTTCATTGCCTTGAATCCCTGTGTGAGCAGGAATCCATTTTAAAGTGGGTCTTTGCGAAATAGGCATTGTCAGAAGTTGTTTCTGAATTCGGTATACCAAAGGACTCTGGCTGTTTTGACTTGCGATAGCCGCCAGACTTGATGCCGAGTCACTGAGTATGGAGAATTTCTCCTGTTGACATGTGTTCGCATATCTAATTGCAGCACTGATAGCTAGAAGCTCTGCTTGGTATACCGAGTTGTTCAAGCCTAGTTTCCTTTTCCACTCGAATGTTACAACTCCATTTTCCAGTCTACGGAAGACATTGCTCGTACCGTTCTCAGTTTTGGAGCCATCTGTGAAAAGGTTATTACTGTTCCTCTGAATTGGTTGGTCGTTTACGCTGATACCGTCGGAGACATTAAAAGCTGCTAGATGAAAGTTATTACAGTTGTTTTGCTCCTCGTAGTCCGAGTGGTAATAACTGTGAACCCAGAGTGTTGAAGACCCCGCCTGGTAACCCTTACGATAGCTGCCTCCCTTTCTACTATCAAATCTAGGGGAGGAATTCCTGCTAGTTGTTGTAGGGCTAGTGTTGACGTGGTACGGTAGGGCCTGCATACTTGAAGTAGCTGCTGTCTCTGAAGAGAGAGCAGGGATCTTTTCATATGAGAGGTAAGTTCGCCACCCCAGATTGCTGCTCCGTAAGTTATTACTCTTTCTGTAATGGTTCTATGCCAAGTTTTTTGTAGCTTAGATGAGATACCCCATTTATGTGAAGTCATGAGTCTCATGTTGTTGCTTAAGATGCTATTTCAAATGGGGGAAACATTTTACCGGTATCCCATGGAGTTTAATGCCTGGGTTGCGTCTTAGCTGCCTGCTGCGTCCTATGAGTAAAGCTTTAGTTTTCTCTGCCGAAATCTGAAGCTTATGTGCTCTGGCCCATTGAGAGAACGGATCAAGACAATATTGAGATCTCATTTCGAGGTTATTCCTTCCTGCCACAACTAGCATAAAATCTTTAGCATAGGCTATGATTCGAGCGTATTCTACGCTCTCGAACTGACAAAATGCCGAGTTTGCCACTATATTCCACAGTGTTGGTCCAAGGCATGACCCCTGTGGGCACCCTCTAAAGACATTTTTGACATAAATGCCGCTGTCTGATGTTACTTGTACACTTTGATCTTGAAGGTACGAGCGAAGGATAGTAATAATGGCTGTTGGGCAGGCCATGTTGTGCAGCAAATTTATTACGTCTGGCCACCAAAGGGAGTCAAAGTCTCTCTTGATGTCAATGGCTATTGCCAGTGAGTGCAAATTGTTATCCTTGTTCTGTTTGATAGTGGCCATTAAGTCTTTTATGGCATGCACAGTTGAGTTGCCCATTCGGAATCCATATTAGTTGGGATGCAGGGCGTTGTTCCTGTTATAGTGAAAATCATGATACCAATAATTGTTATAGAAAAATCATATGGTTTCCTACTCTGTTGACATAACACTTAAAATTTTTTAATATATACTAATATTTATAAGCCCTGTACATTTTGCGTTGTGTTTTCGGATTAACCCTGAAATCAACTTGAGAATGAGACGGGTGAAAATCATGAGCACACACACAAAAATTTAACCTTTGAATGATCTAGAAAAACTTATTTATTTAACTATTAATGCCAATTATAAATATATATATATCCATTAGTTAAAAAAAATATCAAAATATATTCAACAAAATTTGAACTATTGTTTTACACATTTTACATCCTTGTAATTACTATTAAATTTAATATTGCAAATCTGGTAAAACATACCAAAATAAACTATAAATAAATTTAAGAACACTACCCTCCCCGGGGAGAAAATAATAAAAAAAATTAACAAGCTACACTTTCTTCTTCACACAGAATTCATCTATACAACAAAAATTATTGCTTAATATTGCACTCAATATAATCATTTAAATACTATTATTGCACATAATAATTTTTATTATTCAATTTTTTTTTCTTAGATTAATTAAATATGGTTTTAACCGGATAAGATAAATAATGACACATTTACTATTCTACAAACAAGTTCGTCCTGAGAAACAAGAATGCTCTAATACAAGCACTATTTCAAATCATCCTCACCAATGAGTAATTAAAAAAAAACATTAAAGTAAATAATTTCCTGAAGAACTTAATTTTCTTAACCATTAAGTTAAGTTACAATAATTTTAATAAGGTTATAAATCTTTATTCCATTTAATGCTTTTACTTGATTGATACACCAAAGAAAAATGATTTCTATAGAGTTAGGATAAAGTTATCAACTACAAAAAAAATTTAGGGTTCAACAAATTAACAAATTAAGTTAATTCAATCATTTAACTGCAGAAATCTATAATATTTAACTAACCAAGAATTAACCAAAAAGAAAAAGGAACTTATCTGTTAAGGATCATCAAACAAAAGAAATCCATCGAAGCTCATGAGGAATGCTGGCAGCCTGTTGAATGAAAAAAAAAAAAAAAATGTTCGTCGAACAGTTTGGATTCAATTACTGTAGCCTTGAAGTTCTAGTAGATTTTAGGATGAACAATTGAGGTTCCAATACGGCAAGATAAGTGAAATACAGTGCTGGCGGCCTGTTGAATGGAAAAAAATGTTCGTAGAACAGTATGGATTCCTTACGGTAGCCTTGAAGTTCTAGTAGATTTTAGGATGAGCGAATGAGGTTCCAAAGCAACGGTTTTAAATTATTCATTATGGTAGCCTTGAAGTTCTAGTAGAATTTAGGATGAGCAAATGAGGTTTCCAAAAACAACGGTTTTAAATTATTCATTATGGTAGCCTTGAAGTTCTGGTAGAATTTAGGATGAGCAAATGAGGTTTCCAAAAACAACGGTTTTAAATTATTCATTATGGTAGCCTTGAAGTTCTGGTAGAATTTAGGATGAGCAAATGAGGTTTCCAAAAACAACGGTTTTAAATTAAGCTCTGGTCTCGAGTGAAGCGAAGAATCAATGGTGCGCATCATTTTTCATCAATGAGGTTCCAAAAGCAACGGTTTTAAATTATTCATTATGGTAGCCTTGAAGTTCTAGTAGAATTTAGGATGAGCAAATGAGGTTCCAAAGCAACGGTTTTAAATTATTCATTATGGTAGCCTTGAAGTTCTAGTAGAATTTAGGATGAGCAAATGAGGTTTCCAAAAACAACGGTTTTAAATTATTCATTATGGTAGCCTTGAAGTTCTGGTAGAATTTAGGATGAGCAAATGAGGTTTCCAAAAACAACGGTTTTAAATTATTCATTATGGTAGCCTTGAAGTTCTGGTAGAATTTAGGATGAGCAAATGAGGTTTCCAAAAACAACGGTTTTAAATTAAGCTCTGGTCTCGAGTGAAGCGAAGAATCAATGGTGCGCATCATTTTTCATCAATGAGGTTCCAAAAGCAACGGTTTTAAATTATTCATTATGGTAGCCTTGAAGTTCTAGTAGAATTTAGGATGAGCAAATGAGGTTCCAAAGCAACGGTTTTAAATTATTCATTATGGTAGCCTTGAAGTTCTAGTAGAATTTAGGATGAGCAAATGAGGTTTCCAAAAACAACGGTTTTAAATTATTCATTATGGTAGCCTTGAAGTTCTGGTAGAATTTAGGATGAGCAAATGAGGTTTCCAAAAACAACGGTTTTAAATTAACGCTCTGGTCTCGAGTGAAGCGAAGAATCAATGGTGCGCATCATTTTTCTAGAAATTTACTTCTGTATATTTTCCTTGAGATACACAAACACACACAACAAAAACTGATGAAAGAATTTCGATTTTTTTTTTTTTTTTTTTTTTTGAAGACATAGATGCCCATACCTACGGCCCGCACTCACAGCGCTTAGCCAAGAGGCCCGTAGGCCTATCGGGGAGAAGCTCCATTTTCTTCGTCGGAGTCAGCTGTCGCCTCCGGCCAATTCAAAGGGCAACAGAAGTAAAGTGCAAAAAGTGTCAAAAAGTGAGCTCGTCCCCTAAAACAACCCTTTAAAAGGGAGAGCGCCGGACTGCCAAGTTGGCGCAACCTATTTTTTCGCCGAAAGTTGAAATAGTTGCAACCACAGCATACCCTCATGTTATCAAACTCGCCAAAACCACTATTTTGAAACCTCAACGGAAAATCTAAGTTGCCAAACCCTCGCCAAATAACTGCCACCTGCGACCGGGGGAGATTAGGAATTTCAACAACCCTGCAAGGGTCCCAACGAAAGAACGCTGAAAACTCTCGAAAAGTGACTTTTCAACCGGAAAGAAGGCATTTCATCCCCCTTTAACTAAATCACAAGCGAAACGAAGAAAATTTACTAATTAAAGCTCATAACCGAAATGCAATTAAAGTTAGAAAAATGAAAGTTATGCCAAATTAAAGAGCTAATTTTTCTGCAACTAATGATATTAAATACTAAGAAATCAAATTAATTTTTGACATGAAAAACTGAGTTTATTACGCAGAAACAAAAATACTTATCCATTGTCTGCATGTACAAGATTGAAGACGCAGTTCGCGTAAACTCGGAAAGCCAAAATATATTACACTAGAATTAATAGGCCCAAAAAGAATATAACCAAACTTGTGTAGCTCAAATTTTGAATAATTATAACTTTAAAATTTTGATTTTTATTAATCACTTAATTAAATTAAATTCGCTACACAACATTCCTTTGCAGGAAGAAGTCCAGTCTGTAAAGAATTACTCTTTCCAATACCTTACCGAGCGCTGGCAGTAGACAGACTGGCCTGTAAGATGAAGGTTCTGCCGGAGTTTTGTCTGTTTTTTAGGAATAATGCCACTTCTTAGGAAAGTACTGATGTTTTCAGCAAGCTGAAATGACCGCAAGGAATAGTTTTGGGAATTCCCGGTGTATCTCTCTAATGATGATATTATCAATTCCATCCGGACCTGGAGCGTTTTTGGGTGCCAGAGTACGTATGATGTTATCGCTTCCTCTTGCTCCTCTAAATGAAATCTTCTTCATCATCATCAGGAAAAACTGCATTAATGATCTTGTAAGGATCTTAAGTTTTACTAACGTTTATTTTATTTTAAATCTTTACTATCACTTCTTATTTTCTACTTCCGGCCAGAATTATAAGCGTGAAGGATTTTATGCAAAGTTTGTCTGGCGAACGCCAAGTACTTAAGTTGTGGCTTTTTTCCAAGCAAGAGAGAGAGGAAGCAGTGAGTCAACGCAGGCCGCTTACCTTAGAAGTTACGCAGTTGCTGTTTGCCTTCCAGGCCAGAGGTTTTAATCCTCTTGTTAAATTAAAACGTATTGTAGTGTTCACAGTCTCTGTGCTACATACGCTTCCTGTTATTATAAGGCCAATCTTCCACGTGTATTATTCTAGAGTTAAATTAGAGTTTAGTTTTATTTTTATACTTTTACGTTAGACCCCGAGTGGCGGGTCATTGTATTCCGAAGTACGGAAGTTATTGTATATAGAGAAAAATAAAGGGGTTTTGTATACCCTTCGTCTGTATCCTGTCTACTTACTACAAATTAGTGAACATAGCTTTAGTAAGCTCTCTGTTCCTAGTCAGGTCCTTGTATGTTCCCGAAGAAGGTTAGAAGGAACATTGAACCTGATAGTGGCGCCCAACGAAGAAGAACAACCATGGCCGAGTTTCAAGAAGAACCTGTGCTGCCTGCAGAAACGGCTCAGAATCCAGAAATGCCAGCTGCCGCCCTGGAAGGATTCGGTTACATCGTCCAGACCATGCGCGCTTCGATGAAAGCAGAAGCAACGTTTAACGGAAACTCACCGGTAACCAGTTTTTTGGAAAAATTGGAGGACCACTTCATGCTCTACCCCGTGCACGAGTTTCAAAAAGTTACCTTAGCTACCAGCGCTTTGAGGGGCCAAGCGCTTAACTGGTTCAAATGTATAGGCAGAAGTCTCTTGGGTCAAGCAGGAAGTCCCACCTATACTTACGAGAATTTCAAGACTGCCCTACTAAAAACCTTCCCTGTTGTAAGGGATCGTGCGAAATTAGAAACGGAACTTTTTAGTATATATCAACAAAGAATCGAAAACCTCTCGAGCTTTATTTTAAGAAAAATTCACGTTTTCAAGCTCTTGAATGGAAACCGTCCGGATCCTGAAATAATTCAAGTGATTTTGCCGAAGTTACTGCCCCAAGTGCAAGACTTTATTGAATTAAGAAATCCGACTACACTGGAAAAGTTATTTGAGCTAGCAATCCAGTTTGAAAGTAGAAGAACGGCGGACGTCGAAAGAAGACGCCAATATCAACAGCGAAACCAATTTGGTACGCCAAGACTACAGCAAACTCAAGCATACGGCTACGGAGAAAAAGCGAATCAGTGGGCAAGGAAACCCGAGCATTCAAAAACAGCCGGCGAACGTCGACAGTTCAATAGCAACCCAGGAAAAAAGTCTCAAGGCCAGTGGAAAAAGAAGGAAAGCACGGAAAGGAAAAATAATTTAAACTAAAACGGATTTCTGCTGACGAGAGGGTGCGGAAATCCGAAGGCCACGAAAACCCCTCTTCCTACAAGTTAAATACAGTAATGGTGAAAAATTTGACTCTTCCGAAGATTGAAGTCTTGGTGAATAATATCCCAGCCACCGCACTCCTGGATACCGGCGCGCAGTGTTCCTGTGTGGCAGAACAGTTTTTTAGAAAGTATTTTCGCAAATACCGCATATATAATGCGGATAATACAACAGTGTTAGCGGCGCAAGGAGAAAAATGTAAGTGCGTAGGTAAAGTACCTTTGTATATCCGTATCAAGGACGAACAAATAAAGGTGATGTTTTTTATAGTAAAGAATCTGCAAGCACATTTAATCTTAGGGATAGATTTTCTTTCAGACGGACAAGCAACACTGGATTTTAATGAAGCGTCCCTTAAGCTGACAATGAGACCAGTTCGTACTGAAAAGGCTGAACCGCCGATGGTAAATCTTGACCACCTGCCTAATGACGAGCAGGATAGAATCCGACAAGTGGTAAGTGAATTTGTTTCGTTATTTAGTGATATTCCAGGATTTACTCAGGTTACTAACCATAGTATTGACACCGGAGATGCATTGCCAGTTCGTCAAAAACCATACCGGTATGATAAGAATAAGGAAAAATTATAGAATGGCATATTACCGATATGCTACGTAAAAAATCATAACGCCCATCTCAAGTAGTTATGCTAGCCCGGTGGTTTTATGTAATAAAAATAATCATTATCCTTTGGAGCATCCAAAAAGGTGGAGATTCGCTATTGATTACCGTAAATTAAATTCAATAACGAAATATCCGGTATATCCGTTACCGATCATAGAAGAAATTTTAAGGAACATAAAATCAACCAAATTTATGACGACTTTAGACTTAACGACTGGTTATTTTCAAATAGGGGTGAGGCCTGAGGACGTGCCTAAGACTGCTTTTATAACCAAGTCTGGCACTTATGAATTTTTGCGTATGCCGTTTGGCCTTTCAGGGGCCCCAGCAACATTTCAGCGATGCATGGACATTGTGTTAAGACCTGTTCTTGGAAAGTCCACATTTATCTATTTAGACGATATCATTATTACTAGTGATAATCTGGACCAACATGTACAGGATT
Source organism: Stegodyphus dumicola (assembly GCF_044657685.1). Lineage (NCBI taxonomy): Eukaryota > Metazoa > Arthropoda > Arachnida > Araneae > Eresidae > Stegodyphus > Stegodyphus dumicola. Next base: position 184,484,909 of record NC_140772.1, on the reverse strand, counting down.
TAAGACAGGTGTTTTCTTTATTAAATGAGGCCGGTCTAAAAGTTAATGTCGAAAAGTGCAAATTTGCAGCCCCTGAATTAAAATATTTAGGTTACAAAATATCTCAAAAAGGGATCGAGACAGATGAATCAAAAATAATCGCTGTACAAAAGTATCCGACTCCAAACACGGCAAAGAAGCTCTCTTCTTTTCTAGGATTTTGTTCATATTATAGGTCCGTTATAAAAGATTTTGCGGCTATCGCGGAGCCATTGTTAAAATTAAAAAGAAAAAAGGCAAGATTCTCGTGGACGACCGAAGCCAATAGTGCTTTCGAAAAATTAAAACAAGCATTAACGCAAGCCCCTGTGTTGAAATTTCCTGAAAAGGATGAGAATTTAGAAATTTCAGCGGATGCTTCGGATTATGCGGTAGGAGCGGTACTTTCGCAAAATCAGCAGCCCGTTGCATTTTTTAGCCGAACTTTAAATCAAACACAAAGAAACTATTCCGCGACCGAGAGAGAGGCACTTGCAGTTCTGTTAGCAGTGCAAAAGTTCCGAGTCTATTTTGGAAAGGCGCCGATAACAGTATACTCTGATGATGCGGCGGTAACTAGATTGTACTCAGGGAAAAATTTATCCCCAAGGTTAATAAGATGGGCACTCAAGCTGCAAGAATATAATCTGGTAATCAAGCATACCCCTGGAAAGGAAAACATCGTAGCAGATGCCCTATCAAGGATTAAAATAGACGAACAAGGCAATACCGTAAAGATGGCAATGCTGCAGCATGTACAATAAATTCCCGAGAAACTGTAATAACCGAACTGGGTAAGGATCCTGAGTTTGGAAGTATTTATGAGTATTTGAAGGATCCTGAAAATTTTAGCCACCAAGATATTGTGGCGATAAGAAATAGGGCGGCCCATTACTAACTAATAGATGGTCTATTATTCTATACAAAAACTACGAATTCCAACAACGAATTTCGACCTGTTATCCCAGCTAGTCTTAGATTAAATATCCTGCAGGAGCTCCATGACAGCCCTTTAGCTTCTCATGCTGGTATTCGAAAAACTATCCAACGCGTACGCGAGGCAGTCTACTTTCCTGAACTGCAAAAGTTAACAAGGGCGTATGTCCAGTCCTGCCCAACATGTCAAGCCGTTAATTATATTAATTTCCCCCCGGCCGGGTTTCTAAATAGTATTAAATCCGAATTTCCAAATGAAATAATTGGCATCGATTTATTGGGCCCTTTCCCAAAAAGTCAGTTAAATAAAAGTCGCTATCTCCTTGTTATGGTTGATCATTTTAGTAAATGGACCGAAATTGTTCTTTTAAAACGAGCCTCCGCGAAATTAGTTACCGATTCTATTTTAAATAAATATATTTTAAAATACGGGGCGCCCTTAAAAGTTATATCGGATAATGGTCCTCAATTTGTAAGTAATATATTTGAAGACATGTGCCAAAAACTGGGCATACGTCATTTAAAAATGGTCCCGTATCGGCCGCAATCAAATATAGCGGAACGGGTCAACAGAAATATAGTGAAAATTATCCGTAGTTATGTTAAAAATTTTCATAAAAGCTGGGATAACTATGTCAATGAATTTGCTTTCGCCCTTAGGACCGCAAAACATGATACAACGGGCAAAACTCCTGCTGAGTTATTTCTAGGCAGAAAGATTATAACACCGTTAGATAAATTATTTTATGTGCAACAAAGAGCCCCAGAATTTAAAATGGGTGATATAGAAAAACTAATAAAAGAAACAAAAAAGAATACGGAAGTAGCACAAAGAAAACAGAAGCTATATTATGATTTGAAACGACGGGGAGTAATTTATAAAGTAGGGGATGAAGTTTTAAAAATTAAGCATTCACTTTCTTCAGCACCAGAAGATAAAACTGCCAAATTTTTTCCACGATTTGAAGGACCATATGTTATAGAAAAAATAACTCACGCTGTTGTAGTGTTAAAAGCCAGAAATGGTGAAACCTGTTCCGCAAACATTGATCAAATCAAGCCCTACTTCGATCGTAATAAAATGCAAATCTTTTCAGATCTTTTGCAGGATCCGGCACGGCATACACCGCAGGTACAAGTTCCAGAGGTGGAAAAACGACAAGTACAAGGGCAAGCCAATGAGAGACAGAAGCAAGTGAAAAGAAAATTGCCCCGCGGAAAAATTGAAGGTAACAAGAAAAAGAAGCCGTTCCACCGTCCAGAAAACAGAGTTCACGAACACCCCCAGAATGAAGAAGGGAGAAGGACGACGTATGTGAAGAGGACCAGGAGAAATGACGGCAACTATAACCCGGCTTTAAAACGGAAGATCTACTCATCCGACAGAACTCTCCGCAGCAAAAGTCGCCGAACTGCAGAAGGGCCATCAGCGGCGGAGGAAAAAGTACAAGGAAAATTTGAACGGCCAACAACGAGGTCCAAGCAGGAACACGACAGAAGTTTCCCGGTTCCGCCAAGACCAGCTGCCATCAAACGGCCAAGACCACAAGCAGAGGAGAAAAGGAAGGTGTTCAAGGGTGGCCGAACTGGTGAAAAACGGAAGCTTCCAGAGGAAAGCACTGAAGGGCGAGCCCGTACAAGAAGGAGGATAAATCAAGCTACTATCTGCAGTACCTTTAAAGACTGGGCCCAGAAAAGGATGTCCGAATATTACAAAGATACGTAAAATTTTATGTTACTTTGCAAACTTAAGTTAATCTTTCATTCTTACTGCAAGTGGCAGATTTCAAGAAGTTTTACCTCATGCGAGGTCTACCTTTATCGCCAAAAGGGCGAGAAATCAGTTGTGACCGATTTTCTTATTATGTCTTCAATTACTCGCGCGTAAAACTAAAGTTGATGTATAATAGCGTTGTGTAAAAACTTAAATATCGTAAAAAGTTATTGTATAAATTTTATTTAAAACATTCTAGCAAGAGAGAAGTTTTAGTCTGAAAGACTTTTTTTGAAATGTATTATTTCAATGTAGAAAGAATTGGCACTTGCTTTGAAAAGAATAGAAGTTAACAATGTACTACTAATGTATGTTTTCAAATCTGTAAAATTAACGGCATGTTGATATGTTCTGTTATTTTAAATGTTAAGAAATACCGTGATATGGTAAAAGTGAAAGTAATGTTAAAAATTTGTTATTCGTGTGACTGTAAAGATTAAATCATGGTGAATATGTGTTAAAGGTTGAATGATGTAGTTAGGCTCTCTGACGCTACACTTTAGAGTTAGCCACTTTTAGAATAGTACCTCAGGGTTTAGAGTTGAAATTAGGGTGTGTTAAGAGGTCTCGTTATGTTGAATTTTAACACGTTAGTGTTTTGATTGTAGGAGGAAGTGTGGCACACGTAGACAGAAACACATTCGTGTTTGGTGTTCTTTTACAACACATGTCAGAGAGCATGGGGAGAGATAATTAAAATAGTCATGAATGAAATAAGAATGTTAAGAGCAGTATAATTGTATATGTTACTTGCCATGTCATTGTGTAACATTTCATTAAACTAGTTTTCCTTCCAGATCTCTGGAATTGAATAAAAGCTCCTGGTTAGATGCAGTACAGATGAAAAAAAGATTGTTGTATATCCTGGGAGCTGCTATTGTAACAAATTTCTTTCTTTTAAATTTCTAGTTTCTAGCGAAGTGTGTTTGTAAAAGGTTGGCCTCGCGTTAGATTCTAGAGCTAAAAGTTTTCAACAAGGTCGTTTTAGACCTCAGTTTCAAACTAATTAACTCTGGCGGGAAGTATGTAAGGATCTTAAGTTTTACTAACGTTTATTTTATTTTAAATCTTTACTATCACTTCTTATTTTCTACTTCCGGCCAGAATTATAAGCGTGAAGGATTTTATGCAAAGTTTGTCTGGCGAACGCCAAGTACTTAAGTTGTGGCTTTTTTCCAAGCAAGAGAGAGAGGAAGCAGTGAGTCAACGCAGGCCGCTTACCTTAGAAGTTACGCAGTTGCTGTTTGCCTTCCAGGCCAGAGGTTTAAATCCTCTTGATAAATTAAAACGTATTGTAGTGTTGTTCACAGTCTCTGTGCTACATACGCTTCCTGTTATTATAAGGCCAATCTTCCACGTGTATTATTCTAGAGTTAAATTAGAGTTTAGTTTTATTTTTATACTTTTACGTTAGACCCCGAATGGCGGGTCATTGTATTCCGAAGTACGGAAGTTATTGTATATAGAGAAGAATAAAGGGTTTTTGTATACCCTTCGTCTGTATCCTGTCTACTTACTACAAATTAGTGAGCATAGCTTTAGTAAGCTCTCTGTTCCTAGTCAGGTCCTTGTATGTTCCCGAAGAAGGTTAGAAGGAACATTGAACCTGATAACCTCACTGATTACTTCGATGTTGGATGAGGCAGTGCTATTCACCATAGGCGAAAGGGTCGTAGGACAAAACACCTTGTTATATGTTATCTTTTGAGTAAGTCCGAAGGCTTTAGTGACATTACTACAGTAAGTTCTCCCTAAGATTAACTTGGCCTCTTTAATTTTTCTTTTATATAAAGCTCTGGCTTTATTGTATGTTATCATTTTGAGTTGCCGTAGATATGGATCTACCGTGGATTGTGCTTTTCTGCGAAGTGCCCGAACTCTGCTCCTCTCTGTGTTAAGCTCTGGTGACCACCAGGATATGGAGTGTTTTGCCTTTATAGATTTCAAACGATATGCTTTGTGGGTGGCTTGCACTATTTTTGTAACTAGTAAGTCGTAGAGATTATCTAAGGAGTTTCTGTCCTGGCAGTTGTTGAAATCTTTGATAAATTTCTCTACATACGCTCAAATGTGTTCCCATAAAACGGAATGTCCTCCAAATGCCGTTTTGAATCTTTTCTTTATTATGTAGTCTATAGAAATATTCAGCCTGTAAGTAATAATTTCGTGATCACTGAGTGACGGCAGGTCACTCACTGTCCAATCTTGTATGTAAGGAGTTGTATTGGGAACTGATATTGTCAGATCTGGCCACCCTCGAGGTCTAGATGTTTCAAAGGTAGGCGGTGAGTCCTGAGCGTTGATGACAATGAAATGCTTACTGTCCGAGAATTCTAGTACCGCAATTCCCCTTCGGTTCTTCGAGTCAGCACCCCATAGTTGACTGGTGGCGTTAAAGTCTCCTGCTATGATACAGTGTGATGCCCCAGTTAGAAGGTTAGAATTAAGTTCTTCTAATAGAGAGGTAATATCTTCGCTCGGGGGTAAATACACAGCAATAATATCAATGCTGCAATTACTAGTGTCTAGTCTGATGGAGACTGTATGCTCTGTGATTTTCATTAGGAGAAGGGAGAGAGGGCCACTGTAAATAATCGCAGCTAGCTGATTCTTTGAGAGAAACGTTCTGCTGTGTGTTGGAACACTGGGAATCGCTCCGTTGTAAACGTAGGGCTCTTGGAAGATTCCGACATTGGCTGCAGTATGTGTCATTACTTGCAGCGTATTTATGGTTGCTGCATAGCACTTCTGAAAGTTACACTGTAAAAATCGAAGACCTGCTATATGTTTATTTAGTGTCATCTTGGCTTAGCTCTTAGCAGTGGTCTTTCTCAGGCTCTCGAAATGGGCTCCATACACTGGGCAGGAGCTTGAAGTAGCTTGGAATCGGGTATGAATATAATATCGCTTAATGCATACAATTAAGTATGCTTGATGATTCGGCAAGTTTTAGTCAATTGATTGGGCAAGGTTTAGTCAGTTATCCCTCGCAATGTTAAAAGCTGAAGGAAACGGGCAATCTCTTTGTATCGATCTGAGTGTATTCTAGCTGCCATACGATGAAACCAGCACCCAGATTTGATGATAGTAGCTTTGTATTAAGTTATGTGGAAGAGCTGGAAAGTAACTTCCTACTCTGCCTAGTTTGAGAACAGCAACGATTGTTTTGAAATAGCCTGAGTTAGGTTTAAAGGCATCAGAATAATTCCGTTAGGAGAGGCCAGCAGAGAGACATAGAGTTTTGATGTTGTCAAGGCTGTGCTTGTTAAATCATTTTCTGAAGCAAGGGATATATAGAACTTAGTTGAAATTAGAAATATTCAAAAAATATCATGTGGGAGAAGAATGTTTATCTAGCGGAAAACTGCAATAGTAAATTTATTGTATTGAAGTAGGCCGAATGGTGATGAAGTGCTAAAGTCACATGTCAGCTGAAAATAGTTGTGCAGGTAAATAGTGATATATTCTTTGGTAGTTACTGTAATAGATTAGCGAAAGAAGTCAGGATAGGTTCGACAGTAGAATTAGAGATGGTAACCGTCAGAATACCTGTTTGATTAAACGAACTGGCGATCGTGAAAAGGGTGCGGAAAATTAATTTTATCGGAAAAGAAATTCGATTGTTGGCAACAAGAAGGTGAGATGTTTAAATTAGAAAAGGTTGCCGAAGCTCAGAGAGGTCCGTCACCAAGGATAAATACATAGCCTCTCAAATACAAGTGGACATGGTGTTGTTGAAAAATTAGAGTTTCCACATATGTAAGCAGTTTTGAATGGAACACCTTCATTAATGTAAATCTTTCACTATTACTCTTAGGTATGGGAAGCAGAGTGGTTTTTTTGTAAAGAAGATTGTTTAAGAAAAAATTCAAAATATACGGCCTGTTTGATTTCTAGGGATTAAGGTGTAACGGCAGAGGCTCAAGATTATGAAGTGCCTAGGTAGTGGGATGTTGAAAGAATAAATTAAGGTAAAGAATGAAAGACCCCCCCCCTTTTGTTTTAAAAAGGGAAGACTTTGTAGGCGAATGCGACATAAGGCTTGGAATTTCTTGAAGGCAGTAGAAGCGTAGAAGAATTTTTAAGCAGAGACGGTGGAGGTAGGTATGAAGGCAATGCAAGAAAAGGAAGTGTTCTCACAAACTCTGGAACTGCAAAAATTGTCACAGAAAAAAAAAGGAAAACCTACCTTAGTAAACCCTTTTTCGGAGCTGTTTGAGATGCATGCGTTGACCGGGGTTGATGCACATAGTTACACATAAAAGAGTGGAGGAAAAGAAGTCATAGAGAAACATATCAGGTATGTACTTAAAAATAATCTTATTATTTCTCCAAGTAGTCTAGTGGTTTCGTATCAGAAAATTTACCCCTTGTAAACAATCAATCGCTGTGATTCAATATCCATTATAAAACGATAAACAGTATAGCCTAGATAGCCCAGTTTATTATTATTATTTATTATTTATTTATTTAGTCCAGAAAATGATATGAAAATTAAGTCGCCAATTATGTGACCATACTATATTTAACTTCTGGTTGTTTTGACATAGCATGAAGCCTGAGGACTTGCCTAAAACGACATTCATCCGAATGTCGAAGACGTACGCATTTATAGAACTGCCGTTTGAGTTATGTAGAGCCTGTGCTAAGTTCCAGAGGCCTATTTTTAAGGACTGAACTAGACAGATCAGCTTTTATTTGCCTAGATGATATAGATAACAGTTACTAGTAACGGGTTTGATGAACCCATTTATGATCTGTAGGAAGTGTTTACGCTATTACAAGAAGAGAGTTTAAAATCAAACGCGTGCGAATGTAAATTCGTGCCTCAAACTGGATTAAAAAATATCAGATGGATTGATTAAGACTGATGAATAATAATAATCGCAATTGAAAATTACCCATCTCCAACTATTTTGAAGAAATTAGCGTCGTTTTGGGAGTTTTATAGGAGCTATGCTTATTGGCAGTTGTTTATTAAACTTCTTAATCAAATTCGAAGACATTATATGGCTATTACACAGCTACCGAATACGAGATGTTAAGGTTTCTGTTATACGCTCAGAAGGTCGGAGTGTATTTCGCTATCGAGGCAGTAGCAGTGTATACAGACCATCCCACAATCACTTGTTTGTTTAAAAAAAAAAAAAAAGAAAAACTTACCGGTAGCTTCATAAGAAGCACTCAAATTGCGGAAGTATAACCTAAAGGTTAAACATTCACCTGAGATAGAAAATATCGTGGCTGAAGTTCTCTCGAGATTTAAGTGGATGATGAAGGAAAAGAGGTAAAATGTGCTATGTTAACTTCAAAAATCGCAGATTCATGAAAAACAGTAATAAATAAGGTTCATTCCGATTAAAAAAATATTTATGCCTCCTTAAAGAATCCCTATATTAAAGGAATTAGAAACAGGGCTGGTAATAATGGAATTATCAATGACCTTTTATTTTACACGAAGAACGCATGTAAGATATTGAATTAAGATTTATTGTTCCAGCAGATCTAACATAAAGTATTTTGGATAAATTATATTAAGCTCTATTTTCAGGGCTTCTAGGGGTGAGGAAAATACTACAAAGGGTGAGAGAAACAGTTAATTTCCCGTAATTGCAAATATTTGTTATTGTATATATCAAGTGCTGTGGCACATATGAGTACATTAATGATATTAGTTATTTACATAGTCTAAAAGCAAGGATTCCCAGTGAAATGCAGGAATTGCTTTGTTAAGACTATACATTTAAAATAAAAACAAAGCAAAACAAAAAGATTCTATTAATAATAGTGGGTTATTGTTTAAAATGTGTGGAAACAGTTCCTCTGTAAAACTTAGCGGTAACCTCTGTAAAAGATGTTGAAGACTCATTTATAAATTATAATAAAAAAACATGGGACCGATTTAAGGTAATACCCGTTTGGTTTATTTCATTATGGCAAAGCAAGCGAGGACTATCTTATTAAGAGGAGAATGCCTTCGCGGAGGACTTTCTAAGGGAAAGTGCATTGTATATACGTTACACATGGGGAAAATCACAAAAACACCCAGGCAGCTAGTCTATTTCCTGGGATTCAAACCCCGATCGTTTATAGCCATTGACCACTATTAAGGAAGCGATAGTCTCTTTATTATGAAAGCACTTATTAGGTGGGCCATCATTGTCTCCTATGAAGGAATGGACAAATTACCTTAAAGTTATTTCCGGGATTGGAACCCGGGCTTTTCTGTACCGTAGTCAGAGTCATTAACCACTTTCCCGTCTGGGCGGCCTTCTCAAAATGTAATATGTATTATTTACAATGCACCTGACGATTGATGATTAATATACGTTCACATTCTTGGATAAATATTGGTGTTAAGTTAGTATTTTAAGCCTCATCATTTAGAGGTGCTTATTGCAAGCCTCATCATTTAGCGGTGCTTATTGTATCTATCATTCGTGCATCAGATTTCAAAGAATTATAACAGAAATTAAAATATTTCACAGACAGCATTAGGCTACCGGTCCCCCAAAAAACAGAGGACGTGGTAGAGATAAAGAGATTTCTGAAAAGGATAAATGATTGTTTTGTTACATAAGAATAATTGAAAGAAATTCCAGTCACGTACTAACATTGAAACTTTTCCATTCAGAGATTACCCTACGTGTGTGCGACTAGATTCGGATATATCTAATTGTCTGAAAAGACTGGAAGCTTCAATTTAAAATTGTTTAAGCCCTTTTTATGTCCTCATTATCCAGCCCATTTCTCGGTGGAGTGTATCAAGGAGTGGCTGGTGAGATTTCTACTTTTCCAACAGGCTCTTGCTGAAACAATGAGCGGTTGAAACAAACCAACCATTTTTCCCTCTGCTGTTCTGTTCTTACAAATGACTACAGTTACGGACTTAAGGAGTTCCTCGTTAGCACATCGCTTTATAGTTGCCGAACAGTAAATGCACTCGATGAGTATCATTAAGATGCGCTTCACTGTCATGCAATGTCCGTATTTGTCATGCAAGAACCTAGATCGGTGATGTGGAAACAACAGTTGCGGAAGATCTGTCTTCAAAGGCGTCCGTGAGATTGTCCCAAATCTGAAAAGAAAGAAAAAGTTTATTACTTTTCTCTGGAATGATTGATTATTCATTGTAGGCATGAAATTAAATCATTGTAGGCATGGAATCATTGTAGGCATGAAATTAAGAAACCATTTGGGTTACAACTACAACAGTCTGTAGCCCTGAAAAATGGTGCTCAAGAGCAATTTCGTGGCTTTTACGTTCACATTGAGAGCTATGATGTGTCACTTTCTCACAGAACTCGATGCTTTGTTCACATCCTTTTTCAATGCTTTGGAGATCAACGCAAAAACTTTATAAATCAGCTTGCAGATAGCTACATAAACATTGAAAAAATATAATTCTCAGGATTAAAACATACTTTATTTCAGTAGATTCTCAATTTGTAGCAATTCTCGATCGCTCTTAAGAAAGCATAATGTTTCTCATACATTTTTTTGTTATATCTTTCTTTTTTTATCTTTCTTTTTCTTTATCATTATTTTTTTCGTATTTGAATGAGAACTGAAGATTCGCATGACAGTAGCTAAAGTGCCTTGGCTTATTATTCATCATTTAGCAAACGAAAAAAGTAATTTTTCTTTGGTGGATATAGATTAATGCATGAAGAAATGTAGATGGTTACACCATTTTACCACTTTGAACAGTTACTGTACTAATTTAAATTTTTAAGATTTCACTTCAAGTTTTACTAAAAGGAAAATTAAGAGCTTCAATATCCATAATGTTGGAGTGCAGACAAACATTGTTATTTAAACAGTTACCAGTATTCATTTAGATGTTTAAGATTTTAAATTTTAGTAAAAGTAAAAGTAGGAAGATTTTTAAAGTACCTTTATCCATAATATTATAGTGCACACAAACATTCTTATTCAAATTATTAAAAGAAAGGGAAAGGTCTGATATGAAATACTTTGTATTGGATATCAAAGTTTCAGCTCTTTCAATAGCTTTGCTCAAATTACAAAATTTCTTCCATTAAAAATCTGAAAAGCGGGTAAAACTAAAAAATAAAGAGAATTTTAAAAAAAGTCTGAAAGGATTCAGATTTTAACAGTCGCCCAAAGGCCTCTTTTAAAATTTAATACGGTTTGCTAGTAGAAGGTATAAATACAGATGCCCAGGGAAAATAAAGAAGCATTTTATAGGATACCAGAGGAAAATACATTTAGACTAACACGGGAACGTCACATTAGATTTTGTGTATTTAAAAAATGAAAAAATACACAATGTAATTCTATAAAAGTATTTAAAATTGTCTAATTAAATGCATTTTATTTAACTAAATCAGATTGAAAAGTAAAAAATAATATTCTAAAAACTGCATCTATTGTTTTTAAATAGCTTAGTTTTTTAATCAATAACATGAAAATGGATTATCCGGTCCTCACCTTAGAGTAGAGGCATCACCGGAGTTTTTAATTAATAACAGACAGGCTTAATCTGTCTGTTAATCTAAGCTATTTAATCTGTCTATTAAATTTTGACGCATGCCAACAAATCGAATGAAAAGGAAAGCAAGGCATTTAGAGTGAACGGCATTTAAAGTGAATAAATGTAAAAATCATGTTTCGAGACAAATAGCCCTATTGGGATAGTAAATAAATTTCAAATAATCGTCAGAAATTTCTGTTTGCAACTTTTCAGCATGTTTATAGCACAGCCCTTTTCATCAATAGCAAGTCAACTTATGTTACTATACTTTTATCATATTTAATCTGAAATAACTAATTTTGTTTCATTTTTTTAACTCTATCCTTGTTTCTATATTCCTGATTTCATGATCCAGGTGAAGAAATCAGCAATTAAAATGGCGCTGCTTGTGGTTTAGATGGCAGCTAGTAAAATATTTGAAACTGTGAATATAACTCTCATTAAAGTCAGCCACAAATATAATATAGAATGGATATTCTATGGCTAAAGCCATAGAATATCCTTTCTATATTATATTTATTCGTGTAGTGACAAGTTCAATTTAACTTATCACTTCTAGCTGTAATAATGATAACAACTTTAGTAAGACTTTAAGTAATTCTTTTGACGTAAATTCTCATCAAGGCATTCGCCGTTTGGATATTTATTTTGGATTTAACCTTTGTTAAGTAATTAGCTTTTAGAAGACGTTAGTACTTACCAGAAAAAAGGAAACTTTCAAGCTGAAATCCTGCATAAAATTTGAGGAAGAATGACTCTGTGGTGCACTTCTCTCGGTTTGTTAAACGAATTGAAACATCCAACTACGAAGAATCATTAAGGTTACTATATAAAGGAAAACAGAGCCCAACACAAAGGTGTTGAAGAAATAGTGATGCTTATGGTTGGCTGATTCAAGGAAGAATAATCTTCAGCTTTCTACAAGGGAAAAAAAGTCACGCTTTTTTCTTTCAGTGTCAAATATTCATAAATATTTCTCCTAAATGCTAGTTAGTTATCCAAGACAGGAAGGTAACGCTTTAAGTTATTATTTATTCTTAAAATTTTATTTTATTCTTAAAAGCATGAGATACAAACATTTGAAAGTAAGAAAGAGTTTTAGTTTGTTTTATATTTTTTAAGCTATTTAACAAATTTGGATATATTGGATTTTTGTCTGAGCAGTAAATCTTTAGTAGCAATGCAGGCAACTCAGATATCGATAAAAAATAGCTGACAGTATAATTTTTGTATTTTCGTGGCTTTACTTGAGTATCTTTTAAACTTTAGTATCTTAAGTATCTTTTAAACACTACTTCAGGGTTTCTTCAGGATTATTCATTAGTATATCAATTCGCAATATTTTGCCAAAAAAGATGCATTGCTACGAAAATGTTGTCTTCCCCCAAAAAAACACTTTATTTAATTTTGGACACGTACAATTTCAATATGAAATTTAAATCTGAAACTGCGTAATTCGTATAGATGTTTTTCCTAATTTTTTTGCAAACTTAATATAATGTTACGGTAAGATTTACAGAGTTTTCAAGCACTTTAGACCATAGTAAAATATTTAAAATTAAAATTTAATAATTTTAATTTTTTTCAAATTTTGTAGAAATTCTCATTAGTCCATTACAGAGCAACTGTTATCGACTTCACGATACTGGTTTCTGGTACTTTATTTAAGTTACAGGTAAAGGTAGGCAAAATGACAAAACTCTCACTGCGCAATGTAATATTTTTTTCACACAACGTAATAGGAAAGAACGACATTTAGTAATTCAGCTCAGACAAAAATAAGTTTTTTGGTAGTTTCCAGTGTACAAATGTAGAGACGTACGAAGATGAGTACAATAAATGAAACGAACTCAAATCTCTCTTATTGCATCAAACTAAATTACATAAAGTATTATTCGTAAATTACATTATTCGTAAATTATTGAAACACTATTTAAATGAAGAATTTGGTTCTTCTGTTCACAGCTATTAAAACATCTAAAACTGATGAGTAACAAATATTTAAAAAAAAAAATCTAATCTTAGAGCATTCTATACTGTTCAGAAAACTGCGGTTATCCGAAGTAATGTAAACTGAAAGTATGAAACTCTTTCGAATAACTTAGGTAAAAGAAGAAGTCAGAATGATTACGGATATAAAAAGTTCTTACACATTTTCTGTCAGACTCTGTTAAACATGAAAAAAATGTCGTATTTTAAAGAAATAAAGGGGAAAAAAGACATTCAAGCTTATTTTTGTTGTACGCTAGCAAATATATACAAGAGTTTTAACAACAAAATTTGTTTTAGTTTATTCCAGTTTTAAAGTGAATGGTTTTTATCTTTCTCTGAAATGAAAAGTAAAGTATCATGGTCCATTCATATTTAGAGCCAAATTAAACATAAAACTCCATTTAACGGTAATGCATAGAATGCTATGCCATGTCAAGGGCTTCGTGCTTAGATGTGTCCTTACCAACCATAAAATTTTAAACTTTTAAAAATCTAAAAAAAAAAAATCACAGGTAGAGAGTAAGGTAAAGAACTTAATGAAGACAGTTTTCACACTGCGGAAGACAGCTGGATCATATGAAGTTATATATAAAACTATAAGCCAAATTAAAACAGTGGTCACTGAATTTAAGTTAAATGTAAAAATTGCATTATTCGTACGTGCAAAATTAGTTAAGACATTAGAAAACAAATTTGCTAATCTAGGTCACTTTTCAAGGTATATTTTTGCCCCAAATTAAATATTGTCAGTTTTCCCTAAGTTTTCATTAAACTCAGGAAATAACATAAACAAGTTGCAATTAATAAAAGTGTACTGGGTAAAACAGTGCTTGTTATTAGCTTTGGAGTTAAGTTTAAGGAATGAATAATTGCTCTAGTAAACTAAGTACTATGTGAGAATAATTAATTGTATGTGCAAAATCAGCATGTGAAATAATATTTGACAATTCAGTGAAATATAATAATAATTGCTCATATTATATTTCGCTAAATTTGAGAGTAATGGTACTAAACTTCTTAAGTTTAACTTATTAAAGCTTTTTTAAGTGGGCTTCTTTCCTTAGGGGCATGTTAAAAGATAAGTTTCGAAACCTTTTTATCCCAAGCGTTGAAATTGTCCTCATAAAATATTCTACATTATTTAGAGAAATTTTGTAATTACAAATGTACATGACTATTACCAATAATTAAGAAAATAAAACATTGGTGCATCTTCTATACCCTACATAACCTTACGACTCAAATACTCCACTCATACGCATCTTTTACATTGGGTGGGGTTAAAATATGAGATTGAGAGAAAAAGAATAAATATAAAAAATTTGGTTTAGTAAAGTAAAATCTTACTAAATAAGAAGAACACATTTTATAGACTACTTTTTCTGTGATTTAAATTAAAATATTTCAATAACTAAAAAAGCTTTTTAACCTAAAGGGCGTTAGCTCAGAAGGGCTATTAATTTTGGCATTTTGCATTGCTTCACTTTCGGTGTTGATTCACTTTTCAAATTGTTGCCACCCAATATTACAGCAGTGTATTATATTTAAAGAAATTATATAATGAAGCATCTGCATAAATGTTTGTATGTTTGTCGCATTGTGATAAAACGGCGGTACCTAGAGCCATCAAACTTTGAATAACGTACGTTTCCACCCGAATATGGGCATCTAGCAGCCCCAACTTGAAATTTGTTTTATTATCTATTTCATATTTGTAAAATTTTAACGAATTTTTAATTAAGAAACTCAACGATTCAAAGCGAGCAATGGCAACACTATGAAAAAAAAATATCTCCAGCACGCGAGAGTGTGCATCGGAAATTCTAAAGGTATGCTCATTTTGAAATTATTTTGCTATAGTGCTGTTAAATTGAATTTTATGGTTTGTGTGCGAAGAACATGATATTTAATAAATAAAGGTAACCCTCAAAACGTTACAAAAACGCGAGTTTGGGTGTAATATAGAATTTGAAAGCTCTTTTTTTTTTTTTTTTTTTTTTTTTTTTTTGTTATATTTTGCCAAATGACATTTTAAGAATAGCTAACTACCAGCTAGTGTCTTTCCCCTTTTCCCAAATATTGCCTTAAGTAGGCTTAGGTTAATTTCTAGAAATGAAGCTAGCTTCCGTAAATGCACTTAATCTTATTGAATCAGTATTATGCCATACATTATTTATGACTGTAGAGCCGGTAGAACTTTCCCTTAGTTTATTACAGTTCTCAGCTTCGTTTATTTGAATTAATGCAATTACAGTATTACTTTAGCTTTAATTATCTGAATAATACAAGTATTTGACTTAATGATGTGAGTTTTCTCAGTTGAATGGCTCTTTCATCTGCATCATATTAAATTAAATCGAAGTGACACTACAAAAAATGTGAACATCTGCTTACATATTATGTAAACATAATGCTGTTTGAATTAATGCAATCATTGCATTACTTTACTTTTAATTGACTGAATGTAAAAGTATTTGACTTAATTATGTGGGATCTCTGAGTTGAATGGGTCTTATATATATATATATATATATATATTAAACTGAATCGAAGGGACATTACAAAAAATGTGAACATTTGGTTTCATATTTGTGTTTGATGATTATATATACATGTTTATCAATAAGCAGAATAGCTAGACTAAATACTTAAAATCATACTAAATGATATTCTTTCGATCATTAGATTAGAACTTATGCACCAAAGTGCAATCTTTACACTTCTGTCTTCTAATTAGAAGATAAAAATTTTCCATCCGTATCAATAGCGTGGATAAAATTTGACACTAATCACCGTTTTCTCTATTTCGCGTGAACTGCTATAAATTTATTGTAGCCAAGACGGAATTTCTTGTTAAAATTATTAGATAAGCAGCAGTTTTTGTAACGCATGTTTTTAATAATCTAGCACTTTGGCTAAGCTTAAGGTAAATGATTTATTCTTGATAAAAATTTAAAAATTTTCATATTAAGTGAATTACCACAGTTTCAAATAAATTTAGCATAATAAATTTTAAACATTTTGAAGACTAGAGACACTTGTTTCTTCAATGGAAAAGACAATCAATTTTATAATAAAAATTCGGTGTCTCTAAGTTTGGTTCAAAAGTTAAGGAAAAACAGTTTATTATTTGATTCAACTGATACATTAATGACTAACAATTAAATATGAATATCTATTCAATGAAATGATATTGAATATGCAACTGAAAAATAAATGCATATAACGTATGCCAAATGTAGCCAGATCAAGCAATTTTCATATTATACTAAATCAAGCTGCTTTCATAGCGAACTTTATAATTATTATGCAATCTGATTATTATTTACACTTTCTAATATGACAATTTTTCGAAATATCTGCAGATGAGTGAATAAAAAGACAGATCGAATGCTCTTGTTAATTGTAAAATAAGTATCACTTTTGAATTCGAAGATAAAGCATTCTGCATGATTTAAAATAAATAGTTGTTTTTGTTCTAACTTTAAAAATTTCTAATTTTCAGTTTATTTTCTCTTTCTTTATTAAAAAGCAACGAGCGTGTCTACAAAATTGTTATTAGGTAGGCTTAAAACATTTCATATTCAACAAAATCTGCCAAATTAGGTTAACGAATTAAATTCCTTTTATTACTACTCAAGAGCTTTTTAAGATAGTTTATTTTATATTCTTTTTCTATAGTTTATTTTATATTCTTTTTCTATAGTTTATTTTATATTCTTTTTCTATAGTTTATTTTATATTCTTTTTCTATAGTTTATTTTATATTCTTTTTCTATAGTTTATTTTATATTCTTTTTCTTTCCACTTTATTCAATGATGGAATTTATTTTATATGGCATTGCATATTATGATGTCTGAAATGTGTGTATATTGTTGCAGTGTGAGATGTAAGAGCCCATAAAAAATTCGAAACTATATTTTTTTATAAAAAGAAACGAATATTTAATCGTACAATCAGATAATATGCCTGTACGATTGACAAAATATTCAGAATTCAGAATAAATGACAAATATTCAGAATTCGTACAATATTCAGAATATTGTACGAAGGACAAAGTATTCAAATTTGTTAAATATGATATGCAAGTTAAATACGAAGAGCAATGATTCCGAAATCTACAAAGCAAATATGAAAGAAAAGAAATTATGCAAATATTTCGCTTTTCTTTTTAAATAAAAACAGTGTTTGCACTTCATTAAGAAACTAAATCTTTAAAATTTTATTATTGTTTGTGATTTGCCAGTTTATTTTATTTATTTATTTGTTTATTTATTTATTTATTTTTTATTTTTTTTTTTTTATGACAAAACTCAAACAGTGTTTCGAAAACAGAAAAACAAAGAAACACAAAAAAACAAAGAAACTCAAAAGTTTTTCGGGAAGATGCTAATACTAAAAAGCAATAATAGGAAATAACTAATACATTATTTTCCTCTTTCTTTAACTTAAATTTATAAGGTAATTCTCTCGCCTTCCTAGCACACCTTGGTGGTCTGCACGCTGGACGAGTATTCCAGAGGACCGCGGTTCGATTCCCGGCGAAGGCGTTTGCTCATTTTTCATCTCTCTTGCTTCCAAAAATACCTAATGTCTGTACAGCTTTACTCAACGATGGAATTAATTTTCCATAGCATTACGTATTATCATGGCTGAATTAGTGTTCAATTAGCAAGAAATACTCTGTGACTGAAAAGTATGCCAATAGCATTTACTTCTTAAAACACCCAAAGACCACTTGAAAATTAAAATCAAATAAAGGTCGAATTTTACCAGTAATTAAAGACGAAATTAGGTTTTTCATTGTTCCTACACAGTGGGAAATAAAGAATTTATATAAGCTAAGTTAATTTATAACATTTTGTACTTTTAAGTGTCTTCTGCCATCTAATGGACAAGTATGTAATTCTATGAAGTCATTCCAGAATTATTATTTTTTCTTAATTGGACAAAAATTTGGCGTTATGGCAGGTGGGTTTCATTTTTAAAAATGGATATCAGAGCCCACCTTATATCAGTATCTGTTATATTACAGCGATTCATTTATTGTGTCACTCACCGCATTTCAGTTTTAATATACCCTACAATCGGTGCAGGTCGTGAGTTACAACTTCATCGAATCTCCCCTCAAATTACCCCGCTCTTAGAATAGACATATTAGTTTCATGTAGTTTGATGCTCTGGGCGGGTACTTTCGCCTCGAAACCATCACAGCGAGAATGGAGGGGGAAATGATGGAAACGAGAGCATCTTCCAACTACATGGTTATTATTTTACGAGCGCATCACCAGCCCAAAGAAAGCTGTATGCACCTGCTATGACATTTTATACTGATTCATTTCTTGACACAATAGGATGCAGTCAGTTTCAGAGGCATTCATATTTCAATATAGACGAAAGAATCCATTTAAAACGAAAATGTAAGGAAAGTAGCAGACACTGGTTATCAAAAGTGTTCTTCAAGCAGATCAAAATATCAGTTAAAATGTAGAAACATCGTTAAAAACTAAAAACTCAGTGGCGCAAACAGCCCTAATGGACCAAGGCCTGCAGTGCCCCGAAATCTGCTTTCTTGACCGTGGGTCCCGGGGTGCGTAAGCATACGCCCTGAACAAGTGGGCAACTTGGTCGCAGGAACCCCAGTGTTTTCCCCAAGTGAACTTGGTGCTCATTTTATCGACCCAAGGGATGGAAATCAAGGGATGAAAGGCTGAGTCGACCTTGCCCAGCCCGGGGTTCGAACTCCGGACTTGTGGTGCAGCTGCGCGATGAGCTAGTCACTGCGCCTATTAATGCTATTGGCATGTGTCAGAAACATCGTTAAGATTCCCAAAATCTTTCCATTTTTAGCTCTCCAGTAATCAAATCAAAGAAAGATGTTATGTTCATATAAATTGTAAAATAAGTATCACATTTGAATTCGAAGATAAAGCAACATTTTAAATAAGTTGACTTTTTTCTTTCCATTGCAAGCTAAAATTAAATGCTCTAAATTTATATTTTTCAAACATTTCAAATCAATTTGGGAAAACGACTTGAGTATTTAGATAAAAGTGACACGAAGATACTAAAACATAATTCACTTAATGGAAAATTCGAGTGAGAACCATTTCCTGGAATTAAGGCTAACGGAAACAAACAGTGGCAGAAATACACCCTTTATGCTTAATTATATAAAAAAGGTTTCCATAAAATATTATAGTATTCCATCAAGTAGTTTTTTCATAAAGTAGAATTTCACAAAGTAATTTATAGGATGTAACGAACGCTATTAGGCGTTTAACGTATTTAACTGTGATATATATCCTGTTTAATCTTCGTATAAAATCACTGCTAGTAATGTTGTCTCTATAAAACCTTAAACTTACACGGTAGCCAAGTGGTTATGACTGCTGAACTCTAGTGGTTCTTCCTGGGTTCGAATCCAGGCATATGTGATGACTGCATGGTTAATTTTTATGTTTTTTTCCACCATGTATAGCGTGAAAACCTTCCAATTTTTCTTAGAAAGCCCTCCACGAACGCATCCCTTTCTTTTAGGCACATAGCTGGCATGTGTTTTTCCATATTCAAAATAATCTATCTTAATCTTCAAAATCACAAAATCCTTTTGCTTTACGTTTTTCTGGATAATTCGAACACCACTGAGGCTCTAGAATCAATCAAATTTAACTCTGTATTCCAGAGGTGGCTGTCCGTCATGATTTGGTTTGATATGGTAACTCAGGGGACTCTCAATCACTACTCGGTTTGATGCGATAATTTGAGCAGTAACGATGTTTATTTAGATTTGGCTTAGGGAATATCGTTTCATGAATGTATTCAACAACACATCCGTATAAAAAACTGCCAATCTTTAATCTTAAATACCTATTTTAGATTTATTTTTATACATGCGAGTTCGACGTTAGTTTGAACTCGACATTCGTGGCAATAGGAATACCGTTTTCGAAGTTACAGAGCCCAGTAAGCATGGAATATACGATGAAAGAATCAGTTCAAGTGAAGGTGAGTTCGATTTTTCTTTAATACAGAGCTAACTCTATGCATATATTACTTGACGACAGAGAGGTGATAAAGCAGGTATGAAGATAGTGATGAAGTAATAGGTGTGAAACTTCGAATTATCAGAGTAATGGATAATGAATGTGAAAGCGACAGTGATTCAGCAGAACAGACAGAAAATTTAGGATGGATAACTTGAACAGAATCCGAAGAAATACGAAAATAATACCGGTGGTTGTATGAGACGATAAAGCCGCAGGACCGCAAGTAATATTCAGACATAAAAAAACCATTATATTTTTTAAAACTTACACGGTGAAATCCCTTAGGGAAGCTGTAAGACGTTTACCAAATGTATGGAAAATCGTCTCGAGTTGCTAGTTAGTCTGAGCGGAAAATGTTTTGCATCATTAATTACTCTTTATTATATCTGTGCAGGAAGAATATCTATTTATTGGTGCATGTATTTTAATAAAGTTATGATAGTTGCATCTTATAACAATTTACTTGAGGATGCTTCATTTGCTTCTGTTGAATTGAAGTTAGAGGAATTTCACACGATGTATTTCCTTCTGATTTCTTCACCAACTTTAATTTTCTGAAATAAAGTTAATCAGTTCCCGAAAAATTAAACATAAGTAAAATAAACGTAAGAAAATTAAACAAGTTTTTATATATACTTTAATTTTCTGAATGTAAATCAAACTTAAGTTTTTGTGACATCCTTGCTATTTTAAATTAATGGCTTTATTTCAACCTCTTTAACATAGCATCCGACTTAATCATAATAAAACTGAGCTCTCGAAGCTGATGGCACGAAAAATTAAAGCATTTGTTTATTTATTTACTTATTTTTCTGTTCATGTCCATTTTTACTACTCTAAAGCTAATTAAGAAAAATTTCTTTGTTTAATTTTCTGTAGTAAAATAAAAATAAGATTATGTGTTAGTTTTAGAGTGCAGTTAAGTAAAAATTAATTTCATTGTTTCCATTTACTTCAAATAAAAATGACTATATGCTTAGGCAAAGGTAAAAATAGTTGCGTCGTTCACTATTGCAGAAATAAAAGTATTGTTGCGTTGTACGGGTTCGTGTATTTGGAGTTATTGATGACAGCACTTGATAAAGAATCAAAACACAATTTATTCGCCAGCATTACACAGGACAGTTACAAAGATAAATTTACAGTCCTCAAAAAACTACCACAAACACGCTGAAACAATCAGCAACACAGCCTTCAGGCTATAACGATGAAGACAGGACAGGACAGGAACAAGTACAGGGGGCACCATATCATCGCTATGAGCAAAAATGGTATTGCCCCGATGCCGATACCTTTCCGTATTTATTGAGAATTAAACAAGGTGACATGCAGTCATACAAATGTTATACATTTGGATATACACAGCTGTATATTGTTACATTTGGTGATGATAATGTTCATAAGTAGCTGAGATACAATAAAGTTCATAATAATAAATAGATACAATATAATACAATAACTAAATAGATAGATACAATGTGATAATAATAAATAGATACAATATATTATCAGGTTCAATGTTCTGTCTTACTTTTTTCGGGAACATGCAAGGACCTGACTCGGAACAGAGAGCTTACTAAAGCTATGTTCAATAACTGTGGGAAGTAGACAGGATACACAAGAAGGGTATACAAAACCCTTTATTTTTCTCTATTTACAATAACTTCCGTACTTCGGAATACAAAGACCCACTACTTGTGGTCTAAACGTAAAAATATAAAAATAAAACTAAACTCTTAACTTTGAAATAATAAACGTGGAAGATTGGCCTTATATTAACAGGAAGCCGTATGTAGTACAAAGAACTGTGAACACTACAATACGTTTAAAGTTATCAAGAGGATTAAAACCTCTGGCCTAGAAGGCAACCAGCAACTGAGTAAAACTTCTAAGGTAAGCGGCCTGCTTCGACTAACTGCTTCCTCTCTCTCGCTTGGCAAAAAGCCACAACTTAAATACTTGGCGTTCGCCAGACAAACTTAGCATAAATACATTAACGCTTATAATTCTGGCCGGAAGTAGAAAATAAGAAGTGATAGTAAAGATTTAAAATAAAATAAACGTTAGTAAAACTTAAGATCCTTACAATATAACGATGAAGACAGCTTCACGACAAGCTCCCAAAGTCGGTCGATCGCTCTCAATCTAATCTTTGAATTCAAGATACAATACTACTACACAACTACTCCGCGTAGAGGCAGGATATATATAGCTTTAACATACCTTCGAGAATATTTTCGGGAAAACTGCTAAGAATGTGTTCTAGAATGTTATCACTCCGTCTATGGCATATCGCCAATTTTGTAGCCAAATGGGAGATTTCGCGGCAAATCTGAAGCTCTGCCTTTCCCTACCATTTCTTGACAACCCTAACTCCGCTTTGCAGAGAAGTTATGTCACCGCAGCTGGGAGTTTCACAACACTGTTTTTATCATTATTTTACAGTTTATATTTTCTTATAAGCTTACTTAGAGTGAGCGGCAAACAACCAAATAACAATCTGCTTTTACATTTACATTTTGGTCCGAGTTAGTCGGAAAAATTGTAGTTTTGTTTTATATACTTAATTCGTCAAAGTTTTATATTAGGCTTAGGATATTGTAGTTTTTTGTAAGAAAATGTTGCTATATACTAGAGAAATTGATCGCCCGGTGGTGAAGTGGATAGTGCATAGGTGCACCACAGTTCCAGGATTTGATCCCGGGGTTTGGCAAGATTGACTCAGCCTTTCGTCCTTGAATGGTTGATAAAATGTTCCAAATTCGCTTGGAGACTAAACACCGAGGATCCTGCGGCAAGCTGACCACTTGCCCAGGGCATATACTGATGCACTCTGGGGCGAAATTTCAAGAAAGCAGATTTCTGGGCACTGCAAGACGTGGCCCAGTAGGGCTGTTGCGCCACTGAGTTTCTTTTTATTATTATTTTTTAAATTTTTTACTAGAGATATTGGAAGCCAAAATTAAAACTCAATTTGATTATCGAAATATTTTAAATCGCATTTATGAATATTTAATATAAATAATAATTTACATCCGATAGATATAACATTAAATAAAGTGATCAGTGACTAATTTATCCAAACATTGGAATTCCATAATAAACAGAAAATCTGATTCTAATATATCTTTCAACATTCAGAACATATACTTACGTTTCACATATGACAAGGAACAACTAAATAGCATTAAAATTCATTCATTTATGAAGGAGCAGTAAAAAATAGGAATCAAATATTATCTTCAAAAAGATGAGGTAGGATATTATATACTAGATCTTTGAAGTTCTTTAATGGAATGAATCACAATGCAGGTTTAAGAAATTCTGCTACTAGCAGACATATTTCACGATATGAATCTCAGAGGTGTGGATGAAAGATATATCTCCTCTTCCTAATGGTTTAATACGACCTGTAATCACCTCACCGCCATATGGAAGGAAGTAAAGCTCAAAATATTGGTTTACGACTCGAAGCACCTACATTTAGGTTTCAAGCAAACACCTCAACGACTTAATATCTATGCTTATTGTAAATAATATTTTAGATTCATGTGTGCTTGATAAGATTCAATCACAGAGCGAGCTTCTCCTAGCTTCCTGATCTAAAGTTTATGAGTTAGAACTTTTGAAAGCTATTTCGCCTGCTAGTAAAGGAAAGCAACTCATTTAGAAATGATGTTTTTGTTCAGATGAATATGTGTTTTTTGTAAAAATGGGTAAGGCTTCTCTAGCGGTCATTGTGAAGACATGCAACAGGATCTTGATGTATTTAATTCGAAGCCTGCGATCAAGGTAATTATAGTCTTCCTTATGGATGTGTTCGTTGAACTAGGAATGATGAGATGAGATATACAACTTCAGAACTTTGGAATGAAGCGAAAACTTTTATTATTATGTAATAATGTATGTAAATGGATTTTATTGTCAAAAGTTTCATGTTGATAGCAGAGCATTGTTTGGGAGGGCTGAAATTGTCTGAAACCATTTCCAGCTGAAAAGAGATAATATTTGAATACATTAGCTGTAGTAAATATACTACATTTAAACCTTTCTTAAATTTTCAATGAGGAATTTATTTCTTGATTGTCATTCATGCTCTTCCTAACTAAATTATTCTTCAAAGCCTTTACAAATCTAAACCCTTTCGCATTCAGTAGCTCTGCGTTTCCCATATAAAAGAACTAAAAATTACGTTAGGGTACTAATAGAGGCGTAAGATATTGATAATTTTGATGATATTGATAATTTGATAATAAAAAAACAGAAAAAAAAAAGAAAAAGAAAATCTGAAAGGTTTCAGATTTTAAATTATGTCCAAAGGGGCGTTTTTGAAACATTTGTTTGTTACCTTTATTTATTAAATATGCGCACTTAAACAATAAAATTCAGTTCAAGAGCAATATCGCAAAATAATTTTAAATTGAGTATGTCTTTAGAATTTCCGATACACAGTCTCACGTGCTGGAGATAAAAATGTTTTTTCTGTACAACATTGCCTTGGCTCGCTTTGAAATCCTTGAGTTTGTTATTCAAAAATTCATTAAAGTTTTACAAAATAGGAACTCGATCATACAACAAATTCCAAATTTCTAAATTGGGCTTCCAGATGCCCATATTCGCAGTAGGATTACATCATTCAAAATTGGATGGTTCTAGGTACTGTTGTTTCATCACAGTGCAAAAAACATACATACATTTATGCAGATTCTTCATTTTTTAATGTCTTCAAATATAACACAGGGCGATAATATTTGTTGGCAACAGTTTGAAAAGTGAAACGGACATTCAGAGTGATTCGACGCAAAATTACAAAACGAAAACAATAGTCTCTCAAGGACAAAGCCATTTCGGACTAAACATTCTTCCGAAAAATGGCAATCTGAAATCTTCAGATTAAACAACAAACTTCAGTGAAGAGTTTAATATTAATTTTTAGAAGCATAATGTATAAATTTGTCAAAATGAAAACATTCATAAAATTATTTCAATCCTTATCTTTAACAAAAATTTTTGCCAAATTGTACAACTAAATCTTTATTTCTTAGCTTCATTAAAATACGCTAAAAGTCAACTTTAAATTAAAAGTTAACTAAATTTTAAAAGTCAACTCTAAAATACTACAATTTTAAGAGCTCAGGCTTTTGTTTTTGCCATTCTTTTGTGAATGTAAGAAAACATACCAAAATACTAAAAAATACATAAACGCTTAAACGAATATTCTTTCATAAATTGATTTTGAAATTCTGTTTGATTCAGAGGTTTGTTTTCTTCGTTTCTCGGTGAAATATTCTCGGCTCTCAGTACCGTTGTTCTATCAGATTGCGAGAAACATTTATGCAGATTTTTCGTTATTTAATTTCTTTAAATAATGAATTTCTGGGCACTGCAGTCCGTAATATTTGGTGGCAACAGTTTGGAAAGGGATACGGGTATTTACAGTAAATCGAAGGAAAATGGCGAAATGAAATTAATAGCCCTTCTGAGCTAACTCTCCTTTGGGATTAAAATGGCAAAGAATCACGAATCGATGTTAGTAAAATTTCACTGTAGTATTTGTTTTTGCAGGATTGCCAAAATTCTCCCATTTGCTAAAACAAATGCCACAACCAGTAGAATTTTACAAAACGAACTAAAATGAAACGAGTGCCCCTGTTTTCATCATAAGCATGTGTAAAACTAATTATGTATTAAGCATTTTGCCAACAGTACAATTTTTTAATACAGAACTACCCATTATACAAGGTCCATGAAAATAATTATTTACAACTATAGTCAAAACCTTCTTTGTAGTTTTACTATAACAATGGTTCTCGACCCTTTTTTGCCCCATGTATCCCTTTCACCATTGCTATATAATCATTCTCCCTATCATAATTTTGAAAAGGAATAGCTAGTAAAGGGGAAAAGTATAGGAAAGGAAAGGAAAGCAACTTATTTAGAATTTCTCATTTCTAAATGAGTTGCTTTCCTTTACTAGCTATTCCTTTCCAAAATTCGAGAAATGCATAAGACTTTTTCGAAAATTTAGATTATTTTTTAATGTGCTTTATAAATTAAATGAGAAAAGAATAGAAAATGTTGATAAGTACTAAGCTTGAAGAAAGTAGTTTTTTGTATTCATAAACTAAACTAGATGCTTAACAGGGAAATAAAAGACTGACAGCATTCGCACCTAAAAATATAAAATCCCCACCCCCTTAATTTGAAATTCCGTCTTGATTGAGATCCCATGTGTTATAAAGTTTATTTTTGCTTGATTCGCTGTTATTTATTAAAAAATTTTATGAGTTGAGATTTTCAAGATTTTCAAGAATCAAGATTACTTACTTTGACTATACTTGTGCAAGACTTCTTCAAAAGAAGAATCCGACAAGCGACATTCTTGGATTGTTTTAGCCTGCTGGCCCTCGTTTTGGTAATATCTTGCGCAGCCTCTAAATACACATCATGGTTAACGGGTATATAATCAGTGAAACGTTTGGCATGGCTTGCCCGTAGGTGACAGAATCGTTAATGAGCTTACATGGTCAAGGAAGAAGCATCTGTTCCCATGACAAATGAGATAGAATGGTAAAAAGTGCGAGCATTGGAAAATGTAGAAGACTTCTTAATGCTATGAAAATTGGAGAGATTGTATTGGATATTATCGCTTTTTAATTTGATGTTTCCGTCTAATTAAGATTGGAACCGCCTTTGCGGAGAGTATCATTTCGTTCAAGAATGACCCCCGAGGTTAGTTCGGCTCTTAAGCTGAGTTAAGTTCTCTGAGACTGTAGGAGCCTTTGTGTTAAACAGAAGAGAAAAGAAAAAATAGTCAAAATAAAAAACTGAGAAAAATCATATCAAAGAGGAAAAAACTAAACTAAATCAAGCCCAGCCATATAGAAACTACTTCCAAGTCCTTATATTTTAAAGGTTACAGGCAAAAACATCGTAAACAAACACGTTGCAAAAACAACGCAAGCCGAAAACGTCGTAGAAGAAAAGAAAGCAAGGAGAAAATATCGCATTTCTAAAACAACGAAGTACAAAACATTATTGTCGAAAATAAAACGATTCAAGAACTTCGCAGTTTAAAAGCATTGTCGTTGACAATATCGTGGTAAAAAATAAAGCACCTACAAATCATCACATGCTGATAGCATCGCAGACATGCATTTTTCAGACTTTAAAATTTGCAAATGCATATTCGCATGACTGTGAAGACAAATTGGAATGAGACATATTTTTACTTTTATATTTCATATTTCTGAATTAACTAAATTTTTTTTCTGAAAGAGTAAGAAGTAAATTTAAGCACTCAGGTCCTGAAAATGAGTAGAAAATTAATGCTACTTGTTTAATGGAATTTTAAACTTTCATTATTAACTAATTAAGGCATACATTTAGTATCTTTAGTAAAGTTTTATTCATAATTTTCCATGAAAAATATAATTAAAAAAGATTAAAAGATGAGTAACTTCTAAAATTGTGTAATTAATTATCAAATTCTAAAATTATTTTCTTTCACATTTTCTAATCCGATATTCTTTTAATTAAAATTAAATTTTTATTTTGTTTCAGTTTATTCGTCTTCTTAGCATCATTAACATTTTCATGTACAGCTCGCATTCATAATCGATCCTCTGATATTAATTGTTTGAATATCGATTTGCTAGTTACTACGAAACATATCAGCTGTATAATATTTTAGTAGGAGATTTTAAGTCTATTAAATGCTTTTAAATTGCTTTAATTTTCTACACATTTCCAGTTTTTGAATACTAAGTTTCCTTCTTACTTTTTCAGAAAAACATTATTAGTTAATACAAAGAAATAAGAAATATAAAAATAAAAATATTCTTCGCTCCTTCTTGTGCTCGCAAATCATTAAGAGAATAATTTGTAATTTTTAAAGCTTGAAAAACGCATGTCTGTGATGTTGTCATCAAATAACGATTTGTAGATGCTTTATATTTTACACGATATTTTTAAACTGCGATGCTTTTGAGCAGCTTTATTTTCGATGATGATGGCGTTGCACCATGATGTTTCAGGACTGCGATATTTTCTCCTTGCTTTCTTTTTTTTTTTTTTTTTTTTTCAAAAAACATTTTTTACGACGACGTTTTTGTTTTGCCTTACTTTCTTCCACGACGTATTTGACGCAAGGTTTTCGGTAGACAACTATTTTAAGAAAGATATTTTATGGAATTGCTCTGTTTTGGAAATCGTTCTGCTTCTAGGAAAGCCTAGTTAAGAATTGTTGTTTATCCCAAGTAGCACACGACGTTGCAAACTGGTCTGAGGGGTAACTTTTACCACGTCTTTACAACGTTGCGAATACGCAAAATATTTGCCGTTGCATCTTGGCAAATTGTCGACGTCGCTGAAACGTTATGATATGACCGCTTTTAGACGTGGTCGTTTTAGCATTTTTTTTAGTTCATCAGCATTATTTTTAGAAAGAAAAGAGACTAAATCTGCCCTTTCAAGAATCTGAAGATTCTTGAAATAAGCATAAGATTTACTTTGCAATGTTTCATTACTTTATTTCATCTAAATATATTAATCTAAGGTAGATTCATCTAATGAAATGTAAATTTAATATAAATACTTTTGATCTATTAAATTTAATTAGTACTGAAAATACGTGCTAAATCATTGTTTAAAATTTTGTTAAAATAATTAATACTTAAAATATTTTTTATAAATATTATAGCAAAGTATTTAAAAATGAAACTAATCTATAAAGTAAGTTATTAAGTTCTGCATTTTATATACTAAAAAAATCATATTTCCGAAATCTATGCAAATCACGTGTGTGTGTGTGATTATGGCAAAGCCTCGAGGGCTATCTGCCTAAGGGGAGGGATGCCTTCGTGGAGGACTTTCTAAGGGAAACTGGCTCGTATACACGTTACACATGGAGAAAACCACGAAAACGCCCATGCAGCCAGCCCGTTCGCGGGATTCAAACCTCGGACCGAACTACCAGTGTTCAGCGACTTTACCGCTCGGCCGCTGGTGGGCCAATGTAAATCACGTGTTAGCAACTATTTCACTACTGAAATATGATTTTATTTCTTATTTTTGAAGTAAAGACGAATTCACGGCTGTCCAATATATACATAACAGCGTGTTCCAGGGAGAGGCCTTTGCCATCGTCAATGCCACTAAATATATTCTGGAACATCAAATATTGAACTGCTGCATTGTAACGGACAGTCAGTCGGTCTTGGCTGCTGCAATGAATCCTGTGCATCCATCAATAATAATTTCACAACTTCAAGAACTCCTTCGATTAGGTGCTCACCTTAATATTCAAATGTTTTGGACACGTGCTCATATGGGCACAATTGGAAATGAACTTGCTGATGAATTAGCTAAGCAAGCGGCCATGAACGATGATGCTATTAATTCTCCTTTAGCTTGGCCCATATCACATTTTCTTCGGAAACTGCACCTACAGTCAGTTATGCAATGGCAGGTCCTCTGGGATGCAGAGGATACTTGCCGCAGAGCGCATTATCACCTGAGCTATGTTGATGAGACTCGTCTTCTTGCCAATTCACAATTGGTAAGATATGTCACAGGTCACGGGCCTTTTCCCGTATATTTTGCCCGCTTTAACATCACATCAACTGATCAATGTGTTTGTGGCCAGGCGGGTACGCCTGAGTATTATGTATCCTCTTGTGAACTTACACGAGAACTGCATATCCCTTTTCCTGCTCAACATCAGCAGGCTTTTAGTAAGTTTTTAATCAAACAACGACATCTTGTTCGGAAACTGACTGCCATCATGTCAGAACTTATGCATCTTGGTACCGACTTATGTCAACCTGTCTAATTACTTGCTGTTCCTACACCTTCTACATTATATGTCAAATTGTTTCATTTACTGCATTTATCAATTAATTTAGCTGTATTGTTACCATATCCTTTGCATTTTGAATTAGTATGTTGTCATTTGTTGTCTAGTGTTGTTTCAATACTGTTAGTAATACGAATTATGCTGCACTATATAACACAATTTATCTGTGATTTCTATTACTTTCACATATTATTTACTGCATACTTAATTTGCAGTTTCTTCTGTATTGCATTTGTACTCATATTTATATCATTTGTATTAGTTAAGTACTGGTTCTTCATAAATGCATCTGTTCTGTACTGAATTTGTGTTGCATTCATATTTAACAGCATATTATAATTTTTGTGTTGCATTCATATTTGTGTTGCATTTATCTTCAATAATTTGTGTTGCATTTATCTTTAATAATTAGTGTTGCATTTATATTTAATAGCATATTATAATAGCATATAGAATTATATTGCACTCATATTCAAATATTGCATTTGTACCTAATATTTATATCATCTGTATTAGTTAAGTAATGGTTCATAATATATGCATCTGTTCTGTACTGAATTTGTGTTGCATTCATATTTAATAGTATTTGTATTTCTTATGTGCTGATTTATATAGATTGCATTGTTACATACTGCATTAGTAATGCATTTGTCGTGTCCTGCCCTTATCCTCATATTATATTCTTCATTTTTATAATGTGCTGATTCATCCTGATTGCATATATTATGCACTGACTTTGTATTGTCTATTATATACTGAATCTGTATATATTTCTATTCACAGTATTTGTTATGTGCTGAATTCTATTGATCACATTGTTATATACTGTATTTGTACTGCATTTGTAGTGTACTACCCTTATCTTTCTATTTATATTATTCATACTAGATATGTGCTGATTCATCTTGGTTGCATTTATTATATACTGAATTGTATTACCTCTCATATACTAAATTTGTATCGCATCTGCGCTGAATTTACATTACCTGTTATATTTTGCATTTATATGAGTTCATCTTGATTAGATTAATTATGCACTGAATTTGTATCACTTATTATATTTGTATTACTTGTTCTATACTGAATTTATATTTATTTTATTTGTATTTATTTTATTCGTATTTGTTCTGTGCGGTTTTATCTTGATTGCATTTCTACAGCATTGAATTTGATTTACCTGTTATCTATTGCATATTGTCATTTGTAGTGTACTATTTATATTTATATTATTCGTATAGGTTAAGGGCTGATCCATTCTGATTCTATTTATTACGCATTGACTTTGTATTACCTGATTTATACTGACTTTTTATATTATTATTTATTTATTTATTGTATCGGTTATGTGCTGATTAATATTAACTGCATTCTCATATACTGAATTGTTCTATACTGAATCGGTAACGCATTTATAGCGTACTGCCCTTATACTTACTCATATTTCTATTACTCACATGCACTCATATCTTTGATTTGTATTTGTTATGTACCCATGCGATTACTTTATCTTCCCTAATGTACTCTGGCCTATTTAATATATTTAATTTTGATTCAGATTTAGTATTATTGTGATGTCGTTAACCAGTAATAGGCCTATTCTGTCTTATCGTGATGCCCTTAACTTATAACACACCCTCTGTGTTCTGTACTCATTTTCCTGTAACTTGCTTTATCTTGTAATCTTGTAATCTTTACCTCTTATTGTTAAATTTGTACAATCCTTGATATATTATTAATGTACTTAATTGTATCTCTCTATGCCCTTGTTTGGCCATGTAAATATTTCTTTTATAAATCTGACGCCTAGGCGACGGGGTGTGGGTCCCCTATGGGCCTTTGGTTCGTTGAACTGCCCTGGGTGGATCCGGCCTTGGGCTTGGTCTCTCTGTGCGCGGCTCTCATGTGGCCTCTTTGGCTGCTCTAGATCTTGGGGGGCGCGGTGCTGAACTGATTCACCCTATGGTAAAGGTACAGTGCTCGCGTCTTCCGTCAATGGAATGGAATGTCCAATATATACGGCGGGAGGAGAAGTAGAACTGTACTTTATTTACTGCATGCTTATATGAACGAACATCTTGAGATTTGCGCGCTTTGGCTAGCTGTCAAATTCATACAACTGCGCAATTAATTCAGATTCTAGCACTTCTTTCAAGTCATTGGGTAAAGATGCCATCTGTAAGGCGTTTGAAAAGGCTTACTTCATGTTTGAAATTGAATCAAGCAATGGCTGATATAAATAATATTGCTTATATTAAAAGTAAATGTAATGCACTGTCAATCAAAGAACGCATTGTAAATCTTCTCATTGTTCTGTATATATTTACTTCAACTGCCTTCAGCGAGTGAAATTATGGTGAGAATGCTAAATTTGTGCTTATTTTGTGTGTGAATATCTGCTATCGTGAATTTAGTGTTCCTGAAATAGTGTCTCTGTGGTTCGTGAAATAGTGTCTCTGTGGAAATAGTGTCTGTCTCCAATCGCTGTGGTTCCAGCGGGGCAATATTTGGATAAACTTACTAGCTTTGTACTTCGGTTATAACGTTCTAAGTGCTATATCGTATATCATTCATATTAATCGATTATTGTGTTCATATTGAAAATTTGGCTTTCAGAATTGATTCATATGAAACCAAAAATAGCATACAACGGTAAGCCACTTTCTGGTTTTGCTGCAAATGCAATCAATGCAGAAGCAACAACACTTCAAGCTGTTATGGTATCTTCATTATTTTCAAAATACAAAAATATTATTGGACTGGTACCAGTACTTAATATGACTGCTGAAGATTAATTACATATATGTATAATATAAGCAATTAATTAATTATTAAAATTAATAATAATGCACATTCTATAGTATATTGTCTTTTGTACAGTATGCAGAAAAGGTATACAAATATGCAGTTTTTTCAATTTATATTTATGCTTACACTTGTTTTGTATGCAATGAAACAAAATAATTAAGAAATATTCATATGTTCTTGAGATATGTCAAAATGTATAGAGTTTATTGCATATTTTCCTATTATTGCATCCAAAATCTAAAAATAAAAAGTAACACTTACATTTCTAATTAATATTTCTAAAATCTTTCGCTTCAGAACATGCATCAGATTAAATGAAACATGTATAGAAAGTATCATTTAATTTTATCCATAAAATTTTGAGTTATGGCTGTTACCATTGGCTATATTTTCAGAAAAAGAACATTTTTCAGAAAACAAGCTTAATGTTTTCATAAAACAATTTCTTAGTGAAAAGAGCATCCCTGTTAATTAAAATTCACCTTCTTTGTAACTGATACCTTGTTTTTTGTTCATACACATTGCACTTTTTCTTCCGAACAAAGCTTAATTTTTTCTTTGGGTTTTCGTAAAACTTGTGGAATCCCGCTAAGAGTCAGGATTTTGCACTTTATCAAGTTTTCGAATTCCCTGCTCAGAATAAAATTCAGGACACATACCTAACCTTGAAAATGCTTCAAGCAAACCTATAAATACATCATTAAATAACACAACACCTATATTTGCTCCAAAAATTAATGTTCACAAGTTTATAAATGTTTCTTTCGGAACAACTTTTGCAATAAAATGCCATTAAAATGTTCCTTGATTTTAATAACTCTTGTTTATGTAGTCATGCATACCTAAGTAAAGTGGATACCTATATGTAGGTTTGATTAAATTTAAATTATATGTTGATATACCAGAAGTTTCTGGCTTACTTTTTTTCTTTTCTGCAATCTCACATTGATAGTTGCACCAACTCGTTGATTGAGGAGGGCAATGGCTTCGAAGAAGAGCTACAATGGAACAAGCAGCTAGTATAGCCTGATGCACCTCAATTAAGTTTCCAGTATCACTTCTAATTGCAATCCCTAATTCTGCAGATTATCAATAAAAGAATCAGTCAGTTTACCTTTTCCTTTTAATCCAGGAATGGAGTATTTTACTTTTCGTAGTCTGCTACTAACCCTTTTCTGTACATGTCCAATGCATTCCAGTTTCTTGATCGAATCTTTACCATATATATCTTTCACAATTAAAAACCCCTTAGAATCCCCTTCCTGATAATACTCCGAGTACTTATTCCATTACGAAGGCTTAGCCTTCGTAATGTAATAAGATCATTCAAAAAGCGGATAAGCACCAACTGCTTCCATACCCGAAGCTGCTTCTTTATAATTTGCAGAACAATTATTTTACGCTTTATATATGTCGTGCTGAAGATTGCATTCCATTTTGTTTATGTTGTTGCAAATGATGAAAAAATGGGACATAGCTTTCAAATCAAGAACTTTGCTTTCAAATCAAGCACACTAATCGACAAAGCAGCAATACATCCATTCAACGTCGAATACCCTCTGTGCCAAACTAAATACGAAATTAAGGGAAAACACTATCGCCAGATTCTTAAAAATGTATTACAAAATATCTAAACTTAGTACGAAGGTTTATAATTTACAAAATCTTGATGATAAATAAAGTTTCTAAATAGTTATGTCTATTTAAACGCTCACTTCCGGCCCAGAATATTGAAACTTCCGGTTTATTCCGTTACAGAAAAATGCTTATAACTTCAGTT
This sequence comes from Stegodyphus dumicola, assembly GCF_044657685.1. Taxonomy (NCBI): domain Eukaryota; kingdom Metazoa; phylum Arthropoda; class Arachnida; order Araneae; family Eresidae; genus Stegodyphus; species Stegodyphus dumicola. Next base: position 184,450,201 of record NC_140772.1, on the reverse strand, counting down.
CTAGTTAACCTATCAACAAGCAAAAACTTGTATTTGATAGCTAAAGATGTATTCTTTAAGATAATATAATAAAGTAAAAATCGAAATTTTGACTGAAAATGGTCTTTTGTACGAGGTCGGGTACCAACAGAGGTTCTTGCCTGTTAGTATTATCTTGTTTTGAAACTATTTTGAAAAGTAAAGCATATCTACATTAAGAAGAATATATCGCATAAAAGCTATTCTAAAGTATAAGAAAAGGAATTTCAGATTGAAAGAATTCTCTCCGAAACACATAGAACGTGGAGCTTAGGTATCTATTTAGTTTTTTATAATAACAATGATTATTTATTAGAAGCAACAACTTCATGAAAGCAATTTTTATAAGCAGTTATTTAGTTTACTCATGGTTTTGCCGCCTAAACAGGATAGTTGGCTATGACTCTGACTGCCGTACCGAAGGACCTCGAATTTCAGAGAAGGTATGGATGTTTGTAAATGTATAGTGTCTGTTCAGCATGGAGCACCCTAAATTTGCAGCGAGCCGAAAATCCTATCGAGATGTTGTTGGTAGAGATGGAGGATGGGAGATCCTCGGACCTGTTCCCTCGGGGTGCTGTCCTTCAAAAGTGGGATAAATTAGTACCGTACTTCAAAACTAAATTAGTACTTTCAAATCATCTATTGCTTGATGCTGTTAGTGAGTTAAACTAAAATGATGAATTTCTACAATTATCTGAAACCAAGAGTTCAGTTTTAAGATGAACGTAAAAATCCTAGAAGCTAAAATTTTGGTATTTTAAACTAATTTTATAAAACATACGTATATTATGTGATTTCAGTTTACACTTTCATACAGAAATACGGTCATATACGGTACAGATTTACATTTTTTGTAACCTCACTCTGAAGATTACACATAAATTTCATTTTGTCCTTTCTGCTTTATTTCTGTTTTGTTTACGTAATTTGTTGATTTAAATGCATACAAACGGTTTCAAAGTGCATAATTAAGTACTGGAATACTAACTATACGCTCTAGGAATATATGAATTTTTTTCACCGGGGTACCTTTCGTTTCTATTATAACGCAGGTGGCCTTATAACGTGAGTTAAATTCGTGTATCACTTCTCGCGTTATAAAGACGGAGTGCTGCATTCTTGAGTTCTTGGAAAATTATTTGATTGAGCAAAAGCTGCGAACAAATCTAATTAACTCATGCAACAGCAGCTGGCGGGGGAAAAAGTGTGTATTTCAATTCATAGTATCAGTTTATCACTTACCCAGGAAAAGGCATTAGATTTAATCATCGGTTTCCTGATGAAGACATTGATAAACAACGCCTAGAGAATCATTTAAAAACAATTACAGCTCCATCTGGATATGTTATAGCCCATAAATAGGAGCAATAAATCGTTTTATGTACATCGCCTTAAGAAAAATCCGTTAGGTAAACCAATAGGCGACAGGATAAATACAAAGAAAGCTTATTTAATGTCATAATTATTTTATAGAGTCACAAAATATTTTAGTCTATTAAATGATTCCTCTGAGGCCAAGATGTCTTTTATAATAATCAAATAAACAAAGAGCTGGTATCAGTAATGAAAATAATAAAGGTAATTAAACATGCTTCTCATCTCGAAATGTATATCCGTTGGAATAACATTGTAAATATGTCTAGCAAACGGGAATTATATCTTCATTAAACAGTATCGTGATTTGGTAAATAATTACAAAATTTAATAATATACTTTGTTGCGATTCGTATGTACTTATTATTGGAGTGGTACTTAGAATATTATTTGTGGTGAGGAGTATTATCCAGATAGATAATTATGTAAACATGTGTCATTCTAAATGTCGCTTAGGGTTTCTTGAAACACGACAGATGTTAAAATACGCAATTGAAACGAAGGTAAAAAATTATAACACTTTCCTTTATTTAAAAAATAGATGTAGCATCGAATAAGTCAACAAGGTGAATTAGAACTCTACTTTAATATAACATGCTAATAATAATTTAAACAATAAAATTATCTTTGTGGAAAAAAGTGCTGTAGAAAGATTAACAAATAATAAAAAAATCTGAAAGCTTTCAGATTTTATCTTACACACGAAGGAGCGTTTTTTTAATGACTGTGTTACCTTTATTTATTAAATATCATGTTCTTCGCACTTAAACCATAAAATTCAATTGAGCAGCAATATTATAAAATAATTTTAAAAGAGCATATCTTTAGAATTTCCGACATAAAATCTCGCCGAGCTGCAGATTTTTTTTCCTTTTTTTTTAAGTCCAAAGGAACTATTGTTTTCGTTTTGCGATTTTGCTTCCAATCACTCTGAATGTCCGTTTCACTTTTCAAACTGTTACCACCAAATAGTATCGCCTTGTAATATATTTGGAGAAATTAATTAATGAAAAATCTGCATAAATGTACGTATGTTTCTCGCACTGTGATAAAACAACGGTACCTAGAGCCATCCAATTTTGAATGACGTAATCCTACTGCGAATATGGGCGTCTGGAAGCCTAAATTTGAAATTTGTTTTATTATCAATTTCAGATTTTGTAAAACTTTAACGAATTTTTGATTAACAAACTCAAGGATTTCAAAGCGAACAATGTCAACGTTGTACAGAAAGAAACATTTTCATCTCCAGCGCGTGAGACTTTGTATCGGAAATTCTACGAAGACATGATATTTCAAGTGCAACATTCAAGTGCGAAGTGCGAAGAACATGATATTTAATAAATAAAGGTAACACACAAAATGTTTTAAAAACGCCCTTTTGGAAGTAATTTAAAATCTGAATAAATTTAATCCTGTTCAAGTGCCGTCCCGGTTCAAGTGCGAAGTTCCGATTCAAACGGGAATTTAATCCGGTTCAAGTGCGAAGAACATGATATTTAATAAATAAAGGTAAGAAACAAAATGTTTAAAAAACGCTCCTTTGGACGTAATTTAAAATCTGAAACCGTTCAGATTTTTTTTTCGTACCGTGTTGCCATTACTGGCTTTGAAATTGTTGAGTTTGTTAATTAAAAATTCGTTAAAGTTTTACAAAATATGAATGAAGTTAATAAAATATATTTGAAATTCAAAATTCGGGCTTCCAGGTGCCCATATGAGGGTAGAGGATTACGTATTCAAAATTTGATGGCTCTGAGTATCGTCGTTGTTTTCACAGTGCGTGAAACATAAATACATTCAGGCAGATTCTTCATTATTTAATTTCTTTAAGTATAATACAGTGCTCTAATGTTTAGTGGCAACAATCTGAAAAGTGAAACGCCGTTTTATAGTGGACAACACAAAATGTCAAAACGAAGTTAATAGACCTTCTGGACAAATTGCCCCTTAAGGCTAATAAGAAATAAAAACAAACAATAGCCATTTGACTTTACTCACATTTCTAATTTTTCAACAAGTTAAAACTAATTAAATACAAATTTCGAAATTATCCTCTAAACAAATTCCTAAAGCATATGTTATTCAACACTGATGATAAGTATAAAGCTGTTTAATTAAAATTTGACAATTATTAAATGACTGCAGCTAATAAACTTTAAATATATGGCTAATATTTTTAAGCCATCATTCAACACATTTATTCTATTTGTGAAGAATTTCAAATGACTACTAGATTCTAGCAAAATGGCAAGAGGAAGGACTGATTTCAAATACTTTTCTTCACACATATTCTACACCATTAGTTGCTTTTATAAGTATATCAATTCAAAATAGTCTTTTAAAATTAGTCATGGCTTGGAAGTATAGTTGGAATATATCATCTATAATTTTTTTTGATAACCTGGCATCATTCAGATTCTTATTGCTTTACTGTATTCTTAAGCTCTATATTTAAATATCTAATATTCCTATGAATTTAAAATTTTAGAGCAGTTAATCAGACTATGCAAAATTAGTCTTTGCGACGAACAGTTCTTCCCTTTTCTGTAACCTTATCAGAGTCGTTTTTAAGCCGTTAGATCTGAGTATCAATTAACGTTTACAAAAGACGTTTTTATGGATGGGATACCATCCATCTTTTTAAGAGGAGAGGTTTATATTAAGAGACCATATCTTATATTACTCCATCCATTTATCTAGTGTAAATGATGGCATGATTGCGAAGTAGAAATGAGTTGTTCTTCGAGATCGAATAATCATTTTCATTTTTCATCCGGTTCATTTTTCTAGGCCTAGCCAATGAGGGAATAGGAAGAAACTGTTTCCAGATCACGAGTTGACTCGTCTGCAGTTATATGTTTTACAAAATCATTTCTCAAATGGAGATTGAAGAGAAATAAATGCAGTGGTCAAACGGAGCAACTTGATCTCATCCAGCAGCAGACTGATAATTCCGAAGCTGTCTGTTTATTATTTACAGTAATTTCCTTCATGGAAGAACATAAAAGAGTTGGATAATTTATCCCTGGCAATCTCCGCCTCAGTACTGAGATCTATATCAAAGGAATTGCAACGTTACATTTGTCATGAGCTGTCTATATGCCCAATTATTTTTCTTTTTCTGTTATAACTACTTTTTATTTTTGCCTCCTACGTTGATAAAAGAAGATTAATATCTAAGACTTCCGACGCAGATATTCGAAATATCTGTTATTTTAGAATGCAGTTTGATCTTTTACTAGCATATGCACATGCGCGTACTGAAGAAATGAAGCATCTTGATATTTACGAGGGCTATCCAGAAAGTAGATTACGTTTTGGAATAAAAAATAAACAAAGTATAGGAAACAAATTTTATTATATACAGATGAAAGCCACACTCAAATACTACTTTTCTACATAGTCACCATACAAATTAAGGCATTTATCGTAGCGATGTACGAGCTTGGAAATTCCTTCGTCGAAAAATTCGGCCGCCTGCGCCTTCAACCACTTCGTTACCTCTTCTTGCTTTTCGCTGATGATTTCGTGCAACAAACTTCGCGAAATTTGTGGAAAACTCAAAGAAAGTTCCGTTATTGTGAAATTTCGATTTTCACGGACTTTAGCATCGACTTTTTCGAGAAGTTCGGCGGTCACTATGCTGGGTCTCCCACTTCGATCTTCGTCGTGAACATTGGTTCGGCCATTTTGAAATCTTATGACCCACTGACGCACTCCACCTTCAGTGATAATGTTGTCCCCATACACTTCACGAAGCTGCCGATAGATTTCTATCGGTTTACAGTTTTTTGCAGTCAGAAACCTTATTACTGAGCGCACCTCGCAGCTCGCGGGATTTTCAATTAACGCAGACATTTCAAACCGTCACAGTATCTGAACGGAGCACAGCACGAACCTCTCACTAGCACGGCTAGATGCAGACTGAGCTGCGCAACGCTCTGACCCCAAGATGGCCGCGCTAGCCCCGCCCCTAGCGGACACAGACGGAAACGTAATTTACTTCCTGGATGGCCCTCGTATATTACAATAACTTACAAATAATAACATGGAGAATTCCGTATATTTTGCTAAACATTATGATAAGTTTAAACGAAACCCTTGAGTAAGCTGAACTGATTTATCAATAAAAAGGTTTCTTTTGTATAAATGGCTAACCTTCCCCCAAATTAATTTTTAAACACACGCTGCGTTTGAAAACGCGAAAAGGAAATTGTTCAGTTTTCCTGAAAAGACAATTACTTATTGAAATTTATGAACATTTTAAAATTTGGGGATTAATGAATTAATCAATTAATTCATTCGAGTCAATTAATTCTTCAATAAATTAATCTAATGTATTGAAATTCTTGACGTTCTTCCAATGCAATTCACACGAATTTTTCTAATAATTGTAATATTTCGTTGTTATTTCATTTTTAAATGAGAGAAATTAATGTGTAATTTCTGCAGTCAAGGGGAATTACCGGTTAAAGAAATTAAAAAATGAATCAGTTTTCAATAAAGGGATTGTTGTTTACTTAAATTACATTTTTAAAAGCATGGGAATATTTATTTACGATTTTAGAACTAAAGTATTTCCTAAGAGTAATATTACAATTTTATAGTGATCTAAAATAATCTACACTATTATCCTAAAAATAATTTCGTACTCTATGAAATTTTGAAATTTTTCAATAATTAATTATTTTAGATATATTGAAATACCCTTATACGAAGAAGGTATTTCTCATTAAAAGCGAATAAATTCTTTTCTTTATAAATGCGAATATTTTTTTTTAATGTGCGTATGAGCGCGAACGTGGAAAGTAGATTTCCTATATATAAAAAAATACATATAAGAAAAGTACTTTGAGAAATATAGGAAGATTGCTTTGTCAAAATAAAAAAATAGTTTCATTTACCTTGAAAAAAAAAACTATTTTTAACTAATACAAAACTGGAAGTTTTTCCATGTAGTATTTGAAACAATTAACGAGCGAAAACGAAATAAGAATTTTAATCATTAAATTACTAAAAGTCTTCAAATTAGAAAATTTTTAAAGTTCAATTATGAGACACATGAACAAGATTCCTCTCCTACTCTCTCTCTCAATGGCAAAATACAAATAAGAAACACAAATAAGAAATTTGAGGAAGAAAAGATAGCCATTTTTTATTTAAGAAATTATATCCAAAAATAACATTCATGAATTTATTGGGTTATTGCTTAAAGATTTCAGTTTAATAATTCCGGAAATTTGCAGGTTCTGCTAATTTTACTTTACAGTTTTGCACATTGAAATCATTCGGTGTTATATTATAATCCAGGAATAGTTCATTAATACGACATCTGGAAATTTCATTGAGCATTCACGCACCTCCATAGATTTAGTTTCTAAACAGGTTATTCATTTTAAATATTTTTAGAAGAAATTATTCCTTTTCCTGATAACATCCATTCATTTCACTCATTCCTTATAATAATCCAGAACTGATCATTTGGCTTGAGCCTTTTCAAGAGCAAGAAAAAGGTTTTTTTCATAAAAATTGGAATCGGAATGGGAAGAAATTTTCCAAAACATATTCATCTAATTTGAATACATGAATATTTTAATATATACTTTAACAATTATTCTGAATTATTTAGTTTGTGCTGATTAACCTCAAATCATTAAAATTTTAATTAAAAAGACTTCAAATTATTTTACATTTATATTACTCTATTAAACTTAAAATTTTTGTGTTATTAGCCTTCTATTAAACATCAATGTTTGTAAACTGAGTCATATAGTGCTTTTAGAATTAAAGTTGGTTCGGTCAGCAGTTAAGTTGATACTTAATTGCTTACCAAACCAAAAGCTAGAATAAGTATTCTATATGAATCTCATGCTTTTTATCATTTATTAATTTTGCAGGGTCCTTTACTAATTACTAATTTTATTCCCAAGAACATCTAAAAGATTAAAATAAAACTTGAGTAACAGACTGTGCTAAGAAACTTTATTGAGCAAACTAATTATAGTTGACAATTATTTTGAAATAAAGGATTTGAAGATAATTTCATCGAAACTTCTGTATCAGGAAATTTAATTTTTAATTTTCAAATCAAATATAAGATATCTAATGATAAAAGCGAAGAAAGCTTAGGGAATTCCTCTTTAGAGTTGATGTTTCTCTCTTACTAAAAATTTAGTGGGAAAAAAGAAATAATAAATTAATTAAAATCTTTGTTTGATTACAAATGATACAACCTACGTCGAAGTATTTCTTCTAATAGGGAATTTGAAACACAACTGAGACATCTCAAGTGTCTTGCATAATTTAATTTTTGATTCATCTTATATCAGTTCTACAAAAGTTATAACAATTTTGTAACTATTACTTAACTATTTGCACATTTACTTTCTTAGTTCAAATCAATGTCTTAGTATCTTAGATATTTGCTTTAATGTAGTTCATGTATTAATTTACTTGGTAAAATTCAAGTCTTTTTACTAATGAGTTGGATCTAACAATTCTTTTAAACTTAAATTAAAATTAAGGAGAATTTAAAAGTAGCTAGAGCCGTAAAGAACATATGAACTTTCTAATTCCTGATATTACATGTAAAACAATTATAATTCTGGTAACATTTCTTAGGTCTTTCTGACAACTTTCTAGTAACCTTTTTCCACGTTTTTCGCTCAGTTTAATTTTAGGAAGAAACAGTATCGGACGCAGATATGTTAGCCATTTTTGTAAATTACATTTCTTACGAATTACTTTGCCTTTTGGTCTTAACAGGACCCCTCTTAGTCAAGATTTCTTCATTAGGATTTTATTTTTATAAATAAGTTAAGCTTATGTTTTTGTTTTTAACGCTAAAGGGCTTGCCCCTTGAAACGATGCATATTAAAACTTTCAGGATTAACACTGAATAATTCGATTGTACATTTGCCTAACCAGGCCACATTCTATAGGAGTTTTCTTACATCTTTTAGATAATTTTTTTTTTTTTTTTTTTTTTTTTTTTTTTTTTTTTTTTAAGATCAAAAGTTTTCTTTCTTGTTTAAAATTTATAGCTTTGATCTTTTTAAGTTTTACTTTGATGTTTTAAAACACGCAAACGCGTCGAGAAAAGAGGCAAATCTATTGAGACATCATTAGTAATAGATGAATAAATAATTAATTGCAAGGAAAGCCGTTTTCAGTCTCAATATATTTGTTCGACGAAACGTGTTTGTATGTTTTAGTGGGTTAATCAACTTCGTTGAGGGCTTCAAGCATTTTTTCCTTGATAAGTTCTATTTGAAGTCTTGAACAGAGAAAATTGACAATGCTTTTATATGTACAATATTATTCGATATAATTGAGACTTACTAAACTTTTTTAGATTATTAAGTTGGATTATTCTATTAGTGGAATTACGTTTATAGTCTCAATTATTATCGTTTGACGAAACGCGCTATAGGTATTAAGTTAATTCGAGTTTTGAGTTGCTTTTCCCTTGATAAATCCGGCTGCAACCCCGAGTTGAGCCATTTGCCATTTACTGCAGTTTTGTGTACATTTTACTGTGTATTTGAAACGTATTTAATTTTTACAAGAGTTCTTTTTAAAATTGTTTGTGCGTTAAAATTTCTTATTTTTTTCTCACCCTTTTTGATTCTGAAGTCGTCTCGATTTGTAATTTTTACATTTAGTTCTGACGAGATAGCTTTTACTACTTAAATATTGTTTCTAGTTGTTACATGATTTTACATTTTTGCTAAGGAACTATAAGTGTCAAATGTATTTTTTTAGCATTATCCTTTTAACATTCCCCTTACTCATATATATATATATATATATATTAGCATAGAAGAGGAGAGTAAAAATTTTTTTGCTAATGTTTTAAAGCAATATGCTATTGTAGTTCCATAGTAAACCAGTAACATCAAGTAAAAACAATTATACAATTAATATTAAGGTTCACGAAATATTAAAGTTTCTAGTAATCAATATTAAAGTTTACGCGAAATAACCTCCTGTAATAACTACCAAACAATTTAATCTACAAAAACTAATTGGAAAAAAGAAAAGACTTTAAAAAAGATTTAAACCTGAAAAAAAAAAAAAAAAATTGTTCGCAAACAATCAAAAACATTTTAAAGACATATATATATATATATATTATTTGTATATTATATATATATATATATATATACATGTATATATATATATATACATGAATTTATTGAATATGAATATTATAAGAACTGTAATGCACACAGGTTTGTAAAGCAGATTAGCACTTCTTTTGTTTCGTAACAAAACGAATGCCAGCTACTTAATCTTACCTTCATGCTGAACATTGCATCATATGTTTGACATTCTGAAATGAATACTGAGGCTTTAGATTAAGCTTTGCAGAATTAAAGATAGAACAAACTAACTGATGAGAAAAAACTAAAATTATTGACTGTATGAAGCTGTTTAAATTCTTTCTGATTGGCTAAAGGAGAATTTGTATTATGGGTTACGAGGATATTTATTTATTAAAAAATTATGCAAATAATTTCAAATTCAGCAAGGACTTCAAATACTTGAAAGTACTTCAAAAATTCAGGTTTACATTTAAATAAATATTTTATGCGTTTCGAGGTATTCTAATCAAGTTTTCACTCTTAAATTATTTTACTTCAAAGAAACATATTTTATTTCAAGACAGCGTATTTCTTTTATGAATAATTTCAAGTGTCTTCTTAGATACGTAAATCCTTCTTTCCTAAATTTCAAAAGAACGAAAGATTATTAACTATTATACCTTAGCAATATAATTTTTAATGAAAATATGGAGATAAAATCCAGTATGTACAGTATCATGATAAATCACATTTTTCTCTTTCATTTTAGGATTTCTCTCAGGATTAGATTTCAGATATGTTTTCAGATGCGTAAATTCTTTTTTCAAGTCAAAGAACGAAGAAATTAAAAATTAAGTATGCCAAACGGGTTGATTAGAATGTTGGATATTTTGCTTCTTCGAAGGCCCTAGTGAACACAGAAGTTTTTCCCAGCTGTTTTTTCAACGAATTAAGTGTAGTCATTTTCAAGTGGATTATTAACTTACTCAGATTTTGCCCAGTCATAGGAATTTTGGAATTTACTTATTTCGTTTCAATATTGTTACTAGTGGATTTTGTGCTTGCGGCGATACTGCGGAAGACGTGGAATATTATTATTATTATTGGCATTGTATGTTGCATGCGAATGCCAGTAGTGCACTCTCTCCTCTTCCACCAAACCACGCGAGAGGACTTTCGGCTCGCCGCATATTTAGAGTGCTGTCATGCCGCACCGACACTATGCATTTACAAATAGTCATGCCTTCTCCGGGATTCAAATCCGGGCTCTTCGGCACTGCAGTCAGCAACGCTAACCACTATACCGGTTAAATTTAAAAAAAAAAAAAAGTGTCTTAAAATAATTTTAAATGAAAGTAAAGATAAAATCCACTACGTATATGGTGTATACGAGCCAGTTTTCTTTAGAAAGTCCTCCACGAAAGCATCCCTCCCCTTAGGCAGATAGCCCTAGTGTGCTTTGCCGTAATTAAATAAATGAAACCAAACCAATATATATACGACACGTATACGTATTTTCTGGCGTACACATATTAGGTGAATCACATGTTTCCGATCACGCTCCTGACAATTAAGATTTTACTTCAGAAGAAGTGCTTTTTTTTTTTTTTTTTTTTAATTTTTGAAGAATTAATCACAATTGAAATAATTTTCGATTATATTTCTTTATAATAAAGTATTAAGATTGAAATAAAACAAATAATACCCCACAAAAAATATTTATAATTTTGTAAAATGCTTAATATTTCTGTTAATTTTATAACTTATAACAAATTACCTTAATTGTGTTCATTAGTAATCTCCTTCATTTAATTTGTTCTCAGAAACTTTTATGAAATATTAGAGAAATTTCTTTGCAAATAAGTAGATGTTCGAATCAATTTCAAAGGCAGTAGCATTGTATTATTTACTTAAAATATCATTTATTTCACTTTTTAAAAATTTATTTATAAATTTGTTTCCTGTTCAATTTTCAGCCATTTTACATATTCAAAAACGAATATTAACACCAGTCTTACATATTCAAAAACGAAACTTACCAGATAATACATTCATAGATAATTTGATATTGCCTCCTCAATTTTCAGTAATACTGCTCTAGCCCTCTACAAAAATCAATTCCTTTCTTCCGAATTTCGTGTTTTCAGTCTTTATTTTCCTAAATCATAAATGAAATTAAATAAGCTAATGTAAAATTTTTATGAAAATAAGATTAAAAGGAAATATAATAATAAATAAAAGTTAAAAACTTTTATGAAATATTAGAGAAATTTCTTTGCAAATAAGTAGATGTTCGAATCAATTTCAAAGGCAGTAGCATTGTATTATTTACTTAAAATATCATTTATTTCACTTTTTAAAAATTTATTTATAAATTTGTTTCCTGTTCAAATTTCAGCCATTTTACATATTCAAAAACGAATATTAACACCAGTCTTACATATTCAAAAACGAAACTTACCAGATAATACATTCATAGATAATTTGATATTGCCTCCTCAATTTTCAGTAATACTGCTCTAGCCCTCTACAAAAATCAATTCCTTTCTTCCGAATTTCGTGTTTTCAGTCTTTATTTTCCTAAATCATAAATGAAATTAAATAAGCTAATGTAAAATTTTTATGAAAATAAGATTAAAAGGAAATATAATAATAAATAAAAGTTAAAAACAGTTAAAAAAAAGAAAAAAAGGAAAATAATTTGGAAATCGTAAATAAGTTAAAAACAGTTAAAAAAAAGGAAATTATGTACCGTGATTGTTATTCATCCGTATTAACTTGTCCCACTAATTAGGAAAAATTTTCGAAAATTATTTACTTCAGAATGCTTAAAATTCATTAATGAAATTTAGGCAAAATATTTATAAACACGATTCTCATGCAAGCATTTTAATCAAAAATAGCAATTTTCTAATGAAGCGTAGGATTATACATTAGCTGAGACTTGAATATCCAATCAACTTACCTGTTATATACATCAAAGTACCTTTAACCAATGAAATTGTCAAAATATTAACTAAAAGTGAACAGCACATATTCCATAAACACCCCATCATTCTGACTAAATGAGGAGATAGGTCAAAGAATTAACTAAGAATAGAATGACTAATCAAAATAAACGTAAACTTCAAGCAACTTTGAATTAAATAGATGCAAAGAATTAATTGAGCGTATAACAGGTGCTCAAAATAAAATCAAACCTTAAACAGTTTATAATTAATTAATTAATTAATTAATGAAAAGAAGGAAAGCTCTAACGGGAGATTCTGAGGTGGAGCTCTATATTACAAATGCATTATTTTTCATGAGAAAAAGGGAGGGAAATGAAAGAAACGTGACAAATAATATTGTGGGTAGAATACTTTTTTTTGACTCTGTTGATGAAGATTGTTAGCGACAGATAGTTCCGGGAAGAGATTCCGGGATCATTAAAATTATACAGGCTGGGAATAAAGCTTATATAATTTTGACGATAGGTGGTCCTGCTATAGGTGGTTATTGTCCCAAATGACTCAGAAGGAGAAAATTACAAATCTGAGTGACATGTATTTAGTTGTTGCTCTAAAATTTCAAAGTTTTCTTTGATGATAGCTTATCACTGAGTTTAAAAAAACCTTATGTTCAGCCTTGTAATGAAGAGCATCATATTTAATACTGAAATAAAAGGGAAATGTACATACAAATTCATTATCTAATACTGCATGCTAGTAATAATTTCTCATTTGTGAGAATTCAGTACAATTTATTCAACTGTTTCTAAATTTTTTTCTACTCTCCTCCAACTGCTTCCTCTATTCTCTTTACTATTTTAATTGTCAATTAAAACTGAAAGAAGAGTAAGCATTCACTAAGATTACTATTGAGGATTCCAGATGATTTTGATCTTCTGAGGAAGTGGTCATGTTAGAGATGATTATTATCGGTAATGGCAGCCATTCATTAGCAAAATGAATTAATTCTGTTTACAGTTCTTAGAACAGGTTAAACAAACAAAAAAAAAAAAAAAAAAAAAAGGTTAAATGCAATCTATCGATTTATCTATAACGTTATTTTAATAAATTTACGAATTAGTTATGAAGATAAATAGCGGATAATGCAAAAAACGGAGGAAAAAAAAAGGTCATTTTCTGAAATACTGTAAATGAACAATTATGAACAATGGTTTAACAATGGTTTAAATTAAGTATAAAAGAATGAACAATGAACAATGGTTTAAATTAAGTATAAAAGAATCTAAATCAGATAATAAATTTAGCGTTGATCTATTTTTCGCAATATTATAAAGTATATAGCAACGTAATAATTCATAATATTATAAATTTCGTTATATTATAAATTTATATTACAAACTTAATTGTTACATAAAATTATTATAAACGTATTAAAAATTCGTTATATTATATTATAAATTCATGTAATTGTTACATAAATTTCCTATAAAAGTACTATAAATTTATTTTGCAATCGCTAAAATATTTACTATTGTAAGCCAATGAAGTTTGCCTGCTTTACTATTATTATTTTTTGATTAAATATTTCTCTGTTTAAAGCACTTTGAGCTTCATAACATAAGCCAACTATTTTATTAATTATTAGATTAGGACATTTGGCATGTATTTTTAAAATATCTTTTTACGATTTAGCTTCAATCTGGAACTTCCTTTCCTTTCTTCGGCTTTCATTCAGTTCATATTACATAATAATTAGTAAATAATAAATAACAGTTGATAATTCCTCGGTCTTTGCAAGAAGTAGCCAAAAGAATTATCAACAGAGCTACGTTTCCGAATTATATCTGGATAACTGCAAAACAGAATAATCAAAGATATTATTTCTTATATTTAAAATAATTAAATGAGACTATATTAATACAAAACTAAATTATGCATACTTAACATGGTTTTACTTGGCTGGTACACAAAAGTAAACACATGACAAATGGACTGTATTTTAGCTTTCTTTATTTACACTAATTCTAATTATGCGAAAATTACTGCAACATGGCGAACCATTCCACATAGCGGTCACATGAACGAAGTTCTTTTCATCACTAGTCTTGTTGCCACATGCAATAAGTAGAAAAGAGAATTTACACCTATTGTAAGACGATAAATCATAGATCAGTTACTTTTTCCGGCATGAGCGGATAGATGATTCAGCTATCAGATAAACAAGTTAAGCAATCTTTTTTTTTATATATACTACTCGCAATACTCACATGAACACTAATTTTTTTTTTTTTTTTTTTTTTTTTTTTTTTTTTATTTACAATTTTAAAGGGCATTCATAAAGATATAACCTTCTCCAGTTCGATTCGATTTTCTTTCTGGAAATTTAAGCTGACTTTTGCTTTTCACTTTTGAATTTTTTTCAAAACTTTAGGCAATTTTGCTTTTATTCTAATTCTGGTTTCTGCAGTTTTCTTATTCTTAGTAATTTGCGTTATCTCTTTCTTTTGCATTCCAAGTTACTAATTAAAAGAATAAATTTAAAAGATACTTTTCCTTCTTGTTCCAAAATTTTGCATTATTGTTTTTTTAAACCAAAGGAACACTTTGCTCATAAATTTCGTTTGGGCCTATGAAGGCCTATAATTTCGTTTTGGCATTTTGCGCTGGTTCACTATAAAAGTCTGAATCTCTTTTTAAATTGTTGCCACCAAATATTAGAGCCCTGCATTATATTTAAAGAAATTAAATAATGAAGAATCAGCATGAATGTATGCATGTTCTCGCATTGTGAAAAAACAACGGTATCTAGGGACATCAAATTCTGAATAAGATTGCCCTCCACTCGAATATGGGCATCTGGAAGCCAAAATTTGGAATTTGTTTTAATATCTATTTCATATTTTGTAAAACTTTAACAGCCCACCAGCGGCCGAGCGGTAAAATCGCTGAACGCTGGTAGTTCGGTCCGAGGTTCGAATCCCGCGAACGGGCTGGCTGCATGGGCGTTTTCGTGGCTTTTCCCATGTGTAACGTGTATACGAGCCAGTTTCCCTTAGAAAGTCCTCCACGAAGGCATCCCTCCTCTTAGGCAGATAGCCCTCGAGGCTTTGCCATAATCTCACACACACAGTAAAACTTTAACAAATTTTTTTATTATCAAACTCAGAGATTTCAAAGCTTCCCATTGACATTAACATCGCTTGTATCTTCAAGCACGGATTTTTTATGCTAGAGGTTTTTTTTACATTTCTGACTGTATATTGGTAGCAGTATGCACGGTAGTATTAATGCAGTATTATATGTACTGTATATTGGTAACGTCTACAATCAACGCAAAGACGTTACAATATGTAACGGTATTTTGCGTCGCATGACTTTGAATGTTTCTATCATTTTTCAAATCCCGTTTTGAATCCCTCCCCGTGGAAAAAGCGCCCCTTTGAGCGTAATATAAAATCTGAAAGTTTTTTTTTTTTTTTTTTTTTTTTTTTTTTTTTTTTTTTGGTGCACTGTGTAAATATTTTCTTCGAGTCGCGTCAGAGAAGATTATTTTTTGCTAGTTGCCTTTTAAAAGTTCTAAATTTGTTTTTAATATTTTGAATTACATATTCATATATTCTTATTTAATTATTTTAAATTTAAAAAAGAATTTCATTGATTCATTTCTTTTGTGGTCCATCCAGAGACGATTCAGACACATAGCTCTGTTGATAATTCATGTGGTGCCTCCTTAGCAAAAATCAAGGAATTTTCAACTGTAATTTATTATTAATTAATTATTAATAATTATTGAATGTTTGTTGCTTTATTTTTGTTTTCATTAACTTTTATATTATTTTTTTCCAAGATTTTGCCTCAGTTGCTTTTAATTTATGCCTTCTTAGATAGTTTACTAGTCTTGGTTGATATCAATTCTGTATATTTTATTCTTTCTAAGCAAAATATAGGTATACTAATGTAAATATTAAATAAGTAAAAAAAAAAAAATAGTTTTTTTCCATATTTTCGTTTTAATGAAAGAAAGCTGCTCCTTCTAACTGTATTTTAACCCAAAAGTAGCTAGTATCGAAAGGAGATTTTGCACTGTTTCACTGTAAACGATGTATCACTTTTGAAATTGTATTTGATGTATCACATCAAATATTATCACCACTTTTTTTTTTTTTTTAATTCAGTGTAGGTTCTTCGCACTGAGAAAAAACGGCGGTAACTAGCGCCATTAAATTTTGAATAATGTCCTCCTCCACCCGAATATGTGCACATGGAAGATGGAGGCTCGAATTTTGAATTTCGAATTTGTTTTATTATTTATTTCATATTTAGTAAAACTTAAATTCATTTTTGATTAACAAACTCAATGATTTCAAAAGCGTTCCATTAACATTAAGATCGCGTGCATCTTCAAGCACGTTTATTTTATGAGCGAAAACCTCATTGTTCACATATTTCACAGACTTACAATATTATCGCTTCGACGAGTTACATCAGAACATTCGCCCTGAAATTCAGGCAGTGACGTCCAATACTCTAGTAGCAACATACACGAACATTCAGCGCCGTGTTGAACTGTGTATATAAATAAGGGGATATTAATTCTTCAACATGAAGCTGTGCCATGTAAAAATTTGGTTTCAGTTCCCTGTTGTTATAAGATTTTTATCACACCTTCTTTCACAGGGGCCCATTTCGAGTGGCACTACATGAGATGTCTAATTAGAAACGTTCGATAAATTTAGGAATTACAGTAGCTGGGCACAGTAAAAATCATTATATACCTTTTATTTTTCGCTATATTTATTTTAGGAGGCTAGTTTTTAAAGAAATAATATAGCGAATATAAAAATATGCAAGTTCTAACACTCTATAGGGAATTCTAAAATATGCTGTTTTAGAATATTTTGTGATTTTTTGCTATTGAACTGAATTATTTCATGTGGCGTAAGTGAAAAAAAAAGGTGATATTTAATAAATAAAGGTAACACACAAAAATGTAAAAAAAAAAAAAAAAAAAAAAGCCACTTTGGACGTAATTTGAAATCTGAAACCTTTCAAATTTTTTTAAATTATAATAATCAGCTTCTAAAATATGTTTTGAAAATGTCACTTATAATCCCTGAATATTTGCTTCGGAGGAGAAATGACTTGGATTATTTATTTGTTTATTTTTCATTTTTTCTCACAGCCTCCCCCTCAACCTCTGCTGAAGAATTTTCCCAACTCTGTGTCGTTGAGTGAACTATAGTAAATAAATTAACTTTCCGATATTTTTATTGAGAAATTTTAAATCTGCCATAAATTCTTAAACAGTTTAAGCTGAACAATCTCGCTTAGCCCAACATTTTCCTAACAATAAGTTGTTTTAGGGACAGAGAAAAAACAAAGTTGTTCGCTGGTGAACATAACGAGTGTTAATTCTCCCCACCCACGAGCGGTGGAAAGGATCGTTAAAGAAAACAAACGAGAGGAAATCTATGCATTTTGTCCCTGTTACATAGCGTATATAAGTATTTTTTTATTGTGAAATGAAACGTAAAAATAAAAAATACTATTGCATAGCTCACGAACAACTCCAGCACTCCTCCTATGGTGGTCGGTGAAATGATTTTATAGGTTAGAAAAAATAAAGATATAAACAAATAAACGAACAAGAAATAACTCGCAATGCTATCATAAATGCGAATCGTAATTGCGGTCGGGCGATCCTCGCAATTGAAAGCCACTTTCGGTAGCTATCGGTTCGTGGGGTGTGAAAATTGGTGTTTTGGCGCTATTCCTCACTCCCAGTCATCAGCGGGAGCCGCAGCCTCTAATAAAGAACGCCGCGCTCGCCTTTATTCCAGCAGGGGGAACGGGGGTATGAAATGGAGGAGGAAATCCGAGTCGTTTGTACATAGGAAAAAAAAAATATATATATATATATGCTTTACTTGTTTGCTTATTTTGTCTGCTTTGATTTGGTAACCGAGGTTCATGTGGCGCCATCTTTTGGAATGAAAGCATAACATTCTAGATGGGGTAAACTCTATAAAATGCTACATATGAACGTAGAACAGCGTTTTCCAGTTTAATTTTAGAGCACTATCAACTTCAATAGTTAATCTGCGGAATCCCACTTAAAATACATATGTAAGTGAAATTTTCAAAAACGAAAAACTGTTTTAAAGAAATTTAACATCTAACTCTTCAAGTGATTCTCAAAATTTTTGGGTCAATGCATCCAAATGGTACATTCTGCTTTGTAACATTCCCTATTCTTTGTGTGTGTATATATGTGCATCCAAAATTATCGTTAGTTACATGGCAATGCTGATTTCTCAAAATCTGTTCAACAAATTGATTAAAATGTTTTGGAATGATGCATATAAGTACAACTTAAAAATTTAATTCATGTTTTATAACATTTTTAGAAGAATCGTATATGTTTTACATAATTAAAATTAATAAATATTGAGAATTTTATCGCATAAGTTGACGTCATATTTTTGTTGTTTTTTAACCGTACTGCAAAATACCGAATTTTGGGAAATCCGTGAAAATTCAGTCACAAGTGGCAACGAAAAGATAAACGGTAGATTAAAGTCATGTTTCTCTGCCATTCATAAATGGCTGAAACTAAAAAAAAAAACGCTTCAGCATGTAGTGTTGCGTAGCCCCAACTTGTCAGCAACTATGGTAGTGACTGCTATGAAATGTAAATTACACAAACTCGTAAGAAGGGTTTAAATCCCTTTTTATTCCACTTTACAAATAACAGCTGCGTTCACTTGACGCTCACAAACTACGCCGACCCGGCGGTTTAACAAAAACAGAACTGTGAAACTAAAAATTAATGACAGGATGAATAAACAACTAAATCACTACCTACGAGGCTCTGAAATCGCAACTAACTTAACCGCGTTCTAAAATACAGCTGAGATTCAGCAAGCTTACTAAATAAGCAGTTGAAAGATTCAACAAACTGCCGAGATAGGCACACAGGCCAAAAGGCGCGGTTCTTAAATTTCTACCTAGCAACCTTCACGTTCGCGATTCAAGAAGCACACATACAATATCGTTTCCCTTCTATTTAAACTCAACTTACTTCTGATAAAATTTGAATGTACTGCGCGTTCTACTTCAATTTACATACTCTGGCATTGGCAATTCTAGGGGAAAATAAAGGCTTGACAGGAAAGATAGCTTAAAATAAATGTTAGTTAAAATAAATATAAACCCTACAAGCAAACTAAGCTAAAAATGTCTTTTTTAGCCGAAAGGGCGTTAGCCCAGAAGATTTATCATGATTGAATGCTACAGATCATATAAAGTAAGTATATTATTTAGATCACATTTGACACTGATAATGATAATGTAAAGTATTTATCAAATTTGGTTAAATTTACAGTTTAATTCTGAAGTATACAGAGTCACCCTGTTTTTATTCTTATAAGATCTGTACAAAATATGCTCATAGTGATTTTATCGTAGTCAACGTTGAGCAGCCTTTTATCGAAATAGTAGTTCATACTGTTTTTATGATACAGAAAAAATTAAACTTTAAATTACCGTAAAAAATATAAAAAATTCGTTGCCCAATGTATTTTACTTCAATACCTCCGACACATATTTCTTGCGCTTGTAAAATATAAAATAAATGATGTGTTATTTCATTTCATTCTACTTATTTATTTTCTTATAAACTACGTTTGATTTAAAAAATAGACACAATGTCTGCTAATTTTTCATTTGAAAAATTACTAACCCTTAATGTCATCCATGTCTAAGTCGTTTAGGCTAACGTTTGAATTACTGTTCTTTTATATAGACCCCTGCATTTCTTTGCTATTCGATGCAAAGCATTTTAATCAATTCTTTGATTCCACTGAAGTCTTTTATTACATTATTTGTTCGTTGTTTGATTATTAGCTATCTGATAAATCTGTTTAACGTTCATGTTAAGATGGAAATTTCGAAATTTTTCTGCTCAAGGAAAGAAGACATAGGGATTAAATTCTTATAAGCTTCAGGCTATACAAGTTGATGCCTTTCAGGAAATGAAAATTTTTGTCATCCAGAGTGGAAAAGTAATTGTTAATAAAGAAAACGGTGGATAAAGAAAAACAGCAAAAAAATAAATTTAGCGAGAGTAGGTAATAATAATTGCAATTAATCCTTAATGTGATTTTTTAAAATTATTATTAATAAATATTAACTCTTTTTTACTACTATTAATTTTTTCTGGGAGATGTGGCAATACTAATCACTCTTTTTGCGTGATTCACAAATAAATTTTTGCACTATTCTGTGAGCCGACCCCCTTTTTTTCTTATCAGAATGGATACAACGAAACAAATTTTCGCTTCGTTATAGCGGAGTTCGACTGTATTATTGTTCTTAATTTTTAACAAATCCCTTGGAGACTTGAAATTTATCTTAATTTTGTTTGCAATTTTTAATTTGCAAGTGATTACGAAGGATTCCTTCAGAGATTAAGAAACTTGCGTTAACTTAATATTCCGTAAAATTTCTGGACCAATATCTAATTATCACAGTTAGGTGTACAAGTACTTTACTTCCCATTTACACATTCGGTGAAGAACGACGCATAGGAAACATTCAAGGTAGCCCAAATAACAATACCACGAAGTTTTTAATTTATTCCAGGAGAAGTCACATTTCTGACCTAAACCTCTGACAGAAAAATTGGAGGGAATAATAGTAGTGATGCTAATCGTTGAATCTAATCTACAGTTCATAATGCCTCTTGTTTATCATAAACACACTAACAGTAAAAATATAAAACACAAGTTGTAGGTAAAATCATCACAAACAGATGACTCGATATTTTTTGCCCTCAATAATTTTTATCATGTAATCATTTTCCATTGTCGCTTTTTTCACAGCACCCAGAGTTATATTTTACCCTGTTGGTAACGCTTGACCTAAATAGTTACTGAACATATCTAAAATAACTCGAGATGATTAAACCACCTACACATTAGCAGCTAAACATCAATAATCACTCACATGCTCTCTCTCGGGAGAAGAAATGAGTAGTCTGTAATTTGTCGCTCGGGTGGATTAACTATTACTCTTCCGTGTCATGAGCCAAACAGGTTCAGATGGATTGCGTTCGACAGCTGGGCTGTATGGTGACACCGGCACTCCCAGATACCATGATGAAGATTTTCCTCTGACACATTACACTGATACCCCCTTCCCTCTTGCCAATTTTCTTTCGGTCCTCCAGTAGTGAGAGAACGGGTGTCGTCGTTGTATCTTGTCGTGGCACCTCCCGTTGCTTTTGATTGATAATGTGGTAGAATTTCGTCATCCTACGCAAAAAAAGAGAAAATTGGAAGACACATTTAGCTCTTTTTTTTTTTCCTTAACTTTCACAAAGGGACTGATACAAAATTTAATTTCAAATAACACCATGAATTGATTTGCTAAAAGATTCATAAAATTTAATTTAAAATGATGTTTTTAACTTACAACGCCAGAATTTAGAACTATTTTTTTTTTTTTTTTTTTTTTTTTTTTTTTTTTTTTTTTGTATTATGGTAGTAACCCTTTATTAAACACAGTCGAACTGGAACAAGGTAGCTAACTGTGCACTATGATCGTTTATTTTTAAATGGGAACTTCAAGTCGTAGCGATCATCCTTTCTTTTATGATTATAGCACTTATCACCATAACCTCACAGGGAATATTAGCAAATTAAAATATTCGCTCTTTTTTTTTTTTTTTTTTTTTTTTTTTTTTTTCCTGCAGTTATTACCATGGTTATGAGATATGATCTGGGCGATCTGGTATGATCTAGCCTTGAAAAGCCTTTTCGGAAAATTCTTTCGAATTGCGGCGTGGTTTCCAGATATGCAGTTGTAATAAATTTCAACAATTCACACCCTCTTATCAATATTTAAATAGGTAGCCCCTCATTGCACCTTTTTATCATTCGAAACGGAACGAATTTAAGACATGATTATTGGCAATGCACTTGTAAAGTGTTTAGCCAGCCATACGTATTTATAAATATTTCTAATAATAAGTCTTTCATTAATAAAAAAGGTAATTGAGCAATAAGTTCTCAAAATAAAATATACTTTTGCTGCATTTAAGTAAGTAATATTTTTCATGAATAATTTTAAATATAACGATATAATTATTACATTAATCAACATACATTTGTAATCGCATTCAACAACATGTTACTATGTAATTGTTATTACCATTCATTGTAAGAGCTTCTTTGCTACGCATATATTAAAAGGCAACAGAAAATGTTATTTAATTAAGGCACTTCAGACAAATGAGAAGCAATATTATGATTTTATTGCTCTCCTTGAAAAGTTCCCCCCCCCCTCTAATCTGAATACTATATCCCTGACAATGAAATAATCTGTTATTTTATTGTCATCGTAATTATTTACAATGCTTTTTTCCAAAATTTTGTTCTTATCCGTGTTCATTTATCCATTCAATTTCAATAGTACTTTTCCTGTTGTCTTTTAAATTTCCATCAGCATCTATATTCATATTTAAATCTTTTATTTTATTTTATTTTATTGCATTTTTAACCATTGTAAACTAATCTTATATTAGAAAAAGGGAAGACAAAAAACGTGCCTGCCGTAAATGCACTCGGCTGAGTAATCTTCGCGTTCACGGAGTGATAAGTGTTGCCATAATTTTTTTTTGTATTCGCTATATTATTTCTGTTTGGCTATAAATTGACAAAACTAATCCGGATATTTTCATTTGTAAGAATTGTTGCCGCTTGGAGTAGCAAAAAAAGATTTCGAAATGTTTGGTTAATTTCTTTTTCTTTTCTGGCAAGTTTATTTACAAATTTCTTACCAACTATTAACACATAAAAATAATAACTCAGTACTCAAAAACACTGAAAAATATCAAAATGATTAATTTAATTATTTTTTGCTTCGGAGCTGTGGATGGCAATGCTTTTTATAACAATTTAAAATAGGAGCTAGGAGCTGAAGTTTTAAAACTTTTATTTTGGTTTTTATATAGAGAACAGCTCTGGAACATCAAGCAAACAACAGGATTCCATATTAACGTGATTCAGAAGGCAAAGAGACTCCAGAAAACAATGATAGAACGTTTGAACTGTTTAAATGAGAGTAAAGAAGTCAGGACAGAAAGACTGCAAGAAAATTTTTCACAAGAAAACCAACCAAGATTGCCTGAATTCGAAGTTGGAAAAGAGGCAAGACTATCCTATGAACGAAAATGCACTACCCGAAAACGAAATTCCGAAAATAAATTAAAGTGTGAATCCAATTTCAAATCAATTTACAAATTATTGTTGCCATCGCTTATAAATGTGACAAACAATAGTACTTCAGCTAATTTTAACTATAACCCTGCCCACAAAAAGTCATCTGCCTTAGAAATTTTTATAAATTTGACTAAAATCAGCGTAGAAAATGAAGATACGGTTTGTAAACACTCCTGCGCAAACATTATGGTCCCTTAAATTTTGCCAAGGAGAAAATTGGATTAAGCAATGATGAATTTACACGGTATTAGAAGGACGGAATTTACAATGAAAAGTAAAAATTTTACTTTCACATTAATACCCGAAGTATTTGAAGTACATTCGAACAAATGTTGTCTCTGAAAGCGAGAAGTTTATGGAATACACCAAATCGTAAAACAGCGCTTTCGCTTTTGTTTCAATCTGTGCCATTATCAAACCACCAGGCGGGAATTGTTCTTATTGTTTACGCGTTTGTGGCCATATAACCCACAGAACTGGAATTGCCCATACCGATGAAAATGGACAGAGAAGACTTGCTCAGATCTATGTTTTGGATTCGGGTGATTTGGTATAGCAATGTATGAATTTTTTCGAAAACAGGGAGTACTTACAAATAATTATAAGAAAAACTAGAAAGATCATGATTTCTCCTTCCTTAACAAAGTTCCATCAAAAGGCTTTACGAATTTAAACCAGAGACGTTAGCTGAAGCTGTTGAAAACGATGTTGCTGCAACTAAAGTTACTTTGTCAATTATCAGAGATAAGAACAATGTCAATGAATGTGCAAAGCACCAATCATAAACGTGGTTTCCATAATATTACAATGATGGAAAACGCCCCATTTCATCAAGACATTATCAGACATTATTTAAAAAAAAAAAAAAAAAAACTGAAACAAGTGCGGTTAAGGGAACATTTTTCATGTTGTCTGCTGGAAATACTATAACCCTCTTTATGACTTTCGACCTTAACACGGAAACTTACGCAGCAATGCATTGTGAATGCTTATGTTCGCCCCAAACACAGTAACGATGGAAATGCCATAATTGATTACCAACATGAGAAGCGTCGATAAAGATTTTAATGAATAGCTTCTTAAACTTGGAACACTACGACTGGGGAATACTATACATGATTTTGAACCATGTGTGTTGGTAAAGCACTGGGACCTTATATGACTGAAAAACCACTGGATTTCATGTGTGAAAACGATTTGGTCACTGAAATCTTTGGGGAAACTATCCCACTTGATATGGTGAAAAATTTATCAAAAAAAGAGCCAATTTGTGTCCTAAGAACATTGATGTTGATACGATAAATAATCAAGTGCTTTATATTCTTAAGAGAGAAGGTCGCGTTTACTTTAGCAGTGATGAAATTGTGACAAATGATGAAGCGGAGCGTTTGAACTTTTCACTGCAATATTTGACTAGGATCAACCCATCGGGTTTTTCTTAACATAAATGAGTTTTAAAAACTGAGGCTATTGTCATGATCCTATGAACCTCAACGCAAATCGTGGTCTGTGCAGTAGTATGAGATTGGTCATTAAAAGTTTGAAAGAAAACGTTTTACACCCTGAAGTGATTACGTGTTCAGGCGAAGAGTAAATTATTCTGACTCCAAGGATTGACCTCATTAGCTCGAATTTGGAATTAGCATTCAAACTGAAGATGGGACAATTTTGTATCAAGCCTACATTTATAATTACCATAAATAAATACCAGAAACAAAATCTTGAAGACGTTAGGCTATATTTATGAAAACATGTTTTTGGACAAGGGCAATTTTACGTAGCATTTTCCAGCTTGTCGATCCTGTGATACTAAAGTACACTCTGCTTCAACGCAAACTCTTGTTGGGACGCAACACCGAAACACTGTCTGGAGTGAATTTTTTATTTATTTATTTTATTTTTATTTTTTATTATTTATTTATTTATTTATTTATTTATTGGAAGATTTATTTTCTAAACGTTACTAAAATTGTGGGTGAAATTTTGACAAAATAAAACAAAATAAATAAATTAGTGATCTACCTTCATTTAATCTGTATTTTCATACCAAGTTCAAAGTACATACAATTTTAAAGCTGAGTTTATTCTCCACTAATTAATTCTGCCATTCTCATTCCCTTATAGTTCATAGCACAGCTATAAAATCGGAGAATCGGCTAAAATCTTAGAGAATCGGAGGCTTAGTATTTTATCCTAATGTAGTTACTTTACAATAAACAGTTAATTGCAGCATTAGGTGAATGAGAAGAGACAGCAGTTATGTTTTTCAAAGAATAATTCATTTCACTAAGAATTCAAGACTCCTAATAAAGTTTATTTCTCTAAAAGGTAAAATATATTTTTCTTTCGTAATGAAATTTCCCGAATTAGATGACACGAGATTGCGTGACAGCCGCAAAGCATTTGCGTGATGCAGATGAAAGCTGCAGAACAAGCCAGACTTCCTGGTATGTCATACTGCATAATCGACGATTTGCTGCATGATTTCGAATAAACTTTACAATTTGTACTACCGAAATCTGAAATAAACTTTCTGGTTCTCTCACATCTTTCGTTGCGTGTGTGTCAAAATGATGCTCATGGAGTGATTGAATTTATGTTTTCAGCATTCAAATATGCAGTACGTGAGTTGATTTGAAATAACAAGAATTCGTTTTCAATCTATAAAATCGTTGCGTTTAATGGAATTTTTAAGAGGGTCAGACAGACAGCCCTAATATGATATGCTAGAACCAGAACAATCCAGTTCTGCTAAAGAAGGTCAGACAGATGAATTACTGTTGAATCCAAAAAGTGTAAGAATTTGCATTGATTGAAAAATTTTCCAATAGCCGAAGACAAACTTACTCTATATTCATGCATTCTTTCTGTGACCAAGCAATGAAGTCAGCTACTGAATTGCAATTCAGCAGTTGATTATATTTGAAGTTATTTATCTCACCCAGCTTTAGGATCACCTATGCAGGATTAAAGCTAGCTAACCAATCGCTAGATTTATTTTTATAATATGAAGATTTTCGTTGTTGTTTAATCATTTCAAAAAAGTCCACTAGGATTCTCTGAATAGAAAAGATATGATCCATATTTTATTACGTTCCTGTTACACGTACCATATTTCTTGTCATCGAAAAGAACATTGTGAGGAAAAGTAGCCAGTATTAGCGATATACATGGAGAAGCAAAATACATAGTGAGTAGTTTCTGTGTCTTTTCACGGACGAAAATGCAGATGGTATGGTTTCTCGAGCAACGTTAAGCAATAAAGTTACGCGTGAAATTCGGAAAATCTACTTATATAGATATGCGTTGCAACTGTTGAGCGCAGCTTACGGAAATGCTGCTTTTGTCTTCAGTCCAAGCGCTTAAAGTGACACAAGACGCTTACGGCGGGAAGGGAAAGGGCTGAGAATTTTTTCCCCATGGCGGGCACTCAGCCGACTTCGGCTTGGCCACTGCTAAAGCCAGAAATGGTAGTCTTTTTATTACGGAGGCACCTAATAGCTCGGCCACCTTTGCCTCCTATGAAGGGACGAACAGTTACAACCATGCCTTCTCCGAGAATCAAAGCCTTGTCCTTTGGTATCGCAGTAGGCTTCCCTAACCACTATACCGTCTGGAGGGCAAAAGGTATTTTTTTAAGGTAGTAAATGTGTACACTTTCAGTAAACAATTAGTTTTTAAATCATTATGAATACTTTTTGAGTCGAACATATATATTGGTTTACTTTCTAGGATCATTTTTCAACGGGAAGTGATGAACATAATGATGCTGCAAAGAAGGCGAGACTCATCAGCGAAGAAATGGCATTCGACAAAAAAGCACACTTGCAATCAAAAATTAAATTCCTTTCGGTCATCTCAGAACTGAACTTTTGAAATACTTTAGGTATTTTGTTTAACGTCAGACAATTCTATGGCTGTAAGTTAATTATTCCAGTTAATTTTTGAAATTTTATGTAAATCATGATTATTAAACAAATGGAATTCTAAAAATATAAATTGTAATGTGAATATTTTTTACTATATTCTTCATGATATGAAAATATGCTGATATGGTATGATTCAATTTTTCAAAATTCTGTAAATATTCAAAACCCACTTAACCATGCTATAAGAGGATGCCAGGCTAGCAAATAATACTTCAAAGAGGAACTTCCTGCATATAAACAAACAAAAAAAAAAAAAAAAACAAAAAAAAACCAAGAGCTATAGTTCAAAACAACAAAATTAATGAACCGCCCCCTCTAATCATCAAAATCTAAATCGAGTTTACATGGTAATCGGAACCACTCACTTATCCTACGTTATGTGGTCAGGGTCAAATTGCCAATGCTAATTTCGACGCCATACACCCTGAACTAGCTACTTCTTCGAGATCTGCTCGTCATTAACAAGGCAACTGTAGGTCGAGGCACTTTCTTATTCACTCCCTGCATGATTATCAAACTATAATTTGCTCCTTTTCTTCTTACGCATCCGTAAAAGCTGCGATTATTGCATTTTAATGGAAATTGCACGTTATTGAAAAGAAAATGTAATTGCTGGTTAGGCAGTAATCAATCTGTTGAGGTTAAGTGGAGGAGATTTAAATGTAAACATTTCATTATAGGATCGTGATGGATTGTTTACAAAAAGAAAGGCTGAAATGTACATCTGCACCTTTATGCTGACGAGCAACTTTTGCAACACGCTTCATTACAGTCAGTGATATCACTGAAGACCCCGTGCTAAATACCTGAATGATGGACAAAAGTGTGTCATTTATGTCAGTAAAAGACTAACTAAATGCTTAATCATAGGTACAGAAGACATGTTGATCTAGGTCGCTCAGCTCAAAACATCGGAACATCTTGATGTCTTAAAAACACAGATTACGTTCTTTAATACAAAGGAAGTCTTCATGCTGAGTCCTCAATTGCAAGCGGGAGAAGGGGTTTCGATTTGGAATGAAATGGAAAGTCATGTTTTTAATTTTATAGGTTTTGTTTAAAACTAAAAACATGCATCTACTTAATTATGTAACTCATGGCTCGGAGTTAAATCTAGTGCAGTCTTTTCAACAGTACTATTACAAAAATATATTCCCTCAATTACTTTTAACAAGATCACCATAAAAAGTACACTCCGATTAAAACCCGTGCAGGGAGAACAATGAAAAATATTTATTTAAATCCCTTTAGCTCTTTATGGAATATACACATGCTTTTGGTAGAAAATAACAACAATAAAAACTACACATTTATTTTTAAAAATAATTAAAATTGTCTTATGAATAAGATTCTCTCAAACCAAATACAATTAAAAATCTCCCTTATGTTGTTCTGTTTTACACCCTGTTTTCACCCATTGTTCTGTTTGTTAAGAAATATTTATTGAAAACCAACAGTTATCTGAAATGGAGACCACAGGAAATACTTCAAGAATTTTTAAGCTGATTTAGTATCAACAGGAAAAAACATTTGCTGTGCTTGAGAATTATAATTAATTAAAAATAATCCTCTTTTACAACCTTTATAACTTCTCAAATAACTAAAACTGTTTGTTATCAAACGTATCCGCTAACCTTAAAAACTATTAATTCTGATGATCGATGGATTATCGCTTCTGCTAATTTAGTGTGTTCCCCATAAAGAACGCAGCTCTTGAGCGCATGAAAACATACAAATTTATTAATGAAATTAAATAATTAAGTAACTAGAACAGAAATGGCAGGCATTTCAATCGTTTCTTTCTTTACTAGAATTTGCATAACTTCTGAGCTAACGACTTGAAGAGCGAAGGTCCACTGAAAAGAAATTAGCTCAAAGCTAAGTGTGGTGGTCTGCGGTGGCCTGGTCAGTGAAACTGAATCCGTGAATGTCACAGACTCGCTAGTTATAAATAACAGATCTACAAGCTTCTCAATTATTATTTAAAAATAAATTCTAACTAATTTCCAGGGTTGATTTAAGCGTATAAAAAAGCTGATATGATTTAGAATAATATCATAATGAAGCACTGAATTTTGAAAAGATACCAATGTGTACCGCGATGTAGTTTATACAGTTATAGAATATATTAATTATCAGGATATTTGGAAAGATTTTCAAAAATAAAGATCAAATTTTATAGCGTTGTTGCCTACTTGTAAATATTCATTACTTTCATTTGATTGTTGGTTGTAAATTATATACTCGTATATTTAGCTGAAGCATGCAAAAGCTGTGTATTCTACATCTCAAACAAACTGTAAACTTCATAAGGTTTAGAGCACTTCGAAAGAATTTGAGATTTTCAGAGTATAAAAACATAGAGCCTCTATATGGTTTTAAATATTGCATAAACTTTCAGCGTCTGCAGTTATTATTTTCTTTATATAAAAATACATGTCAACAAACTTTGTTGTTAAAATCCTTTTCAAAAGAATTTACAATTCCTGGAAAATCCATGTTTATTCTTTTATTTTTCCAAGTAACAAATAATAGTACATGGAAGCTTTGTTAGAAAAAACAGTTATGATTTCTTAAAATTCCTCACAATTCTTGAGAAGAACTGAAGAATAGACAGAGATTATGAAATGCTTAGAATCAATTCAACCAGAACAATGATTTTTGAGAACTAATTGTTCGATATGTAGAACTCCCAAAATATTTTTAAAAATTTATATTTTTTATATAAATATTTTAAATTGTGCAGCTGTTTTTAATATCCCAAAAATTTATTCTTAGGATATATAAAGGTGTTCAGCATCTGGTCCATTACTATGCACAATGTTGAATAAATAGCTAAGATAAAATCAAGAAAGAAAATTTGCATTAGAATCATTTCATACATGTTCTAGTATGTTCACACAGTATTGTAAATGCTATTTTAAAAAGTTAAAAAGGATGAAAAATACTGCATATGGTAGCAGGCTTTCAAAATCTATTCCAAGAATGCCACACGGATAATTTCAGAAAAATAGCAACTGAAAAATTGATTTTTGAAATTAGCGCAAATTCATATAAAATAATAATGTGGGCTTTGTGCTTCTGAATCTCTTAAATTAATGTTGTTTTGATTTTTTAAAGTTCTTGAGAATAATACGCAGTAGTGTAAAATGTATAGTAGTTCCTTACCAAAGGATAAGTACACTTATAAGGTATTTCTCCCTGTCTTCTTAGCATGCCCTCGTGGTGTAATGGTCAGCGAACTCGGCGCTTATGAGAGAGGTCCGAGTTTTGAGTCCCGGGGAGTCACTGCTCATTTTTCATGACACCTGCTTCAAAAAAATCCTTATGAATCTACAGTGGCGACGAACTAAAAAAAAGGTGGTGGATGATGATTCTCCAACACTAGGATTTGGCGATTGGGTCCCCTAATCCCCAGTTGCCCTTTAAAATGGGGAGTATATAAGGTATTTTTCTCTGCCTTCGTGGTGTAATAGCCAGAAACTCGGTGCGTATTAGAGAGGTCCGTGGTTCGAATCCCGGCGAGGTCATTGCTCATTTTTCTTGTCTCCTGCTTTGAAATAACCTAAAGTCTCTACTTACTTGCTTTAAGCTAAAAACATAAGATTTAATGGTTGATTTCCTTGAGTTTAATAAAATAGATGAACATATCATGTCAGACTATGGTACGTTATTAAAACCATACGATGAATAACAGATGAATATACTTGACGGGTACAACTTGAATTGAGTCTACTTGATAGTTCATTTAGTTAGACAAGTACGTACTTGGCAGCGTAGTAAATTATCTGGGATACTGTGCTAGATTCGTGTTATAATCTAGTTTTCCATAGCTATATTCCACTGCAGGTTTCTATGCCTTGAAATCACCACACCAAGTTGGAATAATGCATGGGTATTGGCCATCACGATAAGGCATATCGGGAGAAGACACAGTCTTCACTTACTTCTGGAGGACAAACAGTCTTCACCTAGACTGCTTAGATTCTACGGCGGGATTATATACTTTACCTTTTTTGGTTCAGCTTAGCCGCAAATGAGAAATGCAAATTTACCAATAATTAGAAAGTAAAAATACAACTAAAATGCAAAGACAATTGTTTCACATTAGTGAAACTCTTCTCTGAATATTCAGAGAAAAATATTTTTCAACTTAATATTTTTAGAATCATTTTAACTATTAGAAGTAGCTATTAGAAACCACCACCAAAGAGAGATGTGATTTATAACTTTCTTTTGAAATTCCAAGGTTAAAAGATATCTCCATTAACGCTGTAGTTATGCGACATTTAAAATTAGTTATTATTAGATAAAATCTTAGTAGTTGTCGCATTTTTATATTGTACATTTATTGAACAGTAAAACTATTAAAATTATTGATATCTTCGATAAAAATTTTTATTTTAATTTTTTTAATCAGCAAACGAAAAAGTCATTAGAAAGCTGAACTACTAAAAATAGCACATTCATTAATATTTTGCTTTATACGCTTCTACCGCTGGATAATATTTGACTAGGTGGTATAACATAGATTCCACGCGTTAATGGGACTATTCTAGATGCATTAAAAGGTCTCTGTTTCCATAATCCTTTTCAATAATTAAGCCATGTTCTTTGGTGATGAATGGCAATCCGAAAGAGATTGTAAAGTTTTCCCTAGAGAACTGTAATGCAATTAAAACTTGACGAATAAGGAAAACAATTTACGTTTAAAAAATGAGAGAAATATTTATTCAGCCATGTATGAGCTGCTGGGAATAAATAAGAATGTAAACTATTCTCATAAATTACTCTGTCTGCTCTTGTCTGATTCTAAAAAAAAAAAAAAAAAAAAAAAAAATCTAAAAGTCCTTATAAATAAGTATGTCAGCTCTTACCTGGGTAAAATGCTATCATGAAATAATGGTTCCCCCCCCAAAAAAAAAAAGAAAAAAAAAAAAAAAAAACAGATTCGCTTCTTAACGTTTGTAGCGTCTGTAGTGTTAATGTCTGTAGCGTTGTTAACAGACGTTAAGCGAGTTATCGCTTAATCGCTTAACGTCTGTTAGTAGTTTTATAGTAGTTTTATACTCCAAAGGAAAATTAAACTTTATAGTGACATTAGGTATTTTTTGGAAGCAGGCAAGATGAAAAATGTGCAACGCCTTCGCCGGGAATCGAACCGCGGACCTCTCAATTACGCGCTGAGTGTGCAGACCACTATACCACGATGGCTCGCTAAGAAGGCGGGAGAAATACCTTATAACTCTATAATTGAACAAAATGTATATGTTATAAGTTCCGCTTGATGCATTCAATTTGTTCAACTTCAATTTGTTACTTTTTAGCTGTTTAATTTGGTGCGATTTTAGTTCTTTAATTTGCCACTTACGAGCGTCTTGATCATTCAAAGGTCATGAAATTGAAAGAAGAATTACTTAAAAGGTTTTACCTTACCTCCAGGGGGTTATTTTACAAGATAGTCTTTACTGATTAAGTTTGAAACGAGGTACTACTTTTGTTGCTTTAAAGTGTATCTCATTTTAAGTCAACGGAACCCTGTTATTTCTTCAATAAAAGTTATTACTCAGGTTACAGCTTTTACTTTTCTGTTGGTAACAGAATAACCAACTATTCTCTTTCTGTTTTTTTCCTAGTTTATTAGAGACACTCCCTAATATGTATTATATATTCATTACCTACGCCGAAATTGCCCCACCTAAAAAGGTTGTTTGAAAGTGAACCAAATTGTTTACAATGATTGATTTACATCAGATAAAATAAAGATTTCACAATTTTATGGAAACGAAGTTCCTTTAATGGAGATCTTTGGCAAAAATCAGTAGCTTGCACGATCATTCTTATTATCAGTACACGACACAAGACAAGGAATAAGAATAATTTAAGTAGTGAATGTCATCTTGAGAGAAGGACAGCTGTGTTTCACGCCCCTTTGCCATAAGCTATAGCCAGACGACAGTTCATATATATTCGCTAAAGGATAGACTATTGAATAGAAGTACAGTAGAACTCTAATTATCCGAATCAATTGGGACCGAACCCCATTGGGATAATCGAAAATTCGGATAATTGGATTTTTCCCGAAGGAAAAGTCTACGTTCACTTTAATTTATCACTATATGTACTGTATGTTGAAAATGGGAGAAAAAAAATTTTTTTAAAGAAAAAGAGGTTTTAATTAATAAAAATGAAAAGACAACACTTTTACATATATGTTGTATAGAGTACTGTACAGTACAAGTGCTGAAAGTCATTACTTCCTGAACATCTCTGTCAAAGTAAGCTATTTGACTGTCTTCATCCGTTTACGGGCAGTCATCGGCTTAACAATGAGAAGTCACACTCAAGCTGACGCTCCAACAATTTCAACGCAGTTTCAAGGTCGGCAAATGCTTCACTAGCTGATGTTCCCGTGTCTCCCTTAACTTCGACATTAAGGTCATTTCTTGACACTTTCTTCTCTCACACTTTCAATAAGTTCATTATCATTTACAATATGAAATCCAAAATCTGACGAATCACACACCATCCATTCTGCTGTATCTTCAGCACTAACTTCCGAACATCCAGGAATTTTCAAAAGAATATTTCTTAATTTCTCAAGTGACACGTCATCTTCATTTTCTCCTGTCGTTTTCTTTTCATTTTCTTGAGCTTCTTTTTCCTTCTCTTGAAGTGATTCTGAAAAATTATGAAATTATGAAATCGATTCGGATAGTCAGAGTTCGGATAATTGGAATTGTACTGTACTAAATAAAACATTAATTGAAACATTGCAAGGACATCCAAGCTGCAGGTGGCAAACATAGTTTCATTGTAAAATTGAATTTTGAAGTACTACCAGACAAAGTAATAACACAAGTCTAAGACAGATTGAACATAGATTATTGTAGTTAAACTACCAGTTTTAACAATTTTTTAACTAGCAATTCTTCCCAGTTGTTACCCTTAAGACTGATCTAGGATACATACAGCATTGCATCTGTCACCAAGCTAAATGCTCATGAACCCATTCTTCATGAGCCGTTTAAACTCATGAGTCATTGTCATGAGTCGTTCAACAGCATACAAGAAAACACATTATTACCATTATTATTTATTATCATTTAATTTCGAGTAGACCATAGACGAAATGAAAGAAAGCTTTAAGAGTGGATCAGAGAAAGAGACTGTATCTCTCAGTTTACTATGTTTAAATATAGTAAGAATGTAATATTAAATAATTAATGTACAATTATCGATAACTTTATAAGATATTGTTAGTTACCCAACATACATTATTTTCGGCAGCTTATTTAATGAACTATGATTGAATAATAATATGTAAAACGATCTAAACACTTTATTTATTTCGATAAAATCTTTAAATGAATACTGCAAAAATTTTAAGTATTCTCGTATTTTAAGGATGAATGTTTTCATGTATTTCTGACCCTCTTAGTTTTGAGCGGAAATTAGCAGGTTTACTCTGATGATATGCGCGGAGCATCTATGAAACCAACAAGCCCCTAATAAGGAAGAATTTTAAGGAAAATTTGGATTTCTCGCAATAGCCGTTAATTTGCAGTGACATATTTAACTTTGGAAATCTATTTAATCATTTAGATTAAATACATTTCTAAAACACATTACATTCTATACAATGATATAAACGTCGATAGCTCATTTAAACATTACGGCCGTGTATTACATTGTTATCATTAAATAAAGTACTCCTACTTGAATCCATTAAATAAAGATAATTAAATCAACATAGTCATCCGGCCCACCAGCGGCTGAGCGGTAAAGTCGCTGACCACTGGTAGTTCGGTCCGAGGTTCGAATCCCGCGAACAAGCTAGCTGCATGGGTGTTTTCATGGTTTACCCCATGTGTAATGTGTATACGAGCCAGTTTCCCTTAGAAAGTTCTCCACGAAGGCATCCCTCCCCTTAGGCAGATAGCCCTAGTGTGCTTTGGCATAATTAAGTACACCAACCAACATAGTCATCCATTAAATAAAACAGTTTGGTTTTATATTTCCTTTATACGAATAGAGAATATTTGTTAAATTCAAGTTATATATATATGTGTATGATTAAAAATATATAAAAATATGAATTAAAATTTAAATTAGCAATAGCCCCTCAATGCTTAGTTTTAATTTGATATTTCCGTTCTCAATTCTAAAAAAGTAATCTTTTTCTGCACTGCGTCATTCCGCGATTAATCCATCTCATATGACTCACACAAAGCAAGTAATGTAAATGGAACTAAAACTCAAACAGCCCCAAATAATTTTACAGCGGTATTAATTACCCAATCAAATGCATTAAGAACTGAAACTAACTCATTCTGAATTAATATTTTCTCCTGAAGACAACTTATTTACTATTGCACTTCAGCCTAGATAGACTGCTGCTTGCAGCTGTCTTCGTACTGTAAAGCGATAAAAAATTTAAGTGTTTTGATATAGGCGCGAGTTGTGTGCCGATTTTTTTTGGGTCGCAATATGTTTATTAAAATAAAGATAAATATTTCATCTGCCACGGCTCACAAATTTTCTTCATTATGGATCAACATTCTACGTCATATTTCTACAATATTATTACAGCTAATTCCTGTTTTATTACATACGTATAAGAGAGAAAAAAAATTTTATATACAGCACCGATCTTAGACCGTCAGCCGCCCTTTTTTACATAAATATAATATGTTTGATAATCATTTCGCCGCCAACGTGCTTTGTCCCTTTTGGTCTCCGCTAAGATCGATCCTGTATATATATAATTTTTCGTGGAACAAATATTTTGCAAATCAGTTCCAGTAATTTGTTAATTGCAATAAACGACTCACTAATTAAAATCTGATTCGTCTCTTTCCTCAGTACATGTTTCAACTTGTGAACAACTGCATGTAAATCGACTTATTTGAATTCTTCGACTCGAAAAAATATAAAAATAGCTGTTAAATTTTTTATTTTTTATATTTCGACAACACTATCTTAAAATCTGGCATTAAGGTAAATTTGAATTGAAAATAATATGAATTTTACCATTAGATTTCACTGCGCCTTTTAAAATCTCCTTTCTTTTCTTATAAAAATCGAAACGAAATGGATTATGTTGCTTAATTAAACGTTGTTCAATTGCTAGTGCTGCCATCTTTACCCAAACTTTAGAACTTTTAATTTCTAATTTGAGCTTTAATTTTACGTCCACAGATGGCAGCACGATATATTTCAGATGTGCTTTCGTGTATGTTTTTCGGGTATTTTCTTACATCAATAACAGATGGCAGCACCAAACAAGCAGGCTGTGAATCCAGTTTTAGAATACCTCCATTTTAGAGGTATTTAAAGAAATAATACTTCTTTAATTGTAGACATAGACATGCAGTTTCATTTATTCTCTTCCTCTTTAAATTAGTATTATATATATATATTTCTTTTCATGGAACTTTTATTAAAATCACGTGGAAAAATATAATAAAATTATAACTAGTTTAAATATTATTAGTTTAAATATTGAAATAATTCATATTTGAAACGACTCTCTGAAAAAAAAATAATTCCTTTAAAAAGTAGGTTTACGGAAAAGAAACATGCATGCGGAAAAGAAACAAAGCATGTAATTGGCGTTAGTGTATCGAATATTAAATCTTGAAATATAATTGAAACACACATATTTTTATTTATTTATTATTTTATTTTTATTTATTTATTCATTTACTTATTTTTGTTCATTAAATTGACATATATTTCTTGAACTGAAGTAAATATTTTTTGTCAAAAAGTGAAGATATTGTTACAAGATATCAGAGAGCGTAAGTAACCATAATCTTTGCTTCTGAACGGAGCCATGCAGAATAGTTCAATAATTGATTATCTGTACGTATTAAATTAATTTAAAATTAATATATTTCTTAAAGACATATTACAAGAACAATGTTCATGATCGTATCGTTTGTTTCGTAATGTATATAGTTAAATTCACTGAGGTAAATATTCTCCGCAAATTAGAAAATTGTTGTATATATAATTATGATCAGAATTTAATTACTTATTTATAAAATACTGAAATTAAAATTCAATGTAACATTTTGTTCTCATTTGAAACGCTGAGTTATTTTACACTGTATAAAAAAGGTAAGCTCTTAAAAATAATTCATTGGCATTTCTGCATTAAACGTTCTCTGTAACTTTTGTTACCACCAGTTTGTTGACAATCTAGATCTGAAATCAATAAAACAGTAAGAAAAACAGGTAAGACAAATGGCTAAAATGATACTCTTTCTCACACTGATAAAAAATACTTATCTTTATAATACCGAAGATAATTAAAATATATTATACGTTGGCAGTTTGCTACAACGTGTTTTCGGGTTTAAGCTTGAATCGAACAGAATCGCAGTTAAAATAATAACACCTTTTCTAAATTTTCTTTCTAGGTTTACCTTATTTAATTTCTTTAAATATAATATAGGGCGATAATATTTACAGGCAACAGTTTGAAAAGTTAATAAATGGGGTGAATAAGCGTACTTCTGGATTAATCATTTTGAATTACTTATAATCAAAAAGTTATGAATACTGTGAAAACGGCGGTTCTAGACAACTGCCCCGCGCTTTGAATTTTTACGTTCGCTATAGTATGACATTTCAAAAACATGGTATATAATCCATTACTATGTCTTATTTCTTGTAAATTTTAGGCCCAC
Source organism: Stegodyphus dumicola (assembly GCF_044657685.1). Taxonomy (NCBI): domain Eukaryota; kingdom Metazoa; phylum Arthropoda; class Arachnida; order Araneae; family Eresidae; genus Stegodyphus; species Stegodyphus dumicola. The sequence goes on along the minus strand of NC_140772.1, from coordinate 184,411,857 downwards.
TAGCTTCAGAGGGGATAAGATCGCTGAACTTTGGTATACTGACATGAGTTTAAATGCCAGTGACCAAAAAGATTACATAGAAGTTTTCGTGATTCTTCCTGTGTGTAACGTAAATAGAATTAGTCGAATCTCTAGAAGGTACTTCAAACTCTATTGTGTTCAGCTACTAACTTAACACATCCAAACCAATCTGTACATTTAAAGGTAAGTATTTCTACAACTGACTTTTCCTTAAAAAGTTCCCATACGGGTATCTTTCGCTTTAGTCACGTAGCTCTCATGCGCTTTGTCATATTTGAGCAATCTATACCTATAGATAAACATTACATACATGAAATACAGGGTGTTTCTAAATGAATATCGGGGCTTTAACGCTTTGTAGTATTTATTACGTAAAACTTAAAATTATAATTAATACATAAAATGAAAGAGCAGCTCAAGCAGTTATACCTACAAGCTTACAAGTGTTCAATGTAAGCACCTTTCTTCACACGGCACACACCAAGTCGAAAACCCTTGGTCCAACTAATCCTTGGTCGTCCCGTAGTCTTCTCTTTGCAAAGTTAAGACGGTATTTTCAAACTGATGATACCATCTACGGATGTTATTATCACTTGGAGGATCAAATCTGAACTTAATCCGAAACGCACGTTGCACAGTAACTACAGATTAGATTCGGTCTTTGCAAACTGCAGAACACAAAAAGCTTTCTATTCACTAGTCGCCATTTTTGCTACTAGCGCTTTCTGGCGCATACGCACACCAACTCAAACAGAACTGTTTGAGTTGCTCTTTTATTTCGTGCGTTAATTATGATTTTAAGTTTTACCTAATAAATACTACAAAGTGTTAAAATACCAATATTCATTTAGAAACACCCTGTATGTTACTAGCTCAAAAAGGCTATTAGTCTCGTAACGCGATTTGGGCTCAAATCACTAAAACTGCGCCTTTTTATTTTTTAGTCGAGTCTGTTTTCATCCAGCAAAGTATAAGATCTTTCAAATTGAATCTCTGTGTTGTGGATTAAAAAACTAAGTTGTAGATGCAGCTCTTAAGAGTACCGAACTAGATTGATTGAAATAATAAAAATGCATTTAGTTTATCTATCTAATTAAAAGTATTCGGTATTTTATACAATGACGTAATATGCTTTTTTCTTATTTATTTCATATTTTGTAAGCCTTTCATGATTTTTTGGTTAAGGAACTCAACGATTTAAAAGCGAGAAGTGGCAACATTGTACGACGGAAAACCTTTCTATCTCCAGCGCGCGAGCCTGTGTGTCGGAGATTCTAAAGCTATGCTGCTTTTAAATATTTTGTGATTTTACTGTTGAATTTTATGTGGCGTAAGTGCAAAGCCGTGATATTTAACAAATAAAGTTAACACACAAAACGTTAATAAAAAAAGACAAAAAGAAATATTAGCCATCTTACTAAAAAATCTCAATATTGACTGACTGAGAGAACTGACAAAAGACGATTGAAAAAAAAAAAAAAAAAAAAAAAAAAAAACAGAAAACTGAAAACTGACAAGTGTACGTCAACAACACTGCATCGGAAAATTCTAAATATATGCTACTATGGTGCTTTTCAAATTTTGTGATTTTACTGTTGAATTGTATAGGGCGTAAATGCGAAGAAAACGATATTTAATAATAATGCTAAAGAGACCAAAAAAGAAAAAAGAGTAGGTTAGCGGAGCAGAGTGCAATAATAGAGAAGTAGACTGAGAACTCAGCGACAGCGTACCTTAACAAACCCGTTTAGACGAACGTTAAAATCTAAAACCTTTCACTTTTTTTTTTTTTTTAAATCAAATGTTGCATGTATTTGTAAATGCTGCGTAAACCTTGATTTAATTTATTTGCAACGAATACACACATGTAATTTATAAATTATTTCCGATTTCCTTCAGGACTAATTAGTCGTTTAAGACTAATTAGCTCTACTCTTCGGGCCTAATTAGCCGTATAGTACGACTAATTAGTCGTGCTCTAGTTAGCTGTATATGAAAGATAGATTTTTACAAAGTCTGTGTATTTTCTACCATGAGCTTTGTATTCAAAATCGTTTTACAATTTAAAATGCAACAGATTATCTCCGCAATTGAAGAGACGAAGTTTAATAACCTAAAATTTTGAATTTATATAATTTTTATGCATACCTTTAAAGACGGAGAAAGAACTTCTTAGAACAAATATAAAAAAATGTAGTAAAATGAACAAATAGCATAGTACAATTTTTAAACCTTCTGTCCTTTTGAGGGCACATTATTATTGAATGAATGTTGATTTCAATCATTTAGGCTGAAATTAGGCTTTCGAATTTAAGTATTTCGAGATCAATGCTAGAGAGAAAGTAATCAAATTAAAAATTAAAAAATTAATTAAAACAAATTAAAAATTCTAAATCAAATTATTTAATTTTGAAAGTATTAATTAAATTCGGATTCTTTTTAATCCTTGGAAAAGCAATTAAAAATATCGTAGCATTTTTTATTACATTCTTCCTGACACTGAATAAATTAAAAAATTAGTATTTAGAAGATTTAAATATAAACAGACAAAACATTCTCAGATGCTGACCAATATGAGCTAGAATTTAAATATAATCCAAGCTTTTATTGCCGCCTTATTTTGTTGCAGGTTCATTACCTTTACTTATCATTCCAAAACGCATGTTAGTCCCGAATGGGATATTAGTCTCGAGAAGGCCTTTTGCGTTGAACGTTAACGGTGCATCACTTTTCAAATTGTTGCTACCAAATATTATCGCCCTATATAATATTTAATGAAATTAAATAATGAAGAACCTGCATGAATGTATGCATGTTTCGCGCACTGTTAAAAAACAACGGTACCCAGAGCCATCAAATTTTGAACAACGCAGTCCTCCACCCGAACATTGGCACCTGGAAGACCGAATTCGGAATTTGTTTTATTACCTAATTCATATTTTTTAAAACTTTCGGTTAACAGACTCAACGATAAGCGAGCAATGGCAAAACTGTACGGAAACATTTCTATCTCCAGCGTGCGAGACTGTCTGTTGGAAATTCTAATGATATGTAATTTTAAATATTTTGCGATTTTGCTGTTGAATCGAATTTTATCTGGTGTAAGGGCCAAGAACCTGATATTTAATAAATAAAGTAAACACACAAAACGTTAATAAAAAAGACAAAAAGAAGGTTTGTAAAGCTATTTTGGAATGGTTTGGTTGGTTTATTTAATTATGGCATAGCACACTAAAGCTATCTGCCTAAGGAGAGGGATGCCTTCGTGGAGGACTTTCTAAGGGAAAGTAGCTCGTATACACGTTACACATACACATGGGGAAAACACGAATACATGGGTACACATACACATACACATGGGGTATACACGTTACACATGGGGAAAACCACGAAAACGCCCATGCAGCCCGCCCGTTCGCGGGATTCGAGCCTCGGACCGAACTACCAGTGTTCACTGACTTTACCGCTCGGCCGCTGGTGGGCCAGCATTTTGGAGTGAAACTAAACATTGATGTGATGAACTTTGAAAAGAATGAAAAAAGCTGAAAAATATATGCCAACACTTAACGCTGCATCGGGAATTCTAAACGTATACTGCTATGCTGCTTTTAAAATTTTTGTGATTATGCTGTTGAATTGTATATAGCGCAAGTGCGAAGGAAATGTTTTGAATAATAAAGCTAAAAAGACAAAAAAATATATGTTAAAAGGAAAGCAGACTGGTAGACTGAGAGCTCAGGGAGAACGCTAAAAAACCTTAATAAATTCTTTCGGTCGAACCTTAAAATGTGAAACTTTTTAGATTTAATTTTTTTTTATTTATTTAATAACACATTTTTTATGCTTGTTTTTTTGTTTCCGTGTTTAAGTTTTTTTGTTTAAGCTTTGTATTTTAAATTTATTAATTTTATAAACAAATCCAAAACATTAGTTTCAATACTCATTATTGCAATATAGATAACGGCACAAAACTCTTCGCAAAATATTTTAGGACTACTAAGAATTAAATAATTTAGAATAATAAAAACTACAAAACTTAAAAAAAAGCAAGTTTGGGTCCAGAATTTGTGATCGTTTTAGCCTGAAGGGGCAATTTGCCCAAAAGAGCTATTATTTTTTCCAAAATTTTAATATATTTTTCTCCTTTAATATAGAAAAGAGGATTAAATAAAACTTAATCACTGTATTTTCTGTTGATTTTTCTACCTCATTCCTTTAATCGATAATTTTTAAAATATGAGAAAAAAACTAGTTTAGAACTGAGAAAATTCACTGCCGAAAATATTGAGTAGAAAAAATTTTAGCATTTACTTTCATCTGACGTGCACATATCCAAAAATTTCTGCATATTTCAATTTCCAGATGACTAAAATATTATTATTACCTATATAAGTTCAAAAGAGTTAAAATCTTAAATTTTGAGAAACTTTTTGCTATGCACATAATGTATGCCGTCTTTTTCTACTGTACAAATTAAATGCTGTATGTATAAGGTAGAACATAAACTGCAAGTACGCCAAAACAAAGGTCGCAGCTTGTCTGATCGAGTAATTTATTTTTCATCTTCGTTTCTTCTGGGAAGCTCAAAATAATGGCACTAAGAGAAAAGCTAATAAATCTTGCCGAAAACGTTATTCAATTAGAGATAATTTTTTTTAAGATTAAATGAACGTTTAAAAAGAAAATTGACCTCTAATTAATTCTTAACTTTCAATGTTTTGATTAAAATTTGCTTTTTAGATTTATTGTTTATTTCTTTAATACCATTTTACGGCTTTCTTAACATCAAGAATTCAAAAGATAAGTGAAGAACGGACTCATATGATGTGCACTTCTTCCTGTAATAAAATCACCCAGCATAAATTTTCAAGCAGACTTTTATTAGATGGTAATAGACGTTTACTATGTTTCCACCTTATAAAATCTTTGTCTCTTCTTTTAAAGACAAAATTTAGGTAATTAGTTAATTAATTTGAATATTTAATAATTAGTTACTTGATTTTCTTCTTGCGTTTAAATTGTAAGGGCGAAAGAAAAGAATGAATTACTTTTATTATTCATTTATGGGGGGAAAAAACCGCTTTCGAAAGTTTAAGTTCTTTGCGATGGTTAAACGAATAGTTATTTGCATTGAATTTTGGCATATTTCCCAATTATTCTCTTTTTATAATTTAATACTGTAATTTTTTTCCGTATGTGTATCTGTATATATTTTTTACTTACATAAAAAAACATATAAAGATTTGGAAAGTTAAAATTGTAGAGAGTAGAGTTGCTTATCATTGTTACCAATGGTATATTAAAGGCTGCAGATTGCTAAATCGAGTCCATCCGACTTGAAGAGCAATAGCCCCATCAATGAATTACAGATACTTAAAAGTAAATAAACAAAAAATTAGTACACACTTAATAAAAACATGCCTTTGCAATGCTAACCACATTAAAAGGGATGAAAAATTAGTAATTAACAAAAACATTAGTAAGAAAGAATTAATTTGAATTAAAATTAAAATTAAAAACTTGTAAGAAAATCTAGCAATCAAAAGTTAGTAACTAAAATATACAAACTTATATTACGGATAAAAGTAACAGTCAAAATTTCAAGAAAAGAGCTCATTTTCGAATGCGCTGTAGAAAATCACTTGGAATTTGGAAATAAAGAATAAGGATAAGAAACATTTAGCTTAGCCAACATTTAGCTTAACTTATATGAGAAAAATTTCACCACCCTGTCTTTTTTTGCTTTTGCGCTAGGAATTATAATTTTTTCAATTTGAAACTATAGACGCAGCAAATATTTTGAATCAGATAATCATGGGTGATTTCACATCAACAAATTTCCTAATTATAGAACACTCCATTCGAACGTCAAAGGGACTCCTAAAAAAATCCTTACAAATATACGAAATTAAATAACACACATTGCAAAAAAGCAATTAAATAAAAAAACTTCTTCCACATAAAATCAATCATTAGATTATTAAATTGAACAAGAAACGTCTTATACAGAAGAAATTGCGAAGAATTTAGACCTCAAGACTAAATCTTTACATTTTTATTGCTTATTTATAAGTAATAGATTTAAAATAATTTTAAAACTTTCACAATAATTTAATAATTACTTTATAAATAAAGTAATAATAGTTTATTAATTAATAATAATCAAGTAATAATAGTTTATTAATTAATAATAATCAAGTAATTATTATTAATAATTTAATAATAACTTTGATAATTAATAATTAAATTAAATTAATTATTAATTATTAATTAATAAATTTAATTATTAACTGGAATAATTACTAATTAAATTTAATAACTTAAAATAATAATTTTTAACTTTCACAGCATTATCGCTAAAATACTCAATTAGCTATTAGCTCGCATTATCTAAGGAAAAGTAACTCTAACAATGAGAAATTTTCAGTTTGGCTCTTCAAAAACCAATCAACGCAAAAGTAGCCTTTTATCGTAACACATGAGACCAATTAAATGGCACTTTAATTTCCAAAATAACTTCTTACATTTAATGATTTTCTGGGTCAGTACCAAATGCTATTAAAACCTGCGAATGGTTGCCAAACGATTTCGATCCCTTCCCGACAACTACAGTTAATTTCACATAATATTGCTTAACTCCAAGAGTTCAAGCGGAATAATCACCCAGTCTTACAGTCAGGGGCGATAACAAATAATATTTCCTCTTCCAGCGCTTGTGATTAGATGCAATTATGAATTTTCTGAGTTTAGAAATTTAATCCTGGTTTGAATTCATTATGACAAATATATTCCTGGCTACAGACGTTTCATTCTGCAGCTACCAATACAAGATTTTTTTTTTTTTTCCTGTAAAATCCTTTTACAGGGAAAAAAAAAAATCTGATGTGTACACCACATGACTTCCTTGTATGGAATATTAAACTATACGCATTTTTTCTTGCATTTCATTTAAACTTATTGGATTGAATTAAATCTACTTCGTCGATAGCGCATAAACCACACTAGAATAAATGCACTCTTTAAAATTCACTACATTTGTTTACAATAACGACACTCTGGCGCTAGGCTCATTTAACAGCATTATATTTCGTTCATATTATAATTCAGAACGCACAAAATTTATAATATTTGAAGAATTATCTAATTGTTGCCACATGTTCCATTCAAATACTATAATAAATCTAGAACAATGTATAAAAGAAATTAAGGAAACAAAACAAAAAAGAAACCGTTTTTCACAGACGATTTAGTATTTCTCATTCAATTAATTCAGTTCTCACTTCGCGACAAGGCAAAAAAACATAAAAAATCAAAATATCTGTATTAAAAATTACGAAGTAAATCTTAAACACTTACTTCCTCGAAAAAATTCCAGAAAGGATTAAGCATGATTTAATTCGCAATAATAAATGACGGCGTTATCTTTGTTGTGTCGAAGTTTAGTCTCTCTAGATTGGCAACAAATCTACTATTCTGCTCTTTCAAATGTAAACAAACATGTCAGCCATGTTATTTAAACATTAGTCTTAAACGCACTTAAATAGCTTTTAAATTGTTGATAACTGTACAAATATTGCTTGCAGATTTCTTAAAGGTATAAAAACCTTAACCGGAAGATATGAAAAACATAATTCAATCATTTTTAAAGCAAAAAAAATGCACAATTTACAAACATCTAAGAGTAAAGAAACTGAGATCACTGAGCCGGGCAAGTGAGTGGATATATACTATATAAATATATTTATATACGTTTGGTGAGGTGGATTGGAGCCAAAATACGAGGTGCACATCTACATGTTATAGCAGTCCTATATACAAAATTTCAACGTTCTGAGGTTACTCGTTTTTGAGTTATGCGAGATACGTACGTACGTACATACTTTCGTACAGACGCCACGAAACATTCTCTTCAGAATTCATTTTAAAGCAGTTTTATAATTTTTTTGGAGGAAAAGAGTCTTTTATTCTGTCCTTACGTGCAGATATCACGCAAAAACATCGTTAAATTGCATTCGATAGCGGTCAAAATGGATATTTTCGTTGAAATATGCTGCCTGAAACGTTTTGCGATTACAATATTTCTTTTTTACTTCGTAGAAGGAAGTAAGAAGCAAAGACAGAGTTTCAAAATGTTAAACTCTGTCTTTGCTTTTTACTAATAATATGAATGTAATTATATGAATGTACAGTAATATGAAACAGAACGCAATAATGAAAATAAATGGAAAAAAAAAAAAATCTGAAAGGTTTCAGATTTTAAATTACGTCCAAAGGGGCGTTTTTTTTAAAGTTTTGTGTGTTACCTTTATTTATTAAATATCATGTTCTTTGCACTTAAACCATAAAATTCAGTTCAAGAGCAATGTCGCAAAATAATTTTAAAATGAGCCTATCTTTAGAATTTCCGATACACAATTCCGCGCGCTGGAGATAAAAAGGTTTTTTTCCCCCCGTAGAGTGTTGCCATTGCTCGCTTTTTAGTTGAGATTGTTACTCAAAAATTCGCTTAAAGTTTCAGAAAATATGAAATCGATAGTAAAACAAATTCCAAATCTCAAATTTGGTCTTCCACATGCCCATATTCGTAGAAGGATTACGTCATTCAAAATTCGATGGCTCTATGTATCGTTGTTTTATCACAATGCGAAAAATATAAGTGCATTTATGCAGATTTTTCATTATTTAATTTCTTCAAATAAAACGCAGGACTCTAACATTTGGTGGCTACAGTTTGAAAAGTGAAACGGACATTTATAGTGATTCAACGCAAAATCGCAAAACGAAAACCATAGTTCTTCAGGGACAAAGCCCCTATGGACTAAAAAAAATTGCGATTTCAGAACTTCGTAATCATGGCAAAAAAACAATTCATCAAGTAAACATGCCTTTTATATATGTAAAAAACTGAAAATTTTTGTAAAAGGTATGCTTTTGGGATTGATTTATTTACTTATCACGAATTCGAAACTGCAAAGTTTTATTTCGCTTTATTATTATCGCAATAATTTTGTACGAAAATATTCTCCCTACGTGTTGTTTTCTTCATGTTATACCTCTGGCGATGCTTTAGTCGAAACGATTGTATGAGCAACCATGCAGAACTATAAAAAATATTAATAAAATTATTATTCATTGTTTTATTTCGAGCATTCATATTAAAGGGGCTAAAGGAATCTTACTTATTTCCTCTTTTGTCATATTTTTATTTTATTTCCATGTTATTTTTAATAACTCTCTTCGTATTCGTTGTGTATAGCATTTTAGAAGAACTGTTGTTATGATTAAAAAATTAAAAAAAAAATAATATGATGATAAAATGCGTATCAGACCGATCTATAACAGGATTCGCCAGCGAGTTATTGGATTTTTTTTTTTTTTTTTTTTTTTCTTTTTACATTTTTTCATCGACTCCATTTAAATCTAAGCTCGTTTTAGGAAATAAATTTGAATTTTCGTTTATGGTAGATAATTTTTAGTACTTTAACTATTTTTTTTATTTACTTGATATATACCAAAGGATGATATAATAATTCACTGTAAAATATATACATGTTGAATGCAATATAAAAAAATATAACAAAATTGCTTAATTAATGTAAAATATACAAGGCAATTAAGATGTACTGAATATATTACAAAATTTATAGAAAACGAATTATTACAGATTTAATGGACTTAAATAGAATTAAATTTATCACAGAATTAAGCAGAATTAAATTTATTTAAAGGAAAAAAATATTCCTCTCAGATGTAATTAAAAAATCTGATGTGTACACCACATGACTTCCTTGTACGAAATATTAAATTATACACAATTTTCCTGCATTCATTTAAACATATTGAATTAACAGTTAACGAATTTTGAATTAGATGTACTTTGTGGATAGCGCATAAACCACAATAGAATAAATGCACACTTTTGAAGTTCACTATATTTATTTACCATAATGAACACTTCGGCGCTAGGTTCAGTTAACAGCATTACATCTCATTCATTTTATAACTCAGAGTGCACAAAAATTATATCATCCAAAGAATTACCGCAAATTTTTTTCAAATACTACTATAATAAATCTAAAGCGATATATAAAAGAAATTAAACAAATAAAAAAGAAACAGTTTTTCGCAGACGATTCAACGCCGCTTACCTAATCCGCGTGCGTTAATAATTAATTCAGTTCTCACTTCGCGGCAAGACAAAAATACATAAAAATTCAAAATATTTTCCTTAAAATTTGAAAGATATAGAAAAGCATAAAACACCAAGTACAGTTAAAACAATTTTAAAAAAATTAAAATTAAAATTACTATTTCAATGCAAAAACAAGCTAATAACTTAAATGATAAGTCCAGAATGAATTAAGCATAATTTAATTCGAAATAATAAAAGAAGGCGTTACTTTGTTGTTGAGAAGCTTAGTTTCTCTATATTGGCAACAAATCTAATATTTTGCTAAATTTCAAATGTAAACAAACATGGCGGCCATCGTAATCAAAAATTAGGCTTTTAAATTGTTGATTAGAAAAAATTTAAAAACTATTAAATTGTTGATAATTCCACAATTATTGCAAGCAGATTAACTAAAGCATAAAAATCTTAGCCAGAACAACATAATTCAATCGTTTCTAAACAGAAAAATGAACAATTTACAAACATATAAGAATAAAGAAACTGAGATCACTGAGTAGGGTAACAGAGTGGGTATATATATACGTTTATGGTTTGGGTTATATATTTATATACGTTTGGTGCGGCAATTGCAACCAAAATACCAGGTGCACATCTACATCTTATAGCAGTCCTATATACAAAATTTCTACGTTCTGAGGCTACTCGTTTTTGAGTTACGCGAGATACGTACGTACAGACGCCACAAAAAATTCTCTTCAGAATTCATTATAAATCAGTTTTATAATTTTTTGGGGGGAAAAGAGACCTTTATTCTGTCCTTATGTACGGATGTCGCGCAAAAACATCATTAAATTGCATCCGATAGCGGTCAAAATGAATATTTTCGTTGAAATATGATGCCTGAAATTTTTCGCGATTACAATACTTCCTTGTACAAAGTAAAAGAATGTAAAATCGGGAGGAGAGGAGAAAAATAAATAGATCAAAAATCTCTTAATAAGAAAGCTGTATGCTGAGTGGCTGGATAATATCACAGAAATAGTCAGTTAAAATAATTTAAAAATCACGGCTTTCTATTATATTTATTATATTTCAGAATTTTGAATAATGAATTTTAAGGGGCTAAAATCAGCCTCTAAGGGAGCAGAACTTGCAAACGCCAATAATGAAGAACCAAGCTAGAACCAAGAACATTCTTTAGTCCTGGAAATTTTTGGCACATGTTTGAGAATTCTAGAATTTTGAGTAACTAATGGGTTTAAATAAATTCTTTAATACTAGTATTTCCTTAAACTCGATTGCTTCTTTCCGTAACATGAATTATAATTACTTTTTTTTTTTCTTTCGAAACGCTCAACAATCCATTCGATGTGTCTACTTCTTCAAGATTTTAGAATCTACATTCGCTTTTCTTTTCTCTTGTCCCCTCCCCAGGTTTAAATAACTGATTTTTCAGATTCGTAAGTTTTCAAATTAACTAGAACCTCTTCTGCTTAACGTGGATATAAAATGATCAATTTTGATCGAAAACAACTTTCTTTTGAACAAGTTGAACAAGTTGTAGAGACATTAGGTGTTTTTTGGAAGCATGCAAGATGAAAAATTAGCAACGCCTTCGCCGAGAATCGAACCGGGGACCTCTCAATTACGCGCTGATCGTGCAGCCCACTACACCACGAAACCCCGCTAAAAAGGCGGGAGAAATACCTTATAAAGTCCTTCGAAATATGATGCTAGTTCAAAGTAGAAATCTCTCCAAATTGCATTTGGGTTTTTCTCGTACTTCGAAAAAAACTGTCTGAAACGGTTAGTTATTTGTATCGCTTAAGAAGCATTTCCATAATTTTTCGGTAATACTGAGATTCTCTAGCAATAAGTTGTGCCATTTCTGTTGGCAAAGATTCATCAGATAAAAGTGTCCATTTTTAATTCTGGAACACTAAACAATTTTAGTTGACAATCTGGTTTCTTCTTCTTTAGGTTTAGGAACAACTACAATAATATCCATTTTATGTTGATCTGTTTCCTGACCTGTCATCTCTTTCTTTTCAAAAATTTTTTATAACTCTAGTTGTAGTTTTAGTTTTTCCAACTCGGAAAGATGCTTGTTTTCGTTTCGTTCATCTTCAGCAGCTTTTTATTTATGCAGAAGTTTTACAGCTGCTTGTTCTTGATGCAAAAATTTTTCTTTCTGAGATAATGCTAAATTGCCATTTTCAGCTGCTTGTTCAACCAATTTTTTTTCATTAATTATGCTAGTCAATACATTGTTTACAAATTTTTCTTCATACTTGTCTGAGTTCGTGATTCACTTTTTGAGTTAAATCATTTTCAGATTGTCTGAGACGGGCAGACCTAGTTCTGGGCTAACATTTCTAGGAGTTTCTTGTTGAACGCCATATTATCGTACTTTCAGTGTCCGTGGAAAGGTTCCTTGTCTGCTGTCTTCAAGAGAAAATGAAGCGGAAATTTCATGCAATCTTGAAAATAATCTTCGGGGGGAGACTTCGCTCGTGGAAACACTAACTAGAAACGTGGAAAATAATATGAGACAATGTCTGCGAGTCTCAAAACACGGTTGTTCTCAACCGGATAAATCATTCGGATCCCGCGTTGAGCTACCAGTTTGTACACCGCCATAATTCCAAGTGTTGTTAGAGTCTTAAATATTTTATTCTTCTCCTTTAAAACTAACATTACTGTGAAGATATATGCATTGGTATTATAATAGAAAGTTTTATTGCCAAAATGCATTCATATTTTATTATTCGCATCATAAAAAGAACGAAATACCAGACTAAAGCCAGAAGACCGTTTATAATTACCATTCACTGTCTGCCTACTTCAACATCGTTGTTCAGTAGTGATTAAGAGTTGCCGACAGGAAGCGCTGCTAGCGCGTTATACTCTCGACCTACGTAATTTGAATTGAGTATTCTTTTGTTTTGTGTACTTGCTGTAACAGATCTTGCAGCTTTGTGATTGAGAATTTAAAATGTTTTGGAGCCAGATCGCTCCTCTACAACAACAAAATACGTAATAAAGTAAATATCTTTGTGATGACAATCTTTGTTATTAAATACAAAGTCAACCAGCTCCTGAGTACAGTTCAATCGTCAAAACATGTTTTTTATGTCAGTTATTTTTTTTTTCTAAAAGTCTTTTTAGAACTTTTTCTTACTGTTATCGTTATCATTTTCTAAACTCTGCCTTGCCGTGGTTACTGTTTTCTAGTAAATACAGAACGCTGTATTCCCTCTAGTCACCGCTAGGTATCGCGCTTAAAAGCCATGGGGTTACATCGGTCATATTTTGCATTCTTAGTTGCCTATGGAATTTCAAATTTGTGATTTTCAGAATTATAGTATAACTAAGAACTATACTCTAAGCATTTTTAAAATACTTCTTGCAATTAAGGTAACTTTTGAGAAAATTTTCGAAAAAGGGCGTTTTTTTTTTTTTTTTTTTTTCCCCCACTTATTTTACTAATGTTGAAAATATGGCTTTTAAAGTAAATGAAATGTTATACCTGTGTGCCTAAAATTAATTAACTTGTATAGGACATTATTTTATCGAACTGCACTTAGTCAAAACGCAGTTTAATCGAAATGTTAGTGGTGTACTGAATTAGTTCATTCAAAAGGCCAGTCATGCTACTAATAATGTTCTTATTATTGGTAAAGTAAGTTTTCCAATTTTTGAAATTTTCCGGGTTAGTATCGATACCTTAGAAAACTTCTTTTGCCAAACAAATAGTCGCGGTCAAATGTTGCTGCCATTCAAAAAACTATTTTGAAAGGTTTTAGCATAGTGATAATTGTATTGCCCTATATTTTAAGCCGTAACGGGAATAGTTCGAATTTAGAAACAAACACCACACATGAATAAAATACACAAAATATGAGGAGAGTAAAGAAGTGGTGTTATAAGTGAAAACGTTACATAATATTTCAGAATAATTTTTATTCACTGTTTCATTATTTATTCACTGTTTCATTATGCGAAAAGTTGTTGCATTTTATAATGCAAACGTGCCTTTCCCTTCTATGAGGGAATTAGCAGGTTCATCTCCATCAATAATCTCTATTTATAAACCATATTGAACTTTAAGAGCCTTTCCCGATTTTTAGCCCAAAGGGCGTTAGCCCAGAAAGGCTATTAATTTCGTTTTGGCATTTTGCATTGAAAACTTTAACTGTCGGTTCACTTTTCAAATTGTTGCCACCAAATATTATCGTCCTGTGTTATATTTAAAGAAATTAAGTAATTAAGAATCTGCATAAATGTATATTTGTTTCTCGCCCCATTGTGATAAAGCCAACCAATTTTGAATAACGTAATCCTCCGCCGAATATGGTTGCCCTAATTTGGAATTTGAAATTAATTTTATTATCGATTTCATGTTTTGTAACACTTCAACGAATTTTTGATAGCAAACTCAACGATTTCAAAGTGAGCAATGACAACACTGCACGGGGAAAAATACAATTTTATCCTCCAGCGCGGAAAATCTAAAGATATGGTTGATCATTTTAAAATTATTTTGCGATATTGCCGTTGAATTGAATTTTATGGTTTAAGTGTGAAGAACATGATATTTAATAAATAAAGGTAGCACACAAAACGTTAAAAAAGCGCCTTTTTGGGCGTAACGTAAAATCTGAAAGCTTTCAGATTTTTATACATATTTCTCAAATTTAATTGTTTACTAATTGTTGCTGTTGCTGCCAATGAGAAGCGATAAATTTGTTTCAGAGTATCATTAAGATGACTTTATTTCCTTAAATATGATCTTAATTTTACATTTGCTGTTACAAAATGCGTTAAAATAAGATGCAGAAATGAACAAAGGAAGTATTTAATTTTTATAGATATATCTGATTTTATATATCAGATATAATTTTCATATGGCAGTTGCAACTTAAAATGCTCAGTTAGTAAAATTTTTGTTGGTGTTTAATAAATGAAATGTAAAAGGCCCCATATTTTTATGTGCAAAATTAGAGGATATATTCAAGAATGAACTATACGATCTCATAAGACCAACTGATAACATATTTTAACCAAATTATTGCTAGGTAATGAAATATTTACAAAAAAAAAAAAGTGTATTATTCGCTTTGAGAATATTCCTTGAAGCTAAGTTCATGAAGTTATTAATTACAAATATCTTTGAGTAGTTTTCATGCAAATGTATAGATGTTTTTGCAATTAATATTTTGCTTCCTGCTCTGACGTTTTAGATAATTAAATACTATTACTAGCTAATTAAACAGTACATTAAAAATTAATGGACTGTAATTTAAAACAAAATAAAGATTATTACTGTAATGTCTTATTCACTTCGCAGAGCTGTTTCAATTTACGAAAAATATTTGCCATCTTTAATATTTCACTTTTAGAACTCAGAAACAATCGAACCAAGCCGTCAAGAATAGAGCCTGCAGATTATTCTGTCTCTATTTGTTGGAATATATTTTCCAATCAGTTTCATTATTCTAATATAATGGACCAGCCCTTTTGAAGAAAGACAGTAGCAGACCTCCTTAAAACAATTGAGTTTTATTGTTACTTTTGTATATTTCTATCTTTCCATTCAATATCTTTTTTTTTTTTTTTTTTTTTTTTTTTTTTTTTTTTTACAAAAGGGTACAAATTACTCACTGCCGTGTTGAATACGTAAAATAAATGTCATTGTCGTTGCTAAGGTAACTGAACATAGCAAAGGGCGACGATGGCTATAACAGTATTTCCCAAGGGGTACCAGACAATGGCAATTAGAGAACTACATAACGCTCATAATTAAAAACGAAAACCGTAAACGGGAAAAGCCTGGAATGAAAATCATTTTTAACTGCTGTCGATTCTGTGGAAAGTGAACCGCTGTCACTTCAGATATTATATGTCTTCGGATATTTTTTCCTTTGGTTATGCGAGACATGCATTTTACTCTTATTGATGGTTTTGGATAGGATATAGTGTTCCAGATAGAGTTATATGTTCTGCAATAAAAGCTACGAGGCTTCATTATTGGAGAATGAAAGCTAAAAAGCTAAAATGAAAAAAAGATTCCTTTTTCGTTTATGAAAGACAAGGCTTAAAAAGGGTTCAATATTTCTAACTGCACTGCTAAATTCTTTTTTAGAATTTTTGGCAGAGATTCAGAAAAGTAATTCAGCTTTTATATATATATATATATATATATACCCAGCATCTTAATGTAAAATGTTAAGATTCAGGACGTTTAGATCATGAGTTTCATTTTAGATAATATTATTTCTGGTTCTGTATTTTTTTAATATTAGCCTTCAATGTGTATGTATGTGCATGGGTAAGGAAGGACTTCCTTCGTCTTTAAAAACGTTAATTGTTGATCCTACCCAAAAGTAATATACGCTTTCAAAAATTTAAATACAAAATTAGTTGTTGAACACTTAGTATAGGTAATATTTACCGATTAAAAATTTAATAACAAGAAACGCATTTGAAATATTGTGAGAAATAACAGTATGTATTTAGTAGAACCAGTGTAATTAACGCTGATCATGGGACTTACAAATTTTTTATTAAAAAACTCTACGATTTAAAAGCGAGCAGTGGCAACATTTTTCGAAATAAAGCAGGATTTTGTCTCCAGCGTGCGAGAGTTTTACCACTCCGAAAAATAAAAGCGAAAACTAGCGTTTTCAGAGTTTTTAATTAATGTATCAGCTGCTTAAAGTCGTACAAAGATGATAGCGTTCGAAATGGCTTCCCAAGAAATTTTTGGAATTCGGAATAATAGTTAATGTTTGGCAACGCTGTTTTCATTTCGTATTTTGTAAAACTTAAAAATTTGTTATTTAACAAGCTCTATGATTTGAAAGCGAGCAATATATATATGTTTGGTGCGGTCAGTTGCAACCAAAAAGGGAGATGCACAACTACATGTTACAGTAGTATATATATATATAATATTTCATCGTTCTAAGGCTACTCGGTTTTGAGCTATGCGAGATACATACATACGTGCGTACGTAGATACAAACGTCACAAAAAAAAAAAAAATCTCTTCTGAATTCCTTTTAAATCCGTTTTGGAAAAAAGAATCATTTATTCTACCCCTAGGTGCAGATATCGCGCAGAAATCTCGTTCAAATGGATTCGACAGCTATCAAAATGGGTGTTTTCGCTGAACTGGGATACCTGAAATTTTTCGAGATTACAATACTCCTTTTACTTCGTACAAGGAAATAAAAAGAACTGAGCGATTTGGCGGATCCATATTTTAGGGCGAGACATTATTGATAATAATTTTTGTCATATGCTAGTTAAAAAAAAGGTCGAGAATGTATAAATAATTGTTTGGAGTGGATGGAGTATGTTACTGGTGAAGAGCCTTCTGATGACAATTTTACTGCACCGTATGCGCGAAAGAGTTTAGGCAGGCGTAATTGAAAAACAAACTGGCAATTTTAATTAATTACTGGAAGCTGAAAAAGTGAATAAATTTATAATCTCTACTACAGATCTTCCAGCATACTGCGTAATGCAACTAAATGAGGATGCAATATATAGTGTAAAAAAACTATGTAAAGTTCCTCAATAAAAGAACATCGATCTATTGGCGTTTTTGCACAATAGGCTCATAATTTGAAATTATTAAAATATTTCTGAATCGCAGTAAAACAAGACCCAATGAGGCATACCTGCATTTAATATTATTTTATGCAAATATAGGACAAATAGTCTTATGAAGTTCTATATTGATCTCAAACATTATAAAGTAATTGATTATTAATAAAACAATTACAAACAGAAATAACTCATGGACTATCTAGCCTACTGTGAGGTCCAACAAATTTCGACGCAAGAAGCTTCCGACTCCTACACCTTCACTCCGAAAAGAATTGCATTTTAGGCAGATGTAAAATCAGAATGTCTAATGGTAATTTGATGGAGGTATTCATTTCTTGGAGCCCTAAATCAGACCTTGGAATCAGCGCTATCTGGACCGACATGAAGTAGGGAGTTAATAAAGAGGGGCTTACATCATAGCTATCGCACGTTTTCCATCATGGCCGCGGAAATGAGATCGTAACGAGGCACAGCACGTACCAAGTTGAAGATGTCTAATCGACTTAATTCATGACGGTGGTTTTCAACTAAGGACTCCAACCTTTCACTTTGAGGATGGGGGAATAGTAGAATTGTTCGAAGATTTTTCATTTCCTTTATGTATAGTAATAGTTTGATAAATGACACTCTTTGTTTCAAAACTCTTTTTTCTCTCCAAATTCAAAAAACTTTTTATAAAAGTTTTTGAATCATTATTTGATTAAAATTGCAATTACAAATTACAATAAGACATCTTTTTTGAACCAGTGAATACGACGCCTTTTTTCCTAACAAATCGTAGGAATTCATTTCGTCAGTACCAGGTAGAAGCTTAAAAATACCAATTATCAATGGATAATTCGTTCAAAAATTATTACTATTCCATCACACAGAGGAACATAATTTGTTGTTATCAGAGCTGCATTATCTAGAAAGTTTTGAAGCAGTTCATAAAAAGTTTTATTTAAGACAAAATTCCAAATGTACATGCAACCTTAAAATTTAACTTCTCATATTACAATTACTTGCATACATTTGTTTCTTCAAACTGGAATTCAGAAAGGTCCGAGACTAAATTTCTCTCTTAATAATTCAAAAAGTATTGCAAAATCATATATCAATATCATATATGTACACTGCTGGGAAAAAAAAAAAAAAAAAAGAACAGTTCTGTATCTCCCGTTCTACTCGGCCAATTGATAAAATTCAACTTGCATTTTTCATGTCTCGAAAGCGGAGCTTAGGATATGTATTAGACTTACATATAGCATTGTTCTAATTTAGGCATTTTTACACAAATGGACTTTTCTGAAATTGCATACCATTTTTTCCCATATTTCGATTCTATGACTCCAATTATGCCAAACTACCAAGTTTTGTAAAAATCGCGCGAGTACATTTCTAAAAATTAGCTTTCAAAATTTTAGCTCCTCAGTGTTAATTGAATATGATATTTATTTATTAATATCTTTTTTTTATTTTATTTTTTTTTATTAAAATTGCTTGATTCCTTCTTCCAGAATTCTAAATTTAGGCTTAATCCAAATATAATTCGCATATATTTTATGATTTACTTTTTTAAATTTGTGTTTTTAAATATTTTTTATAAATTTTTCGAAAACAAAATTATACTATAACCTATAAAATTTTTAACATCATCTTTAAGTAGATGTATTTCTAGGCACATGTGCAAAAAATTGGAGTTTTTTATTCAAAATTTTCTAATTTTTATATACGTGATTTTACAGATCGGCGCGTTTTGAAATTTGGCATTTTTGTTATAAGTGATAATAATGCCAAATGTGGTTTACGCACTTTGTTAAAATTATTTTAAAGAATGAATGATGAATTTTTTCCCGCTTGTCTAAAATAAGGAAAGGAAAATAGGTTGCTATATATTAAGAAGTTCACTAAGTAAATTATTCTTGGCGCAAAAAACATGCGCCAATATAAATTTTTGAATTTCTCCGTAAATTTCGCACCAAATTTTACAAAATTTAATATTTAGGCACAATATCAGTCCTAAAATCGAAATATGGAAAAAAAATTAACATGTCATTTAAAAAAAATTCCGATTTCGTGCTAAAATACCTATGTTTCAATAATGCGATATATAAACCTAATATATATGTAGCCTAAATCGCACTTTCGAGACGAGAAAAACGCAGTTTGAATTTCGTCAATCGGACCAATAGAGCGGAAGGTATAAAACTGCCCCCCCCCCTTTTTTTCCCGCAGTGTAATCATATACATAGTGGTACCACGGTATATGCGTGCTTTGAAAAAGGTTCAACTCTGTATAAATCTTATTTTACGTGAGAATTTTTTTTTGGGGGGGGGGGGAAGAGGAGAATACGATGTTTGTTTGGAATACGATTAAAATTCAATAAATTACGATTGAGCCGACTGCCCTTGTTTACTTCTTTCGAGACTGCCCAAGAGTGTTAGCACGTCTGTTGCTACTATTCAGTACACAATCGACGCTATAACTCTTAATTTTCCCATGCTTTTGTGTTTTTTTTTGTTGCAAATTCGTTCACAGTGAGCTATAAGAAAGTTAATGAGAACAGTCAAGCAACGAAGAAGATAGTTACGGTAACATCTTGATTGTAAATTTGGGAAGGGGGTGAAATCGATTACCGAACAAATAATCCGAGACATTAGAGTATGTTGAGAAACTGCTTTTGATCTGGATAGCAGAAAAATATTTATGTTCAATATTTCATTCGTGTACAATATATATTTTACCGACTGCATTTGTAGTTTTATATCAAAGAATGTTATAATAATAAAACAGGATTTTTAACAGATTAAATATTTTTCTTTTATTTCTTATTGGAAAAGTTTGTTCGGTATACATTCAGTTTGGTAGGGGTCCAAGGACATGAAACGGATTAATGACTTATACCGAGGTATCACTTTACATGTATGCTTGTTGTTGTTGTGACTTATCTCACTTGTCTACAGAAATATCAGAACAAACCCACGAAATTCATCGTGGCAAAAAGTGCAAGAGTGTCGTTGTCAAGAGCGTTGAGTATTATACTGGTGACAGTACGACTTCATTCAGTTAGCGCCTCCCAATTTTGATGGAAAGCACACGTGGGGGACGGTTCCGAGGGTCTCCCAAACCTCTTTCCCTATCACCAACGTCTCGAGAGAACTTTAGGCTCGCCACATATTTAGAGTGCCTCCATGTCGCACGAACACAATATATTTACAAACATCCATGCTTTCTCCGGAATTCGAACCCGGGCCCTTTCATACTGCAGTAGGCTCCCCTAATCACTAAACCGTGTGGGCAGCACACATGTACGCTTTATGTACAAATACGCCAAATATACATATGCGTCATATATAGATGTTTGTCGTACGCCATCTTCATATGTAAGTGCATGCCGATATTTTTCCATAGTTCGATTCTACAATTCAAATTATGCCTAAGTGCCAAGTTTTGCAAAAATTCCAAGAACAGTTTTTTTTTTTTTTTTTTTTAATTTAACACTCAAAATCTTAGCTTTTGTATATATTTAATAGCATTTTTTAATTACATTTACTCGTTTATCATCTTTTAAAATTTGAAATTCGGGTTTAATCCAAATAAACTTCAGGCCTTTTTTCCTGATTTATTTTACGAAATTTTATTTTTAAGTAACTTTTTTTAAAATGTTTTTAAAAACACTTTGAACTACAACCTATAAAATTTGCACCTCATTTTAAAGTAAATATTTCTTAGTCATATATACTAAAAAACTAGAGTTCTTATTCAAAAATTTCGGAGATTTAGGTTAATTTAAAAATTAAAAATGTTTGATTTCAAATTTGGCGTACGATTGGAAGTGATAAAGATAGCAAATCTAAGACCCGTTTTGCTGCGTTTAAGTTCTATTTACTTAATTTTTTTTTCTGTTCTACTTTACTTCAGCCCAATTTAACAGCTGCATATTTATAACTATATGAAAAAGTTTAAGAATGTTACTTGAGAAAAAGTTAAAACTGATTAAATTTAAAAGTTACAATCTTATTTACTTCTGCTAACGTATCCTGATTTTATCAACGGACACTTTAAATGCGCAAGATGTTTACGTTGCCTTGTTTTCGCCTAAAGGTATTTAATTTTTGCTTTTGTGTAGTTGAATATTACTTACAAAAAAAAAAAAAAAAAAAAAAAAAAAGACTAAAATAAAAACAAAAGGAAACTGCCGTCGAAATGATATTAAATTCCAATGATTTGCAGCAGGAAAGCGGGCTTTCCATAACTGCATGTTTTAATAAACGTCAAATTTTAAACATATAAATTCGGCTCACCAGCGGCGAGAGATAAAGTCGCTGAGTCCTGGTAGTTCGGTCCGAGGTTCGAATCCCACGAACGGGCTGGCTGCATAGGCGTTTCTGTCCTTTTTCCCTATATGCAACGTGTATACGCGTGACTTTCCTTTAGAAAGTCCTTCACGATGTCATCCTTTCTCTTAGGCAGAAAACTCTAGAGGCTTTGCCATAATCACATAAACCAAGCCTAATATGTAAATTCAGAGAAAAACTTTACTTAATGTATTTCTTTTCTAGTTTTTTTTAATTCGCAGTTATTTTTTACTCGAAATGTTTCATAGAAAAATTTAGCTTTTTAAGCTATCGTGGAAATTCGTATGCAAATGGTATGACTGAATCCTGGAATTTCGTATATAAAATTATAGATTTTTCAAATACTTAGGCATTTACACATTGCAATAATTTTCTTTTAAAACGTAATGGGTTGAATATTTAAACTGAAAATAATGAAGACTGCAAGACACATGTGATGCCCTCTTTTCAGATATGTAAAAAGTCACCAAAGGGTGTAAGACAAAATTAACCTTTCAAAAATATATTTCTCAATTTTGAATTTAAAAAATAAAATGAACTCTGCTGATTTTAAAAATATGTAACATGTTTAGTTCTGAAGTATCAAACGCTTTTAAATTAAGACAAAAGTGTAAGTTAAGACAGATACGCCCTTTTTTAAACAGCCAGTTTAAAAGATGTCTCTTAACCCTTCGACTGCTAACTGCTCTAAGTTGAAGCGCTTCGCATGAACGGCATGCAGCCGCAGAGTGACTGACCAAATAAACGAGATTTCATTTTTTCCTCTTTGCCAAGCAACGAACAAGGTCGGACAATATATGACAGAAGTAATTTCCGAACATACGCATGAGACAGCAGCAAACAGCCAAAGCCTTTGCCGAGCGTGCATTTGCTTCCATAGCCCAACATCGACTGTTTGCGCCGGACGCCATACGCACCCACAGGCCACACTGATGGTTTTTCTTGGGTAAATATATGCGCCAATAGCAATCAAATGATTAAATAGCTTTTGATAATCATTTTGATTTATCAGCATTTTATTTAATTATCGTGGCTCTTTTTTTTAAGGATAATATTACGTATAAGCATTTCGTTTCTGAATTAAATCTATTAGCCCCCCCCCCCAAAAAAAAAACTTTAACTTTTCAGAAAAGGAGCATTTTCTTGAGAATATCCTTGGACCGAAGCTTATAAAAATATATTTGTTGGAGTAAAATCGTTAAAAATTAGAGAGAAAGGTACAGTTCTTAAAAAGACGCCTTCTGTAGAACTGAAGCTCTGAAAACGTGATAGATTGTGCTGCACAAAAGGCTTCCAGAAACAGACAAAATTCCTACTTTAAAGTTGAAAGAGTAATTGAAGCAAATATCTTTAAAAGACAAAATAAAAAGAAACATGAAATTTCAGAACAGTCATCACAAAATGATTAGGATGGAAGAAAGTTAAAAAACGATTTAAAATGTAGTTCATAAAGCAATTTTTTCGTTTTTCCAGTTTTTCATTATTTAGGAAATTTTTTATAAAATTCTATTGATAAGATAAAACTTAAATTTTATTTTATAATGTGGCTTACCTTAGTGTATGTAGTGAAGCTATTTTAAATTTATCTCCACGAAGAAATGAATTATTGAGGCACTGAATTTCTTTAAAAATATGGTTAATTTTTTACGAATTCCAATTTTTTTAATTAAAAATTTTTCCAAAATTTTTAGCTCTATGTGTTAAAATAAATGTAAATTTACTTAACTTTAAGAACAAATTAGTAAATATCAATGCAATTTCGAAGTGATTCTGTGAATTAGGAAAATATATATACATACAACTTTGTGTGAAATGTACCTGATACCTATTATTTATGGATATTACAAGATTTTTGTCCTAAAAATGTAAAACTGAGTATAAAATTAAATTTTTACCTTAACACAACAATAATAATACATAGCTTATATAAATTAAATATTTTAATGGTGTAATGAGGTTTACTAAGAAAATAATCCGTTTATTTATAATGGAAATTTTCATACTTTTTTCACTGCCGAAAACGTCTTATTCAGCTTTAGCAAACCGGGATGCTGTGCCTTCGCTAAACATTTTGCTGCCGGGTGCAAATCCTGAGACATCAAAATTCTACCGCCAGGTTCTATTCTAAATTCTAAAAAATTTTCTGCCAGGTGTGACCGCATTGGTTGCATATCCTCTGGCTTCGGCCTTACCGGGTTGTTCGTATTCTTGGGATATATAGCGTACCAGTTAAAGACTGAATATTCATTAAGTTTTGCATGAAATAATTATGACTAGAAATGTATCATAATTAAATAATTATGAGAATTATTCCTTTAGTTTCATTTTTGTACACTATTTTGCGTTATTTTTATGCAGTATTTCAGCCGTTTAGCCGCACTAGCGGCTAGTTATTTGAAAAGTTAATCTATCCACAAAATAGATTCGACGTAAAAGGGAGATTCAAGACACAGCTCCCTATTTTAAAAATAAATTTTAATTTTGCTGTTAAATTTTATGAGGCGTAAAATGATGTTTGACAACAAAGTAAAAATACAATAAAAGTTGTTGCAATAGAAGTCAGTTCAAAACGAGACTGATACTGCATGTTCAGCTACAACATTAAAAAAAAAAAAAAAAAAAAAAAAAAAAAAAAAAAAAAAACTAACAAGCACTTTGGTGCGAAGTTAAAAACGGAACCCTTTGAGGTTTTTTTTATTATTTTATTTGCCCCATAATGATTTTCCAGAAATAATTAAATGGTTTTAAGTTTCATGTTTTAATAACAGTGTTCAGATATTACCGTAGGAAACGAAATTTATAGGGAAAATTTGTATCCGATTTAAATAACACTTGACACATTAAATGCTTTTTGTTAATTGCATTAATGATTTT
The DNA here is from genome assembly GCF_044657685.1 of Stegodyphus dumicola. NCBI lineage: Eukaryota > Metazoa > Arthropoda > Arachnida > Araneae > Eresidae > Stegodyphus > Stegodyphus dumicola. The sequence goes on along the minus strand of NC_140772.1, from coordinate 184,386,872 downwards.
AATGTTAAGCTCTTGCACTGAAGCCACAAATTTAGATAGTAATAATATTCTGTTAGATATTTTGTTGTCATTATAAAGTATTAAACTGTTATGAAAGACAGTGAAGTTAAAAGACAGATTTTGTTGCTTTGATAAGCTTTTGTAATTTAGAAAATAAATTAAAAGACTATGTCCAGCAAACTGTGTCCAAAATTACAACAAGCAAATTCTCAATTCATTCGATTCTCTAAGTACCTTTTTAGAAACTATGATTTTAATAGAAGTTAAAAATCGAAAAAAAAATAAAAGATTCTCACAAGTAGTCTCTACTGTTTGTTAATCCTCTTATTTGTTAATCAATGTGCTTTAAAATTAAATTTTGTGTGTATTTCATAAAGTTTTAAAAAAAATATTTAAAAATTAAGAATGAATTTATATATAGCATAAATGATCTCAGTAATAGTTATATTCTAGGAAGAAACAGACTATTATTATAAACTTTGCAACAATAGTAACGGATAAGCAAAGAATTTAAATAAATTACCCCTAAATGTTGCACAGGTTAGAAATTTAGAGTGATTTTTAAAACCTTGGATGAGCACTGGAAACTAGTTAGCAGTAGATGAGCACTGGAAACTAGTTAGCAGTAGATGAGCACTGGAAACTAGTAGAACTATAGAATGCTTCTAAATTTTTAATCTGATTTTAGAAAATTGTAATATTTAATCGATGAAACTTGTTAAAGAATTTTTACTACAGACAAAACTGGGCAGCCATGAAGTCTTGTATTTTGCCCATTATTTTCATGACTATCAGAATTTTGCTAAACTTCTTACGACAGAGCAATTCAATGCGAGCAATTTATTTAATTCAATAAATTTATTTAATTATGAATTACTGCACGAAGACTCTGCTTTTCGCCCTTATGTTATTCATCTCATTAACGATGGGGATTTTCCAACATAATCCCGCAGATGTGCGCTGTATATATTATATATTTTGTACGTAATTTTTTAATTTACTATTTCATTATATTTGTATACTACTCGCAAATGTATATTTTGAGTCCGAATCATCATGGACATTATTTAAAGGAATATCCCGCCTGATGACCGAAGCAAATCTCATATTGACCTAGATTGTACGTGAGGGAAACATCTCAGAGGTTAGCACGCGGTCCTCGCTATGACAACATCGCTTTTATTTCCCCTAACATAGCACTTCCATGTATTTACACCAGTTGATGGACTATTATTTTGTTTATATATATATTTTAACTATAAACTCTTTTTCTTTTTAATCTGCTTTACGTTTTCCACCCAAAGGGGGAATACCTATATGAATGCCCTATATGGCACTATTTTATCGAGCCAGACATATCGCCTAGCAATATTCTTGAACATATTTGAGAGACTAAGACTAGACTTCTAAGACAGAGTGTGTTTCTACCTCTCGAGGCTTACGTTATTAGGTTGACTAGCTCAGATAAGGATTGTATTATTCGGCTTTGCATTATAGCTGTCGACATTTAAATTGTTACGCTGATAAGAAATTTGAGCCAGCTTCGTGTTAAATCATTTGTGTAGCTACTAGGCTTACTTTTGAATTTGAATTCCCTGTTACTTTAAGTTACATCGCCAGAAGTGGGTGGCTGATTTATAAGCACAAGTTCGTGCATTTATGTTCCAATTCTGACTTAATAAAATGGTTTGTTTTAAAACTTTCTTAAGATCTTTGTACTTCTTTACAGACGAGAAATAACTCGCTCCAAGTTTGTTAGGAATTTGGACTCAGTCTATGCTAGCAAAGAGGACGAAACTGTATAAGCTTAAGCAATAACACTTTATTAGTTCCATGACGCTGTTGAAAACTTTCAAATATTTTATAATTACTTTCTTCTTTTTATTTGCAAACAATTTGTTTTCGTATCAGTTATTCAGATTTCTGATTCATCATAATTATCCAATCAAAAGTTATAACATATGATAATCAGGGCTTATGGACAATTTTTGGACACCCTTAAAAATAAGTATAGATGTATTTGGGGAAAGACCAGCTTTTTTGGCCACCCTGTTCAACTAGCAATTACCTGGTATTGAACTGAATTATTCTACTGTTAAATTGCTAGCCAAAACATTGTAATCGTAAAAGTAACATGGCATTACCCAAGTCACATAAATTCCGTTAAATGGGAATAACCAACCTAATAGTAATATAATGATTCTTGAAACATCAAAATGGGATTTTAATAACTACAAATAATTGTGGTATTATGTTTGAGTTTTACTAACTTAAGTTTATTTAGTTTACACCTTTCATATTTCCTCATTTTGCTATAAGGTTCGCTCATGCCAAGATTAATGTAGATTTGAGGGGCAAGCAATCTTAGCATGGAGTTAGAGGAATAACTCGTACTTGCCTGCCGTATGTGTCTCTTATTTAACTCGCCTTGTTTAACTTGTCTATTGAATCACCATGGCAGTTCGCCAGTGGTCTTGTGTCAGAAATCTTAGATAGATTTGGTTTGATTTTGGTAAGTTTTAATTTCAAGCCAGTGTTAACGGTCCTCGCTGAAACTGGCAGTTTCCGTTAAAAAAAAAAATTGATTTTGTAATTAGAAGTAGTGTTAAGAAGAACTAGTGTTTGTATCTAGGTCCAGACAATTGGTAATATTGCGTTGTACTATTTTTAATTTACATTGTGGAGTAGAATATATTATGTTGTGGTGCATCTGCGTCTATTTGCTTGAAGAGTTCAGCTACTGTAACGGTAAGAAATCACCATTCACAAAACCAAAGAAAAGTTTAGTTAAAATTTGAGTTAGTTAAGCCCCAGATAGGTGTTACATAATTACAAACCTGTTTTAAAATCCTATGCGAAGAATGTACCAATGGAAAAAAACCTTACAATTTAAGAAAATCAGAATCCTGAAAGGAAGATTATTACATTCAAAACATATTATTACATTCAAACATTATTACATTCATGCCTGATGATATCAAACAACAAGCTTTAAAATTTTGGATAGCAGACGGAATAGCTAAGTTACCCTAAATTCAATCCCATTAAAGTCATACGATATTTCGGCATCCAATAACTCAATTTTTATAGAAACATATAAAGTGAAATTTGATTTATGTATACACCAATACAATAATGTAGGTATCAAATATTATGCTTAATACATTATACTTTTTTATATGAGAGATCTATTTAGATATTTTCTTCTTATGTAATTTATTTAAGGGAACCCACAAAAAAGGTATCGAAATTCATTATAAATCTTATACGAATTAAATACTTTCAAGCACTATTTAAATATTCTTTTTTTTTTTTTTTCCTCCGGGATTCGCTATTTTGCATGTACGATGATGATGTTATAATGCTCAAAAATGCTTGGCTCTTCTATCGCGCTTTAACAAGGTATACTCTAATAGGACTTTTTATTGTTAAATTTAGATTATAACGAATGCAACAACATGCCTTGGTGGAGTGTTCTTAACACTGCTTAGTTATTAAAAATATAAAATTAAATTTCAAAAAGTAATGTAAGATAAATTAGGGAAACTGACTACGCACTTTGTTCCCGTAGTCACAGATTCAGGATCGAGATCGTCATGCTGGACGAAATATCCAACTATAACATTAATACCTGCTGCAAACTGTAGGCCGTAAAAGAGGTCGTTACAGATAACATGATGAAGAGTCAGATACTGCTGGCAGCACTGTTATCTGCCTCTTTTAAAACGAACGTTGACATTGATGGACACAGCCATGAGTCTGGATACGTGTCGGAGCCTTTGGATTTCCTTATTCCACTCCGCTTGTGCGAATTTTCCTTCTTAATTGGAAAAACGTGAGTTTAAAGAGAGGCAATGAGAAAAAAAAAACTTGTGATTTAAGCCCTTGTCCAATTTTAATTTAAACTTACGATTTGAAAAAAAGACAGGAGGGTATACATGCTTTGCCATATCTCGACCTTGGTAACCAAATGCTGAAGCACGTATTCAGAAAGAATTTTAACTATACCATTATTTCTAAACGGATAAGATAGAGAAAAGTTTTTCCTTCACGTTTTTTGAATAAAAAAATAACAGAACGGAGTTAAAATTTTTAATGGGCTGTTGAATACGGAAGTTGCAGGCTCAATCCACTCCATTAATGGCATCTAGTAGGAAGACTAAAAATGCACAATCAAAACCTTAAAGGATAGAAGACTTTAAAAACATCAAAAAGTAGTTTTATCAACACGTAAACCGCTTTTATAAATAATACTCGGAATCAAGGTCTTACATTTAATGTGGAAGTTGCAAGAAAAAGGCAATTAAGATTAAAGAAACGACAGCTTCTACGCAATGGACATAGAATAGAAATATTGTTGTTTCAAAATGCGGAAATTGTAATCAGGTTACTTTACCTAGCTCTGATACCTTTCTATGCCTTTTAGCATAAGGATATAGAAAAACATAGTATCCTTTACTTTAGCATTCTAAAGATAAATATTTAGAGCAGGGGTTCCCAACCCTATGCCTGCGGCACGGTGGCGCCAGCCGATCGTTTAACCTGCGCTCACCGCTGTGTAATTACAATAAAAATGCTTTAGCTTTCAATAAAATTCTATGTGAAACTTTTCTAAATTTTAATGAAATAGAATTTTCGTCCAACACAGATACCAGCACTAAGCGAAATGCGACCGATCTCTTTTTTTTTTATCCAACTATAAATTCACCTTGAAAACGTAAATGGCGCTCGCCGTCCAACAGATATTTTAGAATATGCTCTTACAGAGAAAACGTTTGGGTTCCCTGATTTACATCAAGCGAAATATTAATCGTATTAGAATTCTTCCTTTTAAAAAATATGATCGTACGACGTACTTTAAGACAAGGTATACAAATTTGCAGAAAACTTAGAAGACATAAAAAGATGATCTTTACTTTATGTGAAAGTAGCATATAAGGTAAAATAATTTTTTTGGTAATAAAGTAAAATTCATTCCATATGAAAATGGTTATTTTCGATGCTACATGAGCAGGTTTCACCAACGGATGTTACATGAGCATGTTTTGCATCGGAGCATCAGATGTTACATAAGCATAGGTATTTTCTTACAATTTAAAGACACTGCGATAGATAAAATGTATATATAGCCATTACCATTTAGTGTTGATGAGTTACATTCCAGAGCTAGTTGTCCAGAGTATTCCAGAGCATCAGTGTTGATGAGTTACATTCCAGAGCGAACAGAAAATCAATTTTGGATGATACGTCTGTAAAATTTTGGAGGCAGTCGCATTTAACTTATATCTTCGCATACAAGCTTCAAGAATCATTTATTATGTACAAGAGGAAAAAAAATCTCTCATCTATTGCTGTTTACTTTTTATTGGAGGAAATAAAAAGTACACAGTTGTATACTTTTTTTAACGCCAAGGAAAAAAAAATGATTTTCTCGCTATCAGAGAACTATAACCGTCATTCTGATGCCAGTAAATAAACTGTTTTAAATATTTGTTATAAGTAATGTCTAATTAAAGTAATTATTCTGTTTTCATAAACTAAGCTTATTCTGGCTCATCAACGTACAAAAGTCACTTCTATATGCTGCAGAAAAATACACTAAATAATATATATCAATTTATAGAAGAGAACTACTAGTAGAAATCCATAATATTTTTAGTAGGCTGATTAATTCAATTCTCTTACCTCCTGAATTTTATTACGCTTAATCTTGTATCAGTCTAAAAAATTTCACGAAAATTAAACTTTATCGATGAAAATTACGCCTTATTTTAAATATGATACTGAGAAAGAAATCAAAACTTTCAAAGTTTTTCTAGGTATATCGGAGTTTTCATTCTTCACTTGCACTTAAAATTGTGATAAAAAAGACAACGCATAGATTTCAAGATGAAATATCAACAATCTATTTTAGCTCTTCAGATGGGAATGTTTTCTGAAGAGACTTCTCAAACTAAGCAGTTAATTGCGGCAAATGTTTACCAAAATTCTCCCTTTGAGGCTTCATTCAATTAAAAAAAATCATTTCTGCAAAAAAATGTGCGCAGTGAAGAAAGCAGTTGTTTATATGCATTGTCAATTTTTTTCACCTCACAAAACAGTGCTTATCTGTAAATTGAAATTTCTTCTGATGTAGAGACATTTAGGTTATTTCGAAAGCAGTAGAGATGAAAAATGAGTAACGCCTTCGCCGGGAATCGAACCACAGACTTCTGGAATACGCGTCCAAAGTGCTGATCACAACACTACGAAGGCATGCCAAAAAGGCGGGAGGAGTACCTTATACTGATAGTTGTAAAATCCGGGTGTCATCAGTTTGGATTAAGCATAATGCATTAAGTTCTGCGAGATCATTGTTGAAATATATACCTTAAAAGCGAATTCCTTGTTTTTCTTCGCTACTCAGTGATCCGGAGCAAAACGTGCATGAATTTGAGACATCCATTACCTATCCTTTCCTCGGCGTCTTAGTACACGCAACATATCTAACTTCAGTATTACTGTGTTCAAAAAACATCTTCCATTTGCGAATTTGATTTTTTAGAGGCATTTCGCATTCACATATATCTCTCAGTTCTAGTTGACGATCCTATTCCAATCTATCTTTAGCCTCAGCTTTCAAAGAAATTATTTCATAGTTTTCTTCAATTTTCAACAATAGGATGGAGCCAGTAATTTGACTTCCTTCCTGTCATTGTTATCGCCTGAATACAGGCCTCTCTATCTCTTTCACCTTTCGTCATTTGCACTTCTGCAGCTGAAGAATATGTTTCTGTATTTAAGCCAGACGGCAACTTTATGAATACTACGCTGATTCTTGCCGTCTTAGCACTTCCATCAAGTTAAAGAATACGTAGTTATAACTATGTTACTTTCAAATCAGACGTTAACATCATTATTTTCTGTCAACTTTTATAGGTTGTAGATGATACTGGCTATTTTTAGATGCAATTGCTACTTATTGCTATGGAGTGCCAGCAGCAAAGCGAAAAAGCTACTAATCATAGTTAGTTCATCACGGGTACAAATACCTGTAAACGGGTTGTTTACAAAGGTATTTTCATGGTTTTCACCATGTATAATGTGGGTACGAGCCAGTCTCTCTTGGAAACTCCTCCATGAAGGAAATCCTTTCTTTAAAGAAAATGCCTTCATGTTATTTGCCATAATCAAACTAAATTTAATAATTTATTTCTAATTCATATATACTGAGGATAAGTAAATTTTTTTAAAATTTTATTACAAACTGAACTTTTCTAAAAGATTTTTTTCAAATTATACAATTGAACGCCGATATTATTATTACTATTAATATTAGAAGTAGTGGAAACTGCGAGCATAATTCTGTCTTGAATATATTAATTGCTAATAAAATGTGAGATCGTTCATTTCTTAAAGAAGGAACATGTGGTATGGAAATTATCGATTCCATGTAATATAGCAGATGTATTTTCAATAGCATATCAGAGTCTAAAAAATGTTGGGAATGCCTAATGTCCTCAAATTGCCCAGGTAGGTACCTGAGGTAATAGCATCCTTAATTTCTGCTGATTTAATGTATCTCAGTCTTATTTAATGCACAAAAGTCGTGAATTTTGCTATTAGATTTTACAATTTTCTAAAATCCGCATTATGTGCAAACAGAACTTAAAATACTACAAATTTCATCCCAATCCATCCAAAACAGAGGAAATAATGCAATATATATATTTTTTCTTTTTGCATATAAAAGCACTAAAAAACGAAACTGAATGCATACAACAGCGTCAACAAGCTATGCATGTTCATCGGAATAGTGATTTTCATCCCCAGATTACTGTCCAGACCATGGGTTCTTAATCACAGGGGAATTCCCCATGGGGGGAATTTCATAGTTTTGAGAGGAATGTGGTCAGCCATGTATTTACCTGTTAAGTATTTAATTTTTTATGACTGTAAAAGCTATTTTTATTCAACCTTTGATACTTATCAACATTTTCTAAACGTTTTCTTGCTTAATTTATAAACACACTAAAAGTAAAATCTAAATTTAATTAACTGTATCTGTATTTTTCGAATCTAGGAATGAGAAGAAAGAATAATCATCTAGCAACTGTGAAAATCGTGCATGGAGCAAAAGCTGTCGAAAACCCCTGGTCTAGACCCATCAGTCCTCGAGCCTCATCTTTTCAAAAGCTCGAATATCTTATAATTCCTTTTCTCTGTCTTTATCTCTCCTGAATTCCAAGGAAATGAACATTAGGGGTTTAAAAGAGAGCTGTGCCTAGGACCTCAAACAACGTCATCAGTCTATAAAACTTTCCTTTCTATTAAACATTTTCTTTACAGTCTCTCTTATTTCACGTTAGAAGCCTAGCTTTAGAGTTGTCTTGAAGTTGGGTATCTGTTCTGCCTAAGATCAATCTACCTAAGTAGCATAAAGGAGAATTATTACATTCACCAAGCGCACTCTAATGGTGTAATTGGTAGTTAATAGTTGGAAGTCACATGGTTTGCATCTCGGATGGAGCATAGCTGATTTGAATTTTTCCATGGAAGTGCCTAAATTAAAATGTAGTAGTGAAGGATAATTTGGTGCCATCTGAATTCGCTAGAGTAAGTTCCCTGCGTCTCCTATAGACTTTTAAGTTAGAGTAAATGAAAGAACTATCGCATCCTTTGTGGTGTAAATGGTAACATGTGCAGATCTATGAAGCGAGTCCCGACGAGGGCATAGGGCATTTTTAATCTCTTTCGCTCCTAAATATCCTGGTATTTCTACAGCTTTAGAGGAGATGTTTTAAACGGTACGAAAATTAAGAGTTTATATTTTATAATAAGATTCAAGAGCAATGTTCTGAAAAGAAATTCATGAGATGAGCCATTTTAACAACAGGCAGAGTTACATAACAATCTACTGCGAATTCACATAATAAATACGATATTAATTACTGAATGTTTAGGAAGAATTGTACGGTTATTATATGGCTTAATTTAATACAGCAATAACGAAAATGTTTAAAATATTATGAGAATTACCAGGAAGCGACACGGAGACTCGAAACAATCAAAAATGGCAAAATGGCGTCGACAGGCTTCTCGAATCTGGATCTCCATACCCCATAATTCATAAACCTATATTCCAACCTGGACCTCTCGAATACGCGCCGAGTGTGTCAACCGTTACACCACGAAGGCATGCTGGAAGAAAAGAGAAAATATCTCTTAAATACTTAATTTTAGTAGTAAATTTTGAAAAATTTTATCCACCAAAATTTCAATTTGTTGCAGTAAGCTAATACATATATATATAAACAATCCTTGAACAAAGCTATATTTTTGATCGTGTTATTATGCTTCGGAGGCAATTTTTACTATACATCATTATTTTTGATTGTGCTTCAATCCATGGAAGACAAATAATAAATTACATTTTGGCCGCTATTTATGTTCTCATATTTTTTTCAATATTTATAGAATTCATCAGATGTATTTTTAGATTAAAGAGTTTAGTAACACTGAATTATTTTTGGTACTAAAAGACTAAATTATTTCAGTTCTGGATTCTAAACTGAAAAAAAAAATTCTACTTCATTGTTACAGCTACAGAATATTTCATCTGCATATGAAAACTACAAACGAAACTTCTTATTATTAATACCGATTAGAAATGCTTCCAACAATCAAATTATCAGGAGGGTTTCCTTTATCTTCCAAGTAAGTCAAGAAAATCTTCTCTCTGCTTTTGGCGAGGCGAAGATGATTAATTTCCACCCGCTCCTGCTGTAATCCACGTTAAGTCAATCGTCCTTTTTTATTTCCTCTCACCTCGATGAATTTGAGGGGCGTTTTATTTAAGTTTCGCCACAAAAGGAATAAAATTTTTCATTCGCTCCATAGTCCGTTAGGAATAGTCGGCAGAAAAATGGAGAGTTGTAGTTATTCATTTGAAACAATTTGCGGAAAACGTTCTTTTCAGTGTCGCAGACAGCAATTTATTTCACAAGATGTAATTTTCCACCTCAATTCTCTTCGTTTTGAATGCTGAATGGAGAACTTTTTTCATGTTAACGGTGGAGAATACAAAATACGTTCAGATAATTTTAGGGTAAGTGAAATTTGCCGAAAACATAAATTACAAGTTATTGGTAAAAGAAATTAAAATCGTACACATATTCTGTTTTTGTTTTCAATTTTGTTCAAACAACAATTTATTCGATTAGTACGGACTGACTAAATGTGCAAGCTGCATGGCCATTTCCATGGATTTGCCCACTTGTAACATGTATACAAGCCAGTTTCCCTTAGAATGTCATCCACGAAGGCATTTAAATATATCAGCTTATACTTTTTATTTACTCGTGCTTCTATCAGCTTAAAATAAAGCTTTTCAATGTTCATTACGCTGAACACTATTCGTATTCTCACAGTTCACATTTATTATTTCTCACGGTTCATATTTGTTATTTCAGTTTACTATTTTTATTAGCATCCTAATTATAACCATTGCAAATTTCTTATATTTAAGATATTCATTCAATTCCTATATTTAAAATTTTTTCAATATCTATATGTTATTTCCTATATTTAAAGCATAATGAAAAAGCTTTTAAAAAGAGTATGTTTGTTTATTGATTATTTATTGAGCATTTTAATCAAGGAAGATGTAAAATATTTTTTAAATATAAACATTAAGATTTCTTTTTACTTTTGTAGGTAGATTTCATTTTTAATTCTTTTCCTAACTACACTTCTCTGGTACACATTACTTTTCTAGGATTAGTATGAAAGTATGTAAAGGAAATAATACCAGAAAAAGTGCCTCTGAGAAAGGTAAGTGTAGGATCAATTGAATATGTTAATGAGATTTCTAGTTATTCAGTAAGTAATGCAATAATATACCAATTTTTTTTATTAAATGTTTTCAGTAGTAATCGATTTTTGTTGTCTAATATTCCGCGTGCTTTATCTACTACAGGTACAGACTGTAGCTTCAATTTGAAAAAGACGGATTGATTTAAATTAGTGCGAATGTGAATCTTAGTAAATAAATATGCGTATAATGAATATAAAACTGAATTTAATTTAGGACGAAACAAGATATGTGTAATTCTAGGCTTAAATCTTAGATAATTATTGCTCATGCTTTTAAGAGCTATTCAAATGAAGTATGCATTTTTAATTTATCTGCAAGTTGTAACTTCTGTTTATTAAACCGTCTGTCTGAGGAAAAAATTTGTCAAAAATGGAAAGAAAATGTTATGACAAATGTAATGTACGACAGAAACTTTTCACAGCTACATGACCTAAAGCTCGCTTATTTCGTCATATACTACTCCAAATATTATACTACCCCAAATTCGTTTGTTTTCATTCAAGAGTAAGATTCTTTTCCAAGCTATTATTATTCGCAAAATTTTGTCTACTTTTGCTAATAGAGCTTTTAAAAATCTTCTCTATATAATAAACGACATTATTCCATTTTTAGAATAAGCTGTTTGTCACAGCGTTGCTTTCTTATAGCAATATTGCCTAGATTCTCCATACATTCAGCTTTTAATTTCTTTTTATCCGTTAATAAAAGATTTACTTCAGTATTTCTAAAATCTTGAATAATAAATTAAGTAACTCTGAAATCTTAAATACTCTGCAAGGTGTTTGTTGTTCATCGATTAATATGTGTAAACAATGTTTTTCCGTGACATCTGCACGTAAGGACAGAATAAAGGACTCTTCCCCCCAAAAAAATTTATAAAATTAATTTAAAATGTATTCTGAAAGAATTTTTCGTGACGTCTGCGCGTACGTAGATATCTCGCATAACTCAAAAACGAATAGCCTCGAAACGTTGAAATTTTATATATAGGACTGCTATAACATGTAGATGTGCACCTCGTATTTTGGTTGCAATAGGCCGCATATCCCTTCTGTTACTCGGCTCAGTGATCTCAGTTTCTTTATTCTTACATGTTTGTAAATTGTGCATTTTTTGCTTTAAAAATGACTGAATTATGTTGTTCTCATCTTCCGGTTAAGGCTTTTATGCCTTTAGTAAATCTGTGTACAATATTTGTAGAATCATCAACAATTTAAAAGTTGTTTAAGTCCGGATAGCCTAATTATTTTTGCCATGGCGGACATGTTTGTTTACATTTGAAACTTGGCAGAATAATGATTTGTTGCCAATCTAAAGAAACTAAGCTTCGCAACAACAAAGATAACGCCTTCTTTTATTATTGCGAATTAAATTATGCTTAATCCATTCTGGAATTTATTCGAGGAAATAAGTGTTTAAGATTTACTTTCTTAATTTTTAATATAGATATTTTGAGTTTTTACGTATTTTATCCTTGTACAGAAGTGAGTACTGAATTAATTAAATGAGAAATAATTGTCTGTAAAAAGCTGTTTCTTTCTTTCTTTTTCTTTTTTTTGGGGGGGGGTTGTTTAATTTCTTTTATACATCGTTTTAGATTTATTATAATATTTGAAAAGAACATGTGGCAACGATTACATAATAAGATAATATAAATTTTGTGCATCCTGAGTTATAAAATGAATGAAATGTAACGCTGTTAAGAGAACTTAGAGTAGCGCCAGAGTGTCACTATAGTAAACAAATATAGTGAATTTTAAAGAGTGCATTTATTCTATTGTGGTTTATGCGCTACCGGCGAAGTACATTTAATTGAACCCAGTAATTTTAAATGAAATGCAAGAAACAATGTGTATAATTTAATATTCTGTACAAGGAAGTCATGTGGTATACACATCAGATTTTTATTATAGTGTAATATTGGTTGTATTGTTTTCTTATTTATGTTTAATGTCCTTAATAGTGGAGTGGCAACGCCACATTTGGTATCGTTTGTATTTTTGTATCTTGTAACCTTCGCTATGCAACGTTGGAATTGTTCTTTCTTTCTTTTTGAGTTGTAAATTTGAAATTGGAAAGAGATAAAATAAAGAGGAGAAATGGAAGCAGTGAGTTGAGTAGCCAAGTTATTCTCGTTAATTATCTCAAAAACATTACAATAGAATGCGCATTTAATATTAGAAAAGGGGAAATAAATCTTTGCTGTCAATAATTGTTCATTTTATTCATCATTTCTTAATTTGTTCTTCATTTAAAATTAGCTAAAATCCTTTTTAAGTTAGTGAATTACATTTTCACGTGTGGTTTTTCTAGTCAACAAAGTTAAATTTAGGTTAAGTTGTTTTAATTACACCTTCACTGTTTTAATATTTTATTCCATAAATTCGTTTTATATCTTCCAATCTAAGTTTGTTTACTTTTCTTGCTGCACAGAAGATGCTGCATGTTTCGTAATCAGTGATCCAGTAATTATAACCTGCAAAATTTTTGGAAAAACAATAATAGATAAATTTCCAGAAAAATGGAGATTTCTTGTTTTTCGTTTTTATCCCACAGAAATTTTACGTTTTAAATCAGCTTGAGAGAGATTCGTTCTTATCATTTGTTAAAGCTGGAGCTGATAACAGATTTTGTTAGGGAGGGAAGAAGGTCGTTAATTAAGTATGACAATGCTCTTTAGTGCTGTTAGCGTAAGAGCTTTCGATTGCGATTCTTGTCCTATTTCTATTTATTTGATAACGTCACAAACATAATTGCTTTTAAGATTTACTAAATTTAGCAGTTACTCTATGCTAATTTAAGTTTGCATCAATTGAGTATCCCGAAATGATTTCTTTTTGCATTTATTTTTCTACAAATATCATTAAACTTTCACGCTTGCGACTATATGCCATGTGTAGCCATTTTTTATACCAGAAATAATAACAACAAAATTCAAGGTAATGTACATTATCTAAAACTTTGCAAGTTAATGACCTTACAAAAATATCACTTTCATTGAAGGAATTTTAATTTTTTTCTTTTAATTTCAACAAAACAGAAGTGTCTTTGACTATTATAATACGCCGATTCGTCTAATGAAAATGGGAAATTGGCCACTCTAAAAATATAACATAAGGAAAAATAACGTAAGACATTTAACATAAGGCAAAGTAATAATAATAAGCGTCACATTGCTCAATTTGGTTTTGCCTAGTTTTAATTTAATAGTTTACTAATAATAAATCAGAATAGAAAGACGTCAAAGTGAAACTTAAAATTAGTAAAGAAAGGAACTTGTGTTTGGCTTAGATTTAGACAGAAACCCAATCGATTTCGAGGACAAACAGGTCCTTCTTCATCAGAAGCAAAGAAATTTGCAAGACTGGAAAGCAGCGGGCGTAACGGTCTTATCTATACCCTACTGCAGTAAAGCGAACAGGAAGGTAGAGCCATCTGTCTGCAAAATTAGTAATGAAAATCGAAAAGTTAAGTTAGTAGAATTTTAAAAGCGTTAGAAAGGACTGGATTGGACTTAAAGTTATTAAATAAACAACCTAAATCTTTGTGAAAAGCTTCAAGAAAATCTAATTTCCCAATAGAAGAAGCTTTTTGAATAATTTCTGCCGACCGAAAGTCAAAATTATTCCAGTCTTGCAAATTTCTTTGCTCCTGATGAAGAAGGACCTGTTTGCCCACGAAATCTATTGAGATTTTTGTCTAAATCTACGTCAAATATAAGGTTTTTTTTTTCTTTATTAATTTTTAGATACTAATGATAATTAATCTGATCATCATAAACACATGAAACGTTGTTAAAGTAGAAGCTTTATACCGGAATTATATTATTCACATGAGCTTGTAAGCGACAGTCTAGAAATATCGGAAAACGCGATGTATTAGCAATGTTTTAACAGAAGAGCCTTGTATGTCATCACAAAGAAGTTACTAATATTCTCTTTGTATACAACCCCCCAATGCCCAATAACAAAATCTTTTCCCTAAGTCGAAATATTTTTTAATACGTACTACTTCCCCTTTCCGACAGCTTCATTAATCTGCAAATCCTCCGGCTGGAGAAAAGTATTCCGACTTTTAAGGATCAAATTTGCGTAAGGTTCAGGATTAAAGGCTAGACCACGAGCTTAAATTCCCCGCCGAAACTGCTCTATTCTCCCCTATCTCCTCCCTCCTCGACGACGTAGTGCGTTTTTATCTTTATCGCAACCTGTCATTTTTGATAAAGTCGAAATCTTTCATTGTCGCCCTCATAACGGTGCAACGTTAGTCGCGTCTTTAACATAAAAACGGAAGTCGTAACGTTATCCAGAAAAGAACCACACTTAATTACAACCTTTTTCGGGAGATATCGAGGAGTGGGGGCAGCATGTTCGGTACGTGTAATGTAAATTTATCTATTACTGATTGAATATCAGTACAGTAGACCTAAGAAGTGTACCAATTAACAAAACTAAAAACAAAATATAGAAATTAATAATAATTATCTGTACTTTGGTGAAATAACATCAACTATAATAAAAATGAACTAGTCTCTTAATTTTTCTCAGTCTCACATGTTTCTAATTCTTTTCATGTTCATATTAGCTCATATTAGTATCTTTATCAGATGAGATAAATCATCACAATAAAAAAATCAGGCACTGGGGAGACATATGAGTAGTGGTTCTCTGTTTGATACACTTTTTTTTCCGATAAGCAAGTGTTTTTGCTAATTTCGTGTCTTGACAGAATAAGCTAATTTCGTGACAGAATGCTAATTTCGTGTCTTGACAGAATAAGAATTATCACCACTTTACTTGAGGGCAATATTTGTTAAAAGCCCCGTAAGCAAGTGATTCACCACAAAAGTGCATTACTAAGTCTTCAATATTTAAATATTCTATTTATTAAATAAATTTAAGAGCATCCCTTAGGCTTTAATTTATGAAAAAATGATGCCTTAACATATTGCTTACGATTTGGTTATTTATATGCATCCTTCCCCTCTTCTTAAAGATGCAATATTGGCTCCCCTTCATGGTGCATCCTGGGCTACATTCTAGGTGATGAGGCGACTAAAATACTGTTCCTGAATCTCTGGAGATTAACGTTTAAACTAGTATACTTAACGTAACCGCTCAACTGAGGAGTGGAACATTAAACTTTAAGCTAGTATACTTAACATAAATGGACTGGAACCTGCTATGACTGGAACCTGAAAAAGATGAGTTGCATTTTTTTAAGCCCTTAGAAGGAAAGAGGTATTGCACTTTTTTTAACCCCTCAGAAAGGAATTTTTATCTTCAAAAAAGGGGTAAAATCACGCTTTAACAAAATAAAATCGCAAACGTATTCTTTCATAGGTACGATCATCCCTCGGAAACTGATGAACGAAGTACAGAATTAAATTTTTAAGCAGCTTTTATCATTCACATGACTTCTCAGATGTTACCATTGAAAGAAATGTAAGATCTTTATTATAGCAGCCATGCGCCAACGTATGTGCGAACATCCAGAATGCTGCCATTCGGCAAGAGATAAAAATCTTTAAATTAACTTTCAAATTTAATTAGTATGTTATTAATTTACAAAATAAACCGTTTAAAAACAATTAGTGCATTTAATGAAAAAAAAATTTATTTTCATTTTTAATAATATAGCTAACTGATGTAACTTAAAATGTATGGAATTGTTACTTTTTAAAAATATTTGCACCTTCCCGATACTTAAAAAAAGTATGCTTTGTAGAGTCATTAAGTTTTCGTAAAGCAGATGAGAGCCCTCTCCGAGACTCGAACCTGGACTTCTCAAGTAACCTTCCGTTACACTACGAAGGCATGCTGGAAGGAGGGCGAAAGTACCTCACACTCCTCGTTTTAAACGACGACTGGGGATCAGGGGCCTAATTACCAAATCCTGGTGGTGACCAATTATTATCCACCACTTTTTAGTTCGGGTGCCGCTGTAGAATAATTAGGTTATCTTGAAGCAGGAAACGTGAAAAATGTCCGATTTCCACGCCGGGACTCGAACCTAGACCTCTCGAATCCGCAATACCACGTAAGCACGCTAGAAAGATGGAAAAAATACCTTAATAACCTTTAGCATATACGCAACGCGAAAAAGAAAAAAAATTAAAAATTATTGTATTTTATACTTTACGAAATTTTCAAAAGCATTAATGGTAAACTCTTCTTTGAGGTCTCGGCTTGCATAGCAATCACACATAGTTCGATTTTTGAAAAAAAAGTTATAAATTGCAACGGAAACTTTGTTCAAACACCTTTTTTTAAATACATAATTTATTTTTTAATTACATTAAGTGTGCAAAATTTTTTAACTAATTTTAAACTCCTAGTCGTATGCTAATCACAAAATAAAAAAATGAAAAAAAAAAAAAATTCGTTTTTGCTATTTCCTAGTGTGATCGTAGTACTTTTAAAGCAGATTATGGCTATCGGCAGAACAAAGAAGACAAGTACGTTAGCAGTACAAAATAAAAGGCAAATACGTTGTATTGAAATACTTCAGATCTTAACATAGGCACTTATTTCTTTAATTAATTGTTCAATGAGAGTTTTTGTACCTCGTTACCAATATGTTTGTTTTTGATTTGCAATACAAAAAAGCATAATGTATCTGACGATTCAATTCCCATCCAAAGAGTGAACTTAATGCTTCCTTTTGTTAACAAAGGAGTGGATGGATAAATCACTCTTTCCCATGTAAATCCTCTAGTAAAACGATAGTTTAATAATTTTCATACCTTGAATAGAAATTTTTCACAGCGCACATTGTCAATTGTTTTATTCTTGCCATGACAGTGAATATGGTTTAAGAGAGAAGAGAACTTAATTATTCTATTTGTCTTTTCTGCTCTTATTATTTAATTTAATCTTTACTCAGATAAAATTTTATTTTGTTCAGCAAAAAATTTTATTCTGTTATTGGGCTATCAACTGTTTGAACTTCCGCGAATAACCCTTTCCTAATTTTCTCGATGGGTAATGTGAATGCTAACCAGTGACCTCAGAACGTCCTCTACGAAGGCATTCCAAACTTTAATTAAACTAATTAAAAATCTAAAAAAAAATTAATTTAATTTTAAGAAAGTATGAAAGCTTTCAGAATTCATATTACGACCAAAGTGTGTTACTTTATTTATTAAATATCATGTTCTTCGCACTTAAACCATAAAATTCAATTCAACAGAAATATCGCAAAATAATTTTAAAATGAGCATATCTTTAGAATTTTCGATATACAGTCTCGCACGCTGAATATAAAAATGCTTTTTCTGTACAACATTGCCATGGCTCGCTTTGAAACCCTTGAGTTCGTTAATCAAAAATTCGGTAAAGTTTTACAAAGTATGAAATCGATAATAAAACAAATTACAAATTTGGGCTTCCAGATGGCCATATTCGGGGTGGAGACGTACGTTATTCAAAATTAGATGGCTCTAGGTACCGTTGTTTTATCACAATGCGAGAAACATACATACATTTATGCAGATTCTTCATTATTTAATTTCTTTAAATATAATACAAGGCTCTAATATTTGGTGGCAACAATTTACAAAGGGATTCGCTGTTTATAGTGAATCAACGCAAAATGCCAAAACGCAATTAACAGCCCTTCTGGGCAACTTGCCCCTTTGGGCTAAAAACATATTGATTAAAAAAAGAAAGTCTTTAATACATTGTTTAAGAAGGCATTCCAGTGTTAGAAAGAATATATATAACTCTGCAATGGTCCCAGTTGATTCTTCTGTCATTTACATAATTGCACGGATTCTTCTGAAACTTAGCTTTCAGGTCATTTTCCTGCCTATTAATAAAATCCGTGGTTCGATTATTAAAGTTTCCGTATCTGACTTTAATGCTTAGGAAATATATAGAATATCCTGTCAGGCTGCTTTGAGATATACTGAAAGAGCATTAAGGTTTTGTATAAAGGAGCACACATATTATGGCCGAAAAGGCAAAATTAACAAGGCTTCGGAAGCTAATCGCAGTTGGAAATTTAATCATAATTTTTACTTATTATTTATTTAATAAGTAAAATTTTGGGTCTGCAAAAATCATCCAAATACTTTCTTCCATTGGTGGACTTGTAGCTTTTCACATTCACAAGGATTTATCTTGTTTAGTTAATGACTTTAGTACCAAATCAGTCATTCTTAACACTTTTGCAATTCATTAACTTAAATCTTCCGTTTTCGCCTGTATTTCGGGCGACAGATGGAGTACCTTTTCATTCGCTTTACTCTTGCTGGCATAAATGTACTCGTATCACAAATACCGAATTTTCAGCAAAGTTCTTTACAGTGTTTTTTGTATAAAGCACGGTCTCTTAAGTTTAACATGTTAACTGACATTTTCCTGAAAACAAAAAAGTGCCGATAACATGCGACGGCGTAGCTAGGGTGGGGCAAGGGAGGACATCTGTCCCCGGGCGCAGCATTCAGAGGGCGCCAAATTGATGTTACGAAATTTTAGAATGAAATGCTTTCCGTTCTTGGCACAGAGAAAGGTGTGCAAATCTTCAGTTGTCCCCGGGCGCTGAAAGCCCTAGCTACGCCTCTGATAACATGGCTAGTCTTTATTTATTTATTTTTTTTTATTTTTTTTTTTTTTTTTTTCACGTCAAGGTTCCTTATGCTTATGCACTTTGTAGCTACTTGCAGTTCTGAGAGATGCTGCGATTCGACACGCTTTTCATTTTTACTTCCTGGTACGAAACAAAGGAAGTATTGCAATCACGAAAAATTTTGGGTATCATATTTCGAAGATATCTTCTGACTGTTCCCAAATCCGTTTGGAAGATTTTTTTTTTCTTTTTTTGGCTTGGCATCTATTTTATAGCTGCATAAATTTTAAAAATTTCACCAAAGTTTTAACAAGTGTTAATATCCCGTACAACTGGCTTTTTGAACTTCTCTAAATTTTAAAACGCCCCTGTGCGAATTATATAAGATCAGAAAGCTTTCAGATTGTTTTTATATTTATTATTTTCTCTTTTTGTTTTATTTTCCGACAAGGATATAGATCATGATCTGGTATTTTCCAATTGCAATGCCTTTCTTTTGTAATCTTGGATTAGAAATTGTTTCGACGCGTGTAGGGATAAAATACCAAAAAAAAAAAAAAAAAAAAAAAAATGTGTGTGACTGAGAACTCTATTGAGGAAACATTCAGTAGTTTTCATAATCATCTAAATTCCAGCCTTATTATACATTACGGACGCTAAGTAGCATGCTATTCTTATCCTATTAGGAAACTAAAATACCGTTTCTTTAAAAAAATGTTCATTAAATTATTATATTTTATGAACATCACTGCATTTATGTTGTTATTCCACCATTATTTTCATGGGTAAAAGTGTTCAAAACTTTAACCATAATGCTAAACTTTCCTTATTGTGCCAAATAAAACAAAGGTTCCTTTGTGCAAAACAAAAATGGATCTTTTGTTGATCCTACTTGAGCCGAAAATTATTATGCAATTAAGGGAAGCATGCAGCAGGAAAATTTTAAAAGGCGGTAAGTCCCTAATTTTATTACCAACTCCTTCCCCGTGCGGTAGAATAAAATATCCAGTAATGAACGTTAAATTTTTCGCCAGAATTTAATTTCAGTAATTTGCATTTGGGCTTCGAACTTGCAAAAGAAACACCTTGACAGGGAGTTTTAATATTCTCAGACTTTAGGTTTAATAGCGACGAGCATGTCGCCCTCCGGATTTAACTGACATAAACTTTACTTGCAGCCATTTTTA
Source organism: Stegodyphus dumicola (assembly GCF_044657685.1). Taxonomy (NCBI): domain Eukaryota; kingdom Metazoa; phylum Arthropoda; class Arachnida; order Araneae; family Eresidae; genus Stegodyphus; species Stegodyphus dumicola. The sequence goes on along the minus strand of NC_140772.1, from coordinate 184,366,259 downwards.
CCAATTTTTTGTCCGTAGTCTTATTATAGTTTCTCCGTCTTTTGATAAAGTACATTTTTATGAAGTCTTAATTGATTTATCTTAAAGGCTTGATGAATATGGTTATGAATGCGTAAGTGCTTAGTTAAAAATGTGTCGGATATTACAGGAGAAACGGAATTAATTAACTTTTTTAATTGCGTTTAATGCTTTTAGACAAGCTACGTCAGATATGATTTAAAATTTGCTCTGAGAAATCTCTTTTACAATAAACTAAAGTTTTGAAAGTGAAGGCTGAGATAGGTAATATTGTTAGTTGATTAATATTTTAGCTGCAATGAAAATTTTCTCTTGCATTAGTATGATTTTTAAAAGGCATAATATTTTCGTATTTAGCACTGAGTTACTAATACGAGCTGAACGAATAACTTTCCATTTGAAATTTAAATTCGAAGTGATTCCAAAATGGGCTTTCGAATTCATTTATCAAATTTAAGATTGGTCTTCGCTAGATGATAATTTCTCGTAAATAAATATGTTTCGTTTTAATTACATAAACTTTTCTAAGATAAAATACTGTAGAAGCTAAAATATAAATCCTCTCGCTTTCCATTAAGTAAACTGACTTAAATTTCTAGAAAAAGATATCTAATTACTCGGTTTGTGGATAATATGTCATTATCAATTGACATTTCCAAATAACTTTGAATATTTGAAAGGACTACAGTGCCAGTTAGTTCAGTAATCTGATGATCTGTTGCATATCCGTTATTGATTTGTGAACGCTGTACGTAATATGCTTCAACGTTATTGTTAGTATTATCAATACAAAACCACATATACTATCTATGTATCAATACAAAATTACCTTTATACAGGATTCAAGGACAGACTAGTACCCCATTTACTCCCATCCATAGAGATCCATAGATGCCCATGTAAAGTAAATCGTTGTTCTCTAAGAAAGCTTATAGAGTAGATCTAAAAAATTCTAACAATTTACATTAATCAAACATATTCCCTTTTTTTTTCATTTGACTCTGAGTACTCTTTATTCTTCTCTGAATATTATTCCTTCTGTTATCAAGTGTTCTTTCCTTCCTTCATTGTGCAGTTTTACATATTTTATTTGTACAAGCAGCATTTAAAATCGCTTAAGCTTTTGAATTTATAACTTCTATGGTTAAATTAACTTAAACTGGTTGTTTTAAACCTCTAACGGCTGTCCATAAAAGCTAATGCTAACTTCGCGAGTTATTGCACATGATACTACTTTTCTTTCAAGCAAATGATAAAACTAAAAATGTAAAACTTATCATAAAATTTATTAACTTCATAAAATTTATAAACTACGAATTTTCGATGTAAAAAATTAAAATGAGACAAAGTAAAATGGAGCACTTTACACCAACTTGCTTTTACATAAAGATATTGTTGAAATATTATTACTAGAATATAAAAACACACGAGATTCGAATCAAAGGCTAATTTTTAACCAAACTCAGCCAAACCTTTGGTTAGCTCATTTCATAACTCTACAAACGAATTCTGCAGCCTTGGCAAAAAGACGTAAGGGCACCAATAACCACCTCACAATTAAGATTAGCATCTTACTTTTAAATGTCATTCACTTTGCATAAGCCATTGGTCTGAGCAATTATCATGAAGAATCAAGAACCTAGTACAGAAATTTACATGAAAACTAACTGTTACTAAATCTTATTATGCATTATTGTCGCCAACTGTGGTAAAACATTGACGTTAAGTGTTTGTTTCTAAATAAAATGCAGAGTGTATTAATTCTTCCTATAGCAGCATTGCTTATTCAATGATTTTTTTAAAAATCTTTATTGTCATGTTAGATGTTAAAATTCTGGGTTTCAACAGTCGTGAAAGAAAGATAGCAAACTTATTTTAAAACTTGCTTTGTTCTGTCATTTTTTTTAAAATCTAGATTCAACTGTTGTAAGTCACATATCAGCCAGAGTTCAGTTTTCAGAAGAAAACTGCTTACTTAGAAGAGAAGGGGAACAAGAAAAGAGAAAGACGCAGAAAACGATTTCTAGCTGATTTGAGGACCAGAGATTTATTTACGCTGACCATTCATGATATTCCATGTTTCATCTTAACGCAGAGGTTTTTAACCTTTTTAGTGATCCGCGATCCCTCTAAATCTGAAAATTTAAAGGGATTTTCCAAATTTAAAGAGGAAAAAATTTTAATCATTTGAAAGAAACAATATTTACGTGTAATTAGAAAACAAAATAACTAATTTTTTATTTTTATCCTATTACTTCATTTCAATTATTAAAAAAAAACTTCAATAGATTGAATTTAAATATAAATGAGGAAAATTGTCAGTTTTGAAGTTTAAATTTATGAATATTTGCCCAAAAAAATGCAAGTTATAAAAAATGAATTGAGTGTGGAAAAAATGAATCTGTATGAGGTGCGAGATATAACATGAAGAAAAGATTTTGCTTTTATAATAACGCTGAAAATGTTCATAAATTTTCATTTGGGTATGTCATGAATTAAATTTGTTTTAATATACATAAATTACATGTGTTAAAGCTGTAAATTATTATGGATGCTTTTAATGCTTTCAAATCTGAACACTTTATTAAGCGGTTACCATTGTTTAAATGGTTAAGTCCGTCTAAGACATCTGTCAATCTTTCGATCTCTCTCTCTATCTATATCTATATCTATATCTATCTATATCTCTCTCTCTATATATATATAAACTTACAGCATATTATTTCATTATATATATATTATAAGGTATTTCTCCCTCCTTCCTAGCGTGACTTCGTGGTGCAGTGGTTCTGCACGCTGGGCCGGTATTTTAGAGGTCCGCGGCTCGATTTTCGGCGAAGGCTTTGTTAATTTTTCATCTTGCCTGCTCCCAAAAAACGCCTAATGTCTCTACAGTGGCGCCCGAATTAAAAGGGTGTTTGATGATGATTCTCCTCACCCACGATTTGGCGATTAGGTCCCCTAAAAACCCCAGTCGCCCTTTAAAAGGGGGAGTATATAAAGTAATTCTCCCGCCTTCCTAGCGTGCCTTCACGGTGCAGTGGTTCTGCACGCTGGGCCGGTATTCCAGAGGTCCGTGGTTCGATTTCCGGCGAAGGCTTTGCTGATTTTTCATCTTGCCTGTTTCGTAAAAATACCTAATGTCTCAACATAAAAAATATCTTATTTTATTTTATTTTACTTCAATCCTGCAGTTATAGCGCAGGACGGGTTTAAAAAAGTTTTGTTTTTAATTTTTAGTCTATTATTATATTCCTTTTTGTATATATATATATAATTAATTAAAAATAATCTGACCGACATGTTAATGTAGATGGTCTTGGTATTATGCATATATATTAATCAATTATAGACCGAGAGGTAAGAAAATTAAAAGCAAATTAATATAGTATTGCTAATTTCAATATTTCAAAGCTAAAGTGGTAATATAGGCATTTGATTCCTCGAGTAATGATTTTATTTATATAACCAAATGCGAGTTATAAGAATATCAAATGCTTAAAGCATTATATCATAAACAGAAGAAACATTGAAACCATTTAATTAATACGAATTTCTTAAACTTCCTTTCAACACAAAATACATACTTTGAATGCAATAGCTGGAATCCTCAAGCAAAAATTCGTTTTAGTTTCCCAAAATCCTGTTCAAAATCAATTCACATTTGAAAGAGACAATAACATAGATGCGTAACTAATAAATTATTTTGATAAATCCTGACTTATTTTGCCATGTGATTTACTATGCTTATTAAATTTAAGTAAAGTATCGTAAAATGTGGGAGGTTTCCACTTAAGCCTCAAATAATTTCTCAGCATCAGAATTTCAGCAATCATATCAAGGAACAATGACGTGCTTGAAAAGCAAAATGTCAAATCATTGAAGTGGAATATCCATTTATCCATCCACCTTCATATCAGCCAAGACAAACGAATGGAGCTCCGGTGGCCATTGAGAGCTGTTAATGGTGAATGATAGGCTAGATAGCTTCTTCCCATTCCTCTTTATCTAATGGTCATTCGTTGCACAATGTTATCCGTTGTCGTAAATCTGGAGGTGAACTCTTGGTTGGGATTCAATTGCTACTCCCCTGTCCGTATGTTACTTTGTAAACTTTCTGGGTGGATGAATGTAAACTCGCTGAGATTTACAGGCATTTCATTCTCAGACCATTACAGATTATATCTTGAGATAATTATAATGCACTATCTTTCAGTTCTCTTCGGTTATATCCCGATACAGCGAGGAACATTTCAGGTTAAGACTGGAGTTGTCAATACAGTCTCTCTGAGTCTTATTAATTAACTGATTTTTCTCCGTTAAATATTTAGAAGCAGTCTGTAATTGCGTAATAATGCATACTGTTTTAAAATAAGGGTGAAATTGGCAGCAAAAGCCATTTCATGAGAAATGAATTATCAATATTTTATATAATAATTGAAGAAGATTCTGTAGAGAAAATTTAAAAAAAATGCACTCGAATATACATCTTACTGAACTGAAATTTACTAAATTGATTAAAACTTTTTCTTGAGATTCCTGTATAATTATTAAAGGATATTTTTCCGAATTTCAGTGAGTGCATAATGAACCCTTTGCTCTCTTGACTATGAGGGATTACTTGCGCAGAATTTAAAACTGATTTATCACTTGTAGTATTTCCATTACTTGTATTGTCACTTGTAGCATAAAAAATGCGATGTTATTTATTTATTTATTTACTAAAACGTTTATTCCAACAGCATTTAACGCAGTACCTGTCTCCAATATAAAACAATGCAATAGACAGTCTGCTGTAAGGATCTGGAGTTGTTAAAACTATCCTAAAGTTGTAGAGACATTAGGTTAATTTGAAGCAAGAGAGAGGAAAAATTAGGGCCTTAGCCGGGAACTGAACCGCGGACCTCTGGAATACGTGCCCAGTGTGCATGCCAAGAAGGCGGGAGAAATATCTTATATAATCCCCTTTTTAAAGAGCGAGAGGGTTTTTTTTAGGGGAGCCAACTGCCAATTCCTGGGTGTGGAGAATCATCATCCACCACTTTTAGTTAGGGCGCCACTGTAGAGACATTTTAACCTAATGTCTTCGCCGCCTTCGCCGGGAATAGAACCGCGGACCTCTGGAATACGCGCCCAGCGTGCATACCACCACACCGCGAAGGCATGTCAGGAACGCGGGAGAACTACCTTATAAAAAGTTACTAATAATTTAAAATTATAATTAATAAATCAATAAACTTAAGATTAGAAAATCGAAATTGGACAAACATATAATTACAATATTCTGACTGTTAATATCAACTGAGCTTTCCCATCAAAGGCTGTCTATTTTGCTCTTTGAGCAACGCTGTAGGAATCTACAGGAAACACGATCACTTCCTTAAACCATTGGCAAGCTACAGGCAATAAATCCCCGTATTTAATTTTACACAGGGATACCTGAGATTTGTATAAAATTTATGAATCAGAAGAAGCAGAGCCTTGGCAAGGTTGAGGCAAATGAGGCACTTTCTCTGGTGAACGCATAAGTAGGGGCCCCAAATTCGCTACAAAAAATCATAAATACCTTTTATAAAAGAAATTAAGATTGTTAATTTTCAATCTAGAAACATATCGATAAACGCAGTTCTAAATTGCATTACTATTTAAGCAATAAAGAGCGTGTTAAATTTTACCCTGCATTTCATTATCGGCGCTATACTAGTCAACAACTTAGTTTCCATTAACATTTTTAGCAGTCATCTGTTCTTACCCAGAGACCGAGCGGTAAGATAGCTAACGTTGGATAGAACGACTTATGTTCAAAATCTCATGCGTGTGGGCTTTCGTGGTTTTCCTCACATGTAAGTAAATAAGAGGAGAGTTTTCCTTAAAAACTCCTCCATGAAACAAACATCCCCTTAAGCAAATAGTTCTGTGGGCTTTGCTGTCATGCAAATAATCCTATCGCACGTTATCTACTTATTCAGGCTGTCGCTCTTTTTACTGCCAAACAATAAGCGTAAAATTAGATATGATTTAACTGAATTTCTCTTATGAACGTCTTATGAAGTTGCATTAGATTGAAAGCAAAATGCATCGTATATCAATTTGTTGCCGCTTTTCTCAAATAAAATTTACTGTTGAACGAGACTGATGATTGGAGTCTTTGATTTCCTAGTATATCCCTATTGAACTTGTCTTCGAAATTGTACAATTAGTTACATAATCATTACTGGTTGTTAAACAAATCGCATTCTAGTTTCATTTTCTCGCAAGATCAATGTATTATTTTATGGATATTAAATCGCCAATTCAGGAGTAAAGAAAAAAATTTAACTGTGCATTAATGGAATGTCAACAAAAGATATTCTACTGACGTTTTATTGAACGTAACTAATTAAATTTTAAGCAGAACTTTGTAAACTGTTAATATTTGTGTTTGTAAAAAATTAAGATAAAATTAAGTTAAGAGTGGCAAAAATGGTAATTTTCTTTTGATGAATCACTGCAAAATGTTAGAAGATACATCTCGTCACTGAAGAAACTTTTCTACTAGCATGCGAAGAGTAAAACGTAAATTAATCCGTATTTTTTTTTTTCTTGAATTGTTCTGTTTTTTTACATGAATCAGCAATATAAAATGTTTAAAATCAAACAGCCGGGGTGGGGAGGGGAGAATTACAATTGACCTTGAAGGAACTAAGATAAATCCTTGCTAGTTCTAAGGTATTTAATAATAAAATAGTTTATTTTAAAAATCGTTTTTCAGTTCCGCATATTTCAAGGTGTTTAACTTAAATAGGCATAAGACAATCAATGAAGAGTGGTTAATATAGAGATGAACCAATAATAAATCATATTAATAATAAAACCATGTTTTTAAATATTATCTGTGATCTGCGATTGATAAAAATTGCTTCAAATTCGATCACTTAGGAGCGACTCTTCGTGGCGAACTGTAGAGGAAAACTGGCTCGCGTTTTTTTACCTTATGCATGAGTAACGTCACGAAGACTTACGCTCCAAGCCCGAACTTTTGTCGATCTACCAGCAGTCTTCGACATTCTTACCCTCTCGGCCTCTAGCGGGCAGGACTTACCATAAAAGGCTAATTTATTAACTTATGTTAGAAGTGAAGAAATGGAAAATTTTGATGCTCTAATTTCATTGTAATTACAGAATTCGAAATAATGATAAATAATAAATAAATTTTCAATGCTGAATTAGTTAAGTTTTCAATGCTGAAAATATTTAGCAAAGCCAAATATCTTCAGCATTGAAAACGAGTTGGCTTTATTTTAGTTTTATGAGCTAGCTACATGATGTAAATTAAGAATAACTTTGTTACTTTGAGATGAATTAACTGTGATAGCAAATTATAGCGAACTTATATAGGAGAAAAGCAAACTGTCGTAATAATATGCGAAAAAACATAACTGTTACATAAACACATAAAATTTCAAATTGCATCTTTTGAATTAGTCAAATAAAGCAATTTTACAAACATGTTCCAAAAAGAGGTCCTCTTACTACTTCGAATTGCAGATATTCAATGCTAAGCCTCACTGATGCTTGCAGTGCAAAGTGCTGTACATTCTTCTTGGGCTTAAATGAAACAAGATAAACGAATATTATAAATCAACAGGTGATAATTTTTCTGTTTTGTTTTATGATATTACAGTTTCAAATTGTATTTAGTATTCCTGAAAAATATTTAAAAAAAACTTATTTATTGTGTCTTTATTTAATTATTTTTACTAAGACCACTCACATAGAATTGCGTATTACTATTTAATTGTTGATTCTGATTAATTTTTTTTTCCGATTTCTACATTCTGTAAATTTTATTCCCCAACTATTTTCTTACGATAAGCAATTGTAATAAAATAACTTCTTTATGTGCTTTTCTAAATCTTAGTTTCTGACTGAGAATAATGCTACTGGGCTTGATATTTAAAAAACAACGTGCAGTTTATATATCTGAATGATGAAAATACTTCAGAAATTTATAGTTTTGAAAATCATGTAATTACAATAATTTTAAGCACTAAAGCAGTTATAAAATTTAAAAATAATTTAAGAATACCATTTACTTCACAAAGTGTTTAAAGATAATTTAGCTAAACGGTTTATTTAAATTATATAGCAATTTAAAAATTTCGTGTATATATTCGTAAAAATATTTTTAGCATTTCCATTCGTCCGAACTCTTAAGATGCATGTTTGGTTTCCTGTTTTTCCTCGTGTGTAACTAGAATACGAGCCAATTTGCCTTCGAAAGTCCTTCACGAAGACATCCCTATCCTTAACTTTCTGTGCTTTGCCGTATTCAAATAACCAAATAACTATCATTGCAGAGGTGAAAGAAACTTCAGTTAATTAGACTTTCATTTGACAAAAACATGCTGTCAAACATGGATATTCTCTGTGTAAAACATGAAATAACTAATAAAATAATTTTTGAAGAAGTTATTGATGATTTTATTCTGATAAATGACAAATTTGATTATAATGCAATGCCTTGAAATTAGGGCAGTGTCGTTTTATATTACGTAATTACATTACAATTTATAATTTTGAACGTTAGCTAATTCGGCTGAAGTTAATAAGTTACTATAAAAGTAACCTTATTATGATCTAAAACATTTATTGAATATAAAAATGCGCAGGTATGTGTGATTTCCGTTTTACATAGGGGCGCAAATTTAACCCTTTTATCTCAGGAGGGAAAAGTACTTAGTCACAGCTCTTAGGAGAAATATCGAAATGGAAAATGAGAAAAATAGGAAAGAGCAAAGATTTTAAATGTTAGGAAATTAACATAATTATCATAACTTTAAAAGTATTTTATCATAACTTATCATAATTCTTAAATTCTTACGCTTAAAAATATAAATTAAATATAAATATTATAAATCAACAGGTGATATTTTTTTCTAGCAAAATGTTTCCGTTATTATTCCAATATATGAGTTTAGGGCGTTTTAAGAGAACGTTCTTTCCTGCACATAAGGCGAGTCTATAAATGTAAGATCTAACCTTCTTTGCTGTCATGAATCTGACTAGATCTCAATGTCAAAAATTGGAAATTTCTCGCACAGGCGTGAAGAGAAGATGAACACAACAGGGAAAGGGTGTAAAAGGCCCTTTTATTACAACACAATTCTTTAACAGAAAGGCGCGGACTTACATGCCTAAATCAGCACCGACTACTTGCGGTGAGAACGTAAAGGTAATTTAAAATTAATTCAAAAGGTATAAATGTAGTGCTAGACTAAAAAATTTAATTTAATCTAACAGGCTGCCTCAGAAACCTACACCGACGATAGGCTCCCAGACGGCCAGAATGCGAAGCCGCTACTAAGATTAACAGCTGGAATACAAATCAACAAACGTGCGCTTCAGTAGCGAAATCACGCTGTGTCTAACCTTTTCGTTTCAAAAGTTTACTTATTTTGTAATCTGACGAGAAAATGCGAAGGGCAATAAGAGAATTCAGAAAGATACCAAAATTAAAGTGAGCACTAACGTGAAATTGCAAATGCATCTGTGGTGTATAGGAATAAAGTTATCCATGAAGACTAGAAAATTAGATTTTATCAATAAATGTATCAAACATACGGTTTTAAATTTTATCTTTCTCTTGAACAACACCCAATAAAGCTAATTACTATACAAAAACATATTTCTTTTACATAAAGAGAAAAAAAATACCTGCATTTTTACTTTCAACACTATACTCCATTTAACAAATTTCGTTCCTTTCTTTTCCAGCAATTAAAAGCATAAATAGCCACCACTATTTACATAAATACTCTTATCGCTATGACTGTATAATACAAATCACATCATTAGCTACTGGAAGTAAAGTGAAGAAGGAATTTTCTAGCATGACCTCAAAAAGTCAATTAGTCACATCATGAAAAGAAAAAGTAAACATTTTCAAAAAATGTCATCAGTATTAACACCTCATATATCAATTTAATCAAACAGATTCTGCCAGTCAGATTTAAAAAAAAAAAAAAAAAAAAATGTTCGTGCAACAATAGAGCATATAAGGTACAACAACCAAAGCAAAAAATCATTCTTTCTATTTCCTCTTAAATAAGTTTATTTCGTTTTGGCACTATGCGCTAAAAACTATAAACCGAGAATCAGTTTTCAAATTGTTGCCACCAAATATTATCGCCCTGTATTATATTTAAGGAAATTAAATAATGAAGAAGCTGCATGAATGTATGTATGTCTCTCGCATTGTGATAAAACGACGGTACCTAGAGCCATCAAAATTTCTTAACGTAATCTTCCATAGAATATGAGCATGTGGAAGTTCTAATTTAAATTTGAAATTTGTTTTTTATCGATTTTATCTTTTGTAACACTTTAACGAACTTTTGATTAACAAAATCAACGATTTCAAAGAGAGCAATGGCAACAATGTACCGAAAAGAAAAACATTTTTATCTCCAGCGCGCGAGACTCTGTATCGGAAATTTTAAAGATATGCTCATTTTAAAATTATTTTACGGTATTTCCGCTGAACTGAATTTAATGGTTTGAGAACGTAGAAGGTGATATTTAACAAATAAAGGTAACATACAAAACGTTAAAAAAACGCCCCTTTGGACGTAATTTTAAATATGAAACGTTTCAGATTTTTTTTCAGTTCAGTTTTATTAGTTATTTTATCTGAATTTTATTAGTTATATATTTTATAAGTTACATATTAGAGCTTTATTATTATATATTGATGTGTTACATTTAAATATTATTATATATGTATTTATTGTTAGTTATTACATTTATTTATTATTTATTTTTAAGGCTACAGGGATTAAATCTTTATAAGGCGAAATTTCCGTCCAGTATATATACATACAAATAACTTTTTAAAAGGAAAATTTGCAATCCTTCCAAGAATTTTCGCTCATTATGCGGCTGAAAATTGATCCGTAAATAAGCAAAGCAAGAAATTCAGAACCAATTTTTCATAAAGACTAATATTGAAATTCAAAGAACTTCGTAAAATCCTATAAATGTAGAATAAGAATATTTTAAAATGTAAAAATTAAAATAAACCATCACAAGAAAAAAAACAGAAAAAGAATATAAAAGAACAAGAAAGAAAAAGAAGAATCCAATCAACTTTGACATAACTTCGTCAGAAGGAGGTATTGCTTAATTACAGTTCCCTTGCAAAACAAAATCCTCTGTTTTTTTGTATCCAGAATCATGTCAATACATTTTTTAATCTTAATAGTTTATCCTAAAATTCTGGTCTTCCTCAAAGCAAAGGAAAATGGCAAAAATTACAAAGTAAAATCATTAAAAATATCTTACAGTTTAAAAAGATTTTTCTAATCTAAAAAATAAAAATGAAAATGCGGAAAAAATAAAATCCTAGAGTGGAAAAAATCTTTGAAATCTCAAAATAATCTCAACACACAACTTTTCTAGAACACAATTGAAAACACTAGTGAAAGTGAGGGAAACTAATTTTTAGATTAGTAAAGATTTTACTAATTTAAAAAGAATCTTTGATAAAAACTTAACTTTAAAATGTAGAAAAAATTCAAATCCTACAGAGAAAAGATTTTTGAAAAAAAAAATTGTTGGAAGTAGATTTTGAATAAGACTCTGCCAATTTCGAATACGATCAAATATTAGTACCTCTTCTTCAAAAGCAAATTTATTTTTGTTCCTGAAGCAGCAAACTAGAATAATATTTCTTTGAAAGATGTCTGAAGAAATAAGGTCCATTTCCTGTCCTTGTTAGAAATGAACGGATCACCCAGAAGGTCAAAACGTTTCACCTGTAAAATGAATGATTATTCTTCAGTGTAAATGTTCAGTGGATTATTCAATAACAAATTTTGTTGTTTATTTCCTGGAGCACTGTAACTTAAATTAAATTCATTCATAACATTCTGAATATCTGCAGAGAACTATGAAAAATCCAATATTTCTTTTTTGCACTGCAGTGCCAAACGTCTATAGAGTAATAGCATGTACAAAATAGCATGAAAAAGTTTAAACTTAACTCCAGTGTACTTATGGGTACCAATAACTTTACTCCAGTGTACTCCAGTGTAACTCCAGTAATACTCCAGTGTACTTTTCACTATAGTGTGGAGTTCATCTGGTGCCTATGATATCTGTTTAAAATGCCAAATGTGCAGAAAATTAGCAATCTGAATCTCATCTGTACTCTGTTTTCTTTCAAATATTTCCGATTAATTGAATATTGACACATACAGCTTGTGTTTCAAACTTTAACATTTAAACTTTAAATATATACTGAAATTAAATTGCAATGAATGTTTAAAGAGCTGCTTGTTCCGACTTGAAGGATCGAGTTTTGGACAGCCAAGCTTTTTAATGAAAGGATACTGGGAAGATAATTCTTGAAAGCTTGTTATTAAACAAGACTCCTAATATCAAGGAAGGAAAGAGCAACTGCAAATTATTCCGTTTTGCCACAGTCACTCAACCAAAAATCGTTTTGTTCTTAGTACCTTGCTTTTCTAAGTGAATAAGATATAATATTAAAACTGATCAGTTCCTTTTATTTATATAATAATTCCTACAAATTGACTGCGGGTGATTAAATATCTCTTATCTTCGATTTTACTAGTTATGTTTGTTTAATATGCTTATTTGGAAGAAAGAGAAATAATAAAATTCAGCTGAATAACGAGGAAATGAAGGATAAATCTAAAAGCATAGTTTTAGGAGGAACATATGGTGTTGTTTTACCCCTCCTGGGCAAAATGGGATAAAAGTATATGATTAAATATTTCTTTCAAGATCTTAATGTATGGAAAGTAAACAGCTAAAAACAAATTGCATTTTTACAAAAAATATTAACCTAATTTCTTATACTATATTCATTATGGCAATTTAAGTTTTTACATTGCTGATTGGTGATCATGAAAATTGAATCAACACCTGAATGAAACTTTGTCAGTTGACAATTGTAGAACCTATGGCAACAGTTCTAATAATAATAAATTAACAAACACCTAAGTGCACATATTTTTGATGACAAAAATCATCTTCATTTACACCATTCAATGGAACACATTTCTTTGTTAAATCAACTCAATATCTATTAAGGTACTTTTTAATACTTAGAAAATGCGAAGTTAGACATTATATCAACACAGTTGATTTCTTCAAGAAAATTTGTTCAGCATTCATTAAACTGAAACAACTGAAATGTAGTTGGACTAAAATTTATAAATTCATCTTTCAAAAATTTTAGTTTTAGAAATAAATACACTGTTAACTATTAAAATTGCTACAGGAGAAATGAAAGCAAATAGCAGAATCATATTTATTTTACATATACGATATAATGGGATGAAAACATGATTAAATCTGCAAGTGCTTTGGAGCACACAGGGTACAGAATTCAGTACACGGGGTCACCAGCTCTAGCAGCAACAACGGATGTGATATGGATGGATGAGCTTGGATGTCAGAAACGGGTACTTCATTCCTTGTTGCTTTATGCAGGACTGCATCAATCGTAAAGGCAGTGTAAGTGATGGTCTTGGAAACATACGACCGGATGTTCTCAGCGAGTGAGAGATTTGGAGAACGTGTAGGCCAGGGCAATGAGGAAGATGAAAACAGTGCGAGCAATATGCGGTGGTGAATAATGTCTGTGACATCTTGTGATAATGCTCACTTTGTGAAAAATGACGTCACACAGGCTTCGAAGATAGGTCATGGATACGGGTTTTAATATATCAGAAATGCAATGGTAGCAGCCCACATTACTGGTTATGCAAACAGCAGGTGATGGGATGTGTACTCGGTACCACTCCGCTTCAACACACCATGACCCCTAAAACGATGTTGTATGCAAGCTGACAGCATTCATTCTCGGTATCCTCACTACGGATCCGCTCATTATGTTGCTGTAAGCAGAACCAGGATTCGTCCGAAAAGACGACATGTTGCCACTAGTATGTCAAATGTTGTCATTCATTGCACTACTATATGCTCGCACGCCTCTGCTGCAACAGCAACAGTTGTCGCCTACATATAGTCCGTGGTGCTGCAGAAATAATCGCATTGTCCGTGCAAACATTTCTCATCCTGCACACGTCCTAAGTTCTTGACTCTCGGTGTGTGACGTGGCTATACGATCCCGAAAGACTGAGAGGACAACATATTCGCACTCTCAAGCGGCGGTGGGTTGGAGCCACTGAGATCCCGGGTGCAATCAATACGGCTTTCCATGACCCATCGATTCCATTTTTGACTTACATGGGATCCGGACCAATATGGCGGAACGATAAATCTCAAGTCTCGATATACAACAGTCCTGTCTCTGTCGAATTCCGACACATTGCTTGTAAAAGTTTCTTCTTCCTACATGTATTAGAACACAACCTTTATACAAACACCAACGTTTAAATGCGATTTCAGGATGATATATTCGTTGTGCAGTCTTCAGATATGGTCACAATGAAGATGTCGTTACTCATATCTGCTCTGTATGCATTAGAAGGTTACTTATTTGCATATCCCAGCATGTAATACCTTTCATGCAAATTTGGCGTTTGTTTTTAAGCAGCTTATATGGCGTAGTAATTTTAATGGCCAATAGTATACATTCCAGTTGCATATGTTACAAATACTGAAACGAATATTCTCATGGCAGCCGCTCAATTAGCATGGTGGTAGGAAAACTGGCTGCTGTAGCCTTGGGTCTGCGTTCGAATCCTGGAAAAGCCATGGATATTTGGGAGCGCTTTTGGGGCATACGGGGGAGTTAAAATATTGTCCAGCCGAAATTCCTCTTGAGAGGTTCCTGGTAAGGAACGAGAGGTTGGAGACTGTTGAAACCATCCACGGGTGCTATCTTAAAAACCTGAGATTGTACTTCCCGTTTCTTGCCGTTGTAATTCGGTCACAAGTATGATATACCTTGAGCAGCTTCCTCGGTAATAAGACGGCTAAATGACGAAAGAATTTGGATATTCCCAACGACAGCATTTGATTACAAGTGATTGGCCACTTGCTAATATTGGAAAATGCTGACAATATTTTTTAAGCACTTTTGGCCCAGTTCCTGCCCTGCTTGTTCTACACACTTACTTCTTCCTCTTCCACATTTCTAATCATTACTTAATTTTTTCTGCTCCTAAATCCTCACTTTAGATTTGGGGCTAATTCTATATTAATTGAAAACGAACTGTTAAGGAATACGCGTAAATCACATAACAGTTTATGATCGAGATAACATTTTAAATAAAGAACCTCTATAATGAAATTTAACAAGAAAGGGAAATGGCAATTAGCAGTTAATAACTGTACAATAACCGCTTTCTATTTTGCAACTAATTTATTCATTATTATAAATGAGTAATGTTATTTTGAAACCCTCGTTGAATGCCGGGTTCAACAGTCATTGAAACGTCATTCGTTGCATGAAATGTATGAAACATTCTTTTCCAAGTAATAATGTGGCACTTTTCTTAAAAGAAATAACCCATCCAGTTACCAAATGTTTGGTAGCAAAGAAGAACCGCCATAAACCTCAACATCCCATTTAGTGGTCCTCAATTGAAAAGAAATAACTATTCTTAAATCGCATTTTCGGCGAGGCAATTTCATTGAAAATGTCCTTTTTTTACACTTGCACCATATCTTGTCGAACTTTATAAGCAGGTAACATTTTCATTACGAAATCCTGTGTAGCACTTGCTGCGCCGTGGAAAGTCATCTTGTTGGGGTGGGGAGGGCACGTGGTAAATCACCCCTAATCTGAGCGACAAGCGCCCGCTCCACCGAGCTGAAGGGGGGCAATGGGGGCGGAGGCTCTAAACAAACATGACATTAGGCCTGCTGAAACGGCGCCGAGCCGTTTGAAGAGTCAGTCTTGCCACACTGTCATTTGCATCCTCCGTTTCCTCGACGGGGTTACTGCGATTTGCTTTTCGATGCGCGGGAGTTGCCGTTTCGAAAATATCGCCAAATTAGCGGTTGCGCTCGGAACTGCAAGAACCATCTTCAAGGAAAATAATTTTGTCTTAGCCGACTTATGAAGAGAGTGCTTTGGAACATTTCTGTACTTTTAATATGAACAAGAAAATGACTAGTATTCTACTTGTAGAATGTAACTATTTCATCCTACTCATGTAAATTAGTTGCTGCATGTAAAATTAATTATCATATATCGAAATATTATCTTATATGGTGCATTTCAGTAACAACTTATAACCGAAAAATTTCGACATTCTAATGCACATATAAAAATATTTGAATTTAATAATGCTTAGAAAAACGTTTGGAACGAAAGAACTGAAATGCTTTAATTATATAAGAAATCTGTAGGGAAAGAAAATAGATATTTTAGCCCAAAATAGCTTGTTAGTTTTTTTAAGGTAAAATTATAAGTGTAGAACAAAGTTGTCCGAAATTCAGATATTCCAGGGAAAAAAATATTAATTCCTTAAATGGCTTCATTAATGTGGTCTTGATGCCAAACATGGTTTCAAAGCACATTGCATAGTTTAAACTTTGTTTTCATAAAAATAAAAGAAACAAAATAATAATCAAAACATTTGAAGTAATATTTCAACCAAAAGAAAACCTGAAAAATAAACACACGATGTTATTCTTATCAACCATATTATCGATCTTATTCTTACGCATTTTTCTAAGTTACCTTCTTTTGTTATTTAAATAAATGAAAAAGTATAAAACAAGTCAATAAATTAATAACAAACTTTCACTAGGCTTAGAAAGGAAAACAAAAGATCTGAATTAAAGAAGTTCCAGATATATAGACTTTGGATAAATTTAATTCTTTTGTACACCAAAGAGCTGTCTGAAGCATTAATCCTTTCAAAATGCCTTAAAGTTTAATTTTATTATTTTAACAAGAGGCGAAGTGAATTTGCTTTTGTTGGGATTGTATCGTAAAAATTTGAATTTATGGAGAAATTGCTGATTTTTCTCGCCAAACCGGTACTAAAGTGCTAAAAGTGGCAATTCGAGATTCTGAAGTTTCTCTGGCTTCCACAACCTGTAATCAACGCGCGCCTTGTTTCCTTTGCTCATTCAGCCGCAACACTTGCTTTATTTTTCGAGCAGCGCTTTTTCTCGCATCGAAAAACGGAGAGTTTTTCTATCTGTACCCGGGTACTTAACGATTTTTCTACGAACGTTTTATTTCTGTTGTTTTGCTTTTCGCTATTATTTCTTTTATTTATTTTTTACTCTTCTTTAACTGCAAAAGGTAATTGACGGTGAGACGAAGAGTACAATTTCTGTTGCTTCACTTACGCCAATAGCGATAAAAAGTTTAATCCCCTTATATTTCTGCTTAACGAAATACCGTGACCTTGTGCAATCTAAGTGACTGTGATGTACAGGTAAGTCAGGGCTCTAAAACTGCATGTACCTGAACTAAAAAGCGGATGGGTATTAAATACCATCATGTGTCATGTTACGTTCAACTTAAATTACAAGCTTTCACTTCATTGGGGCTTTCAGTAACCATACTTCATTCTTTACACATATCGATTTATCAGAAGTCGTAAAGGCATTCGAATCTACTCAGTTCCCATGTATATTAGTATTCAATATAAAGGGAATGTTTAGTTTTGGTTCATTATTTCCAGAACTGACTGACAGATTTTAATGAACTTGATATGAGCATAACTTAGTATAATGCACCCACGTAATAAAGTCATAGAACACACGCATGATTATGTATCGACTTAGCGGTTGCAAGATCTAACGAAAAAAAGAGACTGTGAGGGAATGCGGTACCCTGTAACAGACATGCAGTTCGCAAAATTCGACGTCATATTGGATGTGAAGCATTTTATGAATCTCCGTGTCAGTTGTCCCTTTTCTTTTCAGACCCTGGAGGATTCTGGAAGGGGAAAGGCGAGTTATATTTGTCCTCTCAGAAAAGTCCTAGGCATGTCATAGGGTTCAAGATTAACCAATGCATCAAGTTCATATACTCACTTTCAGGAAAATCATCTTCCAGATTATCCATATGTGGACGAGCGATATAATGCATAAAAATGAATTAAGGGTTTTTGCTTCTTTGCCCTGGGAAAAAGCCACTTCTAAGATCTCCCTCCCTGTACCTCACATCATTTTGAGTAACGCCCTCTCGGATAGCTTTTGAAGGTTTTTGAACTTAATCTTTGTATGGCAGTTTCTAACTAGCCAGGGAATGGAGCCCTTATCCTCTGGTTTGCTTGTACCTCAGATCAGTCACAGAGCCTTGGTCAAAAGCACCAAGGTCTGCACAGACATCCAGCATAATGTCTGGTTTGAGTATCAAACCTCTGCTGCAATACTGGTTCCTTTTCCGAATGTTGGAAGAGAAATAACAGTCTCAGAAGATGCAGTTACTCCCAGAATCAGTGGGTACACTGAACCAGAACCCATCTGTGAAGAACATGGTCCTCAACTGAAAAACCTTCCAAGATAGGTCCCTTTTTTCTATTCTCAAAACATAATCTTAGTAAGGAATAGAAAGTTATAAAAAATGTTATTTGCAATATTACAGTATATTTAATACATAAAATTTCAGGTAAGTTACAGGAAAAATAAAATTCTCCCAATTTTTGAAAATGAGAAGGAGCTAGAGAATAACCTAGATAATGAGGTGGGATAAAAGTGCATTTGTTAGAACAAAATATTAAGAAATAGAAAGGAAAGAATAAAATTTTAGATATAAAAAGTACTTTCTTAAAACATTAGCGTCTAAATATAGTTTATGCACTGTGTTTTGTGTGCTAATAGATAAAAGAAGAAAAAATGAATGAAGAAAGTCTAAGAAAGTTTCATGATACCAGAAAATTAGCAAAATTTTGTGAAATATCTTTTATAACTGAAACATAATATATTACATTTATTCATAGCTTCGTCCTGCTAGAGAACATAATTTTAAATGTCATAGCTAGTGAGTATAATTATAAACCTGATATTTTTGGTTGGTTAGTCTATGACTCCATAGTATAAGTGATTTTCATTTTATGCACCCAAATATTCGGCTACATAAAATAAAAATCAAAACTGAATAATTATTCTGTATTCTGTATCAATATGCGCAATATATAACATTAGAAATACTTTTATTTATTAATAATATTAGTGTTTCAAATGTTTATTAACCATTCAGTTATAATATTAAAATGTAATACAAATCTATAATTTATAAAAAAGCAAATGTTTTACTTTGAAATTACTTAGTTTGTTAAACAGTACCTACTTTCAATTTGAAAGATAAATTAAATATTTCTCTCTGTCGAACAGTAGTTCTTTGTAAACTGGATATTTACCAGCAGGGCCTGATTTCCACAGAGTCACGTGGTAGGTCAAGTGCCCTAAGTCTGTTTTAAAGAGGGCCTCACTCACAGTAGTATTTAAAATATGTAAAATATTAAATATTTTTTTTTTCAGTTCTGAGATTTAAAAATATAAAATTAGAATCAGGAATAAAAAGTTAAACTTTATATTTTGGTTTTATATTCCTTTCTTTAGAAATCAATTACAGGGGATTTTAAACTATTGCGGAAAAAAGTATTAAAAAAGATCGGGAATATTTATTTACAGTTATAACTCACTACCTATGATTTAAAATGAGCAATATGAAAAGATTTTTAAAGACTTCCGAAATTATTTTTTTTAATAGTCAAGATATAAATAACACAAAATGGCCATTCAAGGAAAAAAAAAATTTCCCATGTTTGACAGAAAATTTTTATTTTAATATTTCTTTCATATACTTTATCATGAAATAAGTACATAATTTAATCTTCTCATATCTTTAAAATTGAATTTAATTAAAGTTGTAACTTTAGTTAAACAATATTTAAAATTTAATTTAATTAAAGTTTGCCGTAAGGCCTATAAGAATTCTTTGTTTTTTTCTCCCCCCCCCCCTCCAGTCTCTTTCAAGAAAAACAAGATTTAGTGCCAAGTTTATATTTTATACAAAACACATTAATCTGAAACCATATAAGCAAAACACAGAAGTAGGAACAATGCAATTTTTTTTTTTTTTTTTTTTTTTTTTTTTGTTTAAATAACTTTCAAGGAAAATATTAGCCACTTTTTACGAAATGATTTTATATAAAATATAATTTACGTCAATGATATCCTCTACATTGATAAAGCAAAGGAAATGGAGGCGTCTCCTTACTAGGTTTTGTCCCGAGCCTGCAGTTCTGTAAATCAGACACATTTTGACAGGCTGTGATGAAAGGAGATTTAAAGGTATAACATCTCTTGCAACGGCAACATTTATCCATAAATGATAAATGACTTACTAGCATAACGTAAAATAAAGGCGAAAATTTGGAAGGCTTTCTCTTTTTTTCAGGTATTTTTAACTTCAAGAAAACAAATTTCATTAAAATTATTTCTCATTTCTAGAAAGCCTGTTCGGATGCGTTAATGATTATTGCCGGTTGCTGTGTTTGGCAGCTTCGTTGAGAATAGTTTAAAAAAATCAGTTTTAGAACATTACATGCACTATATCTGATATATGTTTAAATGAATGATAAATAATTTAATTGACACAATAGGGATACTTTGACCATATGCTTTTACGTTAATGTAACGAATATCCAGTTCTCTAGAGATACGTATTGAGCGCATAGGATTTCATCGCGAATATCAAGAATTTTATTTAAATATTAAACCTTCTTCTTTAATTTGTATAAGGCTTTCGATAATAATAAAGCAGTTAAACGTTCTTGAAATACTTTTACGGAGTTCGCATATATGTACACCAAATAACTTTTAAATAACAAAATAATTTGTGGTGTGCAACCCCATATCACAAATATCCTGTCCTATACTTGCAATTATTTTAATTTGTAAAATTTAAGTTCGTCACCAATGTTTATGAACAGTATTGCAGTTTGACTGCTTTGTACATGATCCACATGTTTTGGGAGACTATGTGCTTTAAGTTCTTCGACCAGTTTTTTGAAAGAAAGTATCAAGTCGAAAAAGAGTACTCTTGGCAAAATTTCTAGTAAATATTCTATTCAAAAGATTTATAGAAAGTGAAAAAATTTAACATCGGCTTAAAAATAAGAACCCCGAAAAGAGTAGAGAACATTTCTACACTTTCAGAATAATTAAGTTTCTTTCAAATCCGTAAAATTAATAACTGAGTTATGCTGTGCTGACCAGCAGTACTACATCAACAGTGCTACATTTTCTAAAGAGATTGGAAGGCGTAAAAAAGATAAATAAATAAAAACAAAAAGTAAAGTAATAAACAAAATCTCAAAGCTTTCGGATATTACATTACGGCCAAAGGGACTTTTTTAACGTTTTGTCGTTACCTTTATTTATTAAATATCATGTTCTTCGCACTTAAACCATAAAATTCAATTCAACAGCAATATTGCAAAATAATTTTAAAATGAGCATATCTTTAGAATTTCTGATACACAATCTTTCGCGCTGGAGATATCCCTCCCCGTACAGTGTTGCCATTGCTCGCTTTCAAATAGTTGAGTTTGTTAATCAAAAATTAGTTAAAGTTTTACAAAATATAGGAAATCGACAATAAAACAAATTCCAAATTTCAAATTTGTTTTAAATTCAAATTTGTTTCAAATTCAAAATTTGATGGCTTCCAGATGCCCCTATTCTCAGTAGGATTACGTCATTCAAAATTTGATGGCTCGAGGTACCGTTATTTTATCACAATGCGAGAAACATACATACATTTATGCAGATTTTTCATTATTTAATCTCTTTAAATATAACATAGGGCGATAATATTTGGTGGCACCAATTTCAAAAATGACATGTCGTTTATAGTGAAGCTCCACAAAATGCCAGAACGAAATTAAATGCCCTTTGGGCTAAAAAAAATCTGAAAGCTTACAAATTTTAGATTTTCGCCCGAAGGGGCGTTTCTTTAACGTTTTGTGTGTTACGTTTATTTATTAACTATCATGCTCTCTGCACTTAAACCATAAAATTCAATTCAACAGCAATATCGCAAAATAATTTTAAATTGTGCATATTTTTAGATTTTTTCCGATACACAGCCTCGCGCGCTGGAGATAAAAATGTTTTTCCCCCCTCCCCCGTACAATGTTGTCATCGCTCGCTTTGAAATCGTTGAGTTTTTTTAATTAAAAATTCGTTAAGGTGTTACAAAATATGAAACATATAATAAAACAAATTCCAAAATGCAAATTTGGGATGGCCATATTCGTAGTAGGATTACGTCTCTCAAAATTGAATGGCTCTAAGTACCGCTGTTTTATCCCAATGCGAAAAACATACATAACGTTTATGGAAATACTTCATTATTTAATTTCTTTAAATATTACACATGGACTTAAAAAAATTTGTAACATTTCAGAATTATGGAAAGAATTCAATCATTTGAAAAGAGAAATTATAAAAATTATAAGAACAAATACTCCAAGAACTGTAGCATTAGGAAGGACTCTCACAGCGGTTTTGGTTGATTGATTATCATATTATTTTGCGCAAAAAATTTTTAATGGACTGAAACGCAAGAAGACCTTGTCCGTTCAAAACTGTTTTGTCGTCGAAAAATGCCTGCGGTCATCTTGTACATAACATTTTTAAAAACTTATTCTAAACCTCAAAATTCAACCATACGATTTTTATTACCTCCCCTTTTCTCATTTCTTTCGTTATTTGATAGAAATAAAAACCAAAATGCAATTCTACATATTTGAAAATCTTCCAACTGAGTCAGATCAGAGTACAACCGCAAATTAGGTAACTCCTCCATTTATCATCACAGAAACACCTCGTGTGGTCGGCTCATTTCGGCGCCCGCGATGACAACAACGTCTCACTTAAGTTCTCGCCGCACCCCTATTTAAAACTCAACTCTTCCTACGTACTCGCTTTCGGAACCGACTCTTCTTAAGCTCTAAAGACGAAGAAGAGGTAAGAATAAAAGTGTCCGCTGAAGTCTCCAGTTACGGTTGTGACTTCCGCCGGCTTTCTTAATTAATGCATGCGAACATAAAAGTACACGTTTGCGTTTCACTGGGGAGGTCCATGCTCGTCTTCGCTATCCCCTCCTTAGTCTTCAAACAAGAGAGCTTATTCTTGGGAGCTAATAGCCCACGAATGACCCCCCTTTCCGAAAGACCTACATCTACGAGAGGAGATTAGCTCGAATGAAGTGAAGATGGATAAAAGGATGTGATGCACTGGTGAATCTCCTATCTTAAAGACAATGTGAAAAAGTGCTGTTTCAATATAATTCTAAGCTTATAGATGAACATGTGAATTGTAGGCTTTAAATCTTAAGATTTAAAGCCTTAACTGAAACTGAGAAGCGTTAATTTAAACTGAGTTAAGTGAAAGACTTTGAGCTAACTGATTTAAAGTCCTTTGGGTTAACTGAAATGAAAGCTCAGTTTCTTTTCAAATAGCTCATATGAAACTAAGATTTAAAAAAAATGAAATAATAATATTACGTGGTCAAATATTGATAAGATTTTGAGCTCTCAAATGCCTTTGCTTCAAATTGTAATTAATTAGGAGTAGCTTTTCTGTGCACGCAATAGCAAGCATTGAGCTGATATTATGGCGATAGATGATGCCCTATGATTCAGAATTTAAAGGAATCTATTCAGAGTACAGAATAACAGTGTAGGTTACAAATATTCAAAAATTTCCCTCTTATCAAATGCCTTGTCTTAAAATTAGACTAAAGGTAGTTTTAAAATATAAGAAGCTTCGCTTCAACGAGCTATTTCTAAAGTAACAAAATAGTTAAGATGGCAACGTTTACCATTTTTAAGACCATAATACCATTCTTAAAACGATGTTGATGTCAAAATATTCTTTTATTACATGCTTAATTACACACTTTCGGAAATGAAAGAAGTCTGGAAATCGAATCGAATCTAAGACCTATGAACACAAGATACCATGGAAAGAATAGCTTTAATTTCTTATATAATTGCTAATATTATGTTAGATTAAACACGCATTTTTTGCGATATTTGTTAGCAGTTTACAAAAACTGACATTATTTAAATAAGCAACCAGCTGTGGTTTATTATTACTGAAAATATATACCTTATTTTCTTGAAACCTCTGAAACAAGAAATACATATACAAAGCCAAAATTGCGTTGGTGCCTACCGGAGGCTGGCTCTACTGTTTCTCAGTTTTTGAGGTTATAAGGTATTTCTCCCGCCTTCCTAGTGTCTTCGTGGTGTAGTGGTTCTGCACACTGGGACGATATTCCAGAGGTTCGCGGTTCGATTCCCGGCGAAGGCGCCGAACTAAACAGTGGCGAGAAAAAGAACTAAACAGTGGCGCCCGAACTAAAAGGGTGTTGGATAATGATTCTCCTCACCCAGGCTTTAACGATTGGGTCCCCTAAAAAAAAAACCCAGTCGCCCTTTAAAAGGGGGATATATAAGGTATTTCTCCCGCTTTCCTAGCGTGACTTCGGGGTGTAGTGGTCTTGCACACTGGGCCGGTATTCCAGAGGTTCGCGGTTCGATTCCCGGAGAAGGCTTTGTTAATTTTTCTTCTTTCCTGCTTCCAAAAAAAAAAAAAAAAATCCTAATGTCTCTACAAGGTAAATCATAATTTTAGCCGGAGCGTACCGGAGGCCTAAATGAAAGGATTCCGGCACTTCTCTTCTGAAAGTAAACTCTAATTTCAATAGATAAATTTTATTTTAATAATAAATATGCTTTAAAAATCCTTTCTAACTTCTGAATGCCTACCTGTTTCTCCCTTGGACAGAGTTTGAGACTTTTAAGGAGAGAAACGCTCTAGTGTGTTGAACAGTGTTTAATAAGCCTTTTATTGTCAAAGGCTTATTTTCCAGGTTAGTGCAAAGAATTTATGAGAAAGTAAATTTTTCATTCCTGAAAATACTGAAATTGATACCCTGATCGTGCCGTGTCACACTAGTGACTTCCTACTGTATACCTCCTGTAAGACTTTTTGAAAGATGTAACCAAACGCATGTGACTACTATTCTCACTTGTACAGAGTAGTCTTAAGTTTATTTTGACGTTGTTATCGGATCGTATTGAGGAAAAATTTCCTCTTGACAGCTAGAGTATCGACGGAGCATAGCGATCAGAAAAACTTGATCTTCCCTCTTTATTTTCAAAGCGACATTTTTCCGTTAAAATTTCCTTCCATAGCCTCATACTGTATCTAGACTTCTCATCATTCTTTTTAAAAGCGCTTTAATCGCTTTATATTTTTTCCTTTTTGTATTGCAAAAAAAAAGTAGTTTTTGTATCTATCATCTCTTGAAACAGTACATCATACGTATAACTAGGGCTTAAATTGAGACGGAATCAGTTTACCTACTTCTTACCTTCTGAATGGAATTTTAATCCCCGCCAGAGCCCCAAATAAAACGAGATCCGATAATTTATTTTTTATTTACTTATTCGTAATTAATTTAATAATTTATTAAATTCACATTATCTCTTTATATTTCTTTCAATTTTGGTTTAATTATTTAATTATTAGTCGAAAGGGACTTTGTCCCTGAAGGACTATAGTTTTCGTTTTGCGATTTTGCGTTGGTTCACTATAAATGTCCGTTTCACTTTTCAAATTGTTGCCACCAAATGTTAGAGTCCTGCATTATATTTGAAGAAATTAAATAAGGAAAAATCTGCATAAACATATGTTTATTTCTCGCATTGTGATAAAACAACGGTACACAAAGCCATCGAATTTTGAATGACGTAATCCTACTGCAAGTATGGGCATACGGAAACCCGAATTTGAAATTTGGAATTTGTTTCATTATCGTTTTCATATTTTGTAATACTTCAACGAATTTTTGATTAACAAACTCCGATTTCAAAGAGAGCAATGGCAACACTGTACGGAACAATTAAACTAGAATAAGTGTTATCAAATAGAACATCTAAAGAATAAAAATTTTAGTTAAACTATTTCTGTATTTACAATGAAAATGATCTAAAAACGGGCGAACAGCCCCTATAATATCATATAGATACAATAAGAAGTCGTCGTTTTAGATTAAAATATTCCTTTTATTTTAATTCACAAATTTCGAGCTCAAATACTTGGCACATTGATAGCAACTATCCCAGAACATTTACATTTTTGATATCATTGCGGTAAGAGGAAAGTAGCACAACAGCAATCTAGCAGTTGAGAAGCAAAAGTAACTGTGATGTGTTCGAGACGAGATTTTAATTCAGAATGAATTACTTTCGACTTCGATATAATTTTGATTGGTTAATAAAGAACCCTCTAAAGTTATTATTGGTTGATACAGCTTCATTTCATAAAATACGACCAAAGTCATATAAAAGTCATATATGGGTTAATCTGAAAATGGCGCAGTCGGGAGCGGTTTATTGTAAGCAATTACTATTTTTAAAACCGAAAGGAAAAATATCCAAACTAAAATTAGGACTTACAGGACTGAAAAGGGACCATAGTTTATAAAGCATTTATATGGCGCTGTGGTTGCGAAATTAGATTTCAAATGTTTTGTATGTAAACGCTATTAACCCTCCTTTATGCAAAAGAACTGGGTTCCAGGTTCCTTTGGTTTTCTGTGGACGTTGTTTTTTTTAGAAAGGCGATGCTCAACATCGATATTTATGTTCATAGAAATAATGGTCAGTGTCAATTGTGACTGCAATAGGTTCAATTTCAGTTCAACTTCCGTTTAGCTAGCCACTTCTTAAGTTCCTACCTTTTTGACGTTAGTTATAATTAATTAATATGTAAAAATACATATGAATATACATATCCTAAACTAAACCTATTATTTTGGTAAGTTATAGTGAACTAAATATATTAAGGCCAAAATTTACAAGAATCGATAAGCATAAGATCCTGGTTGATGAATTATTTCTTAATAAATATTGTTGAAAAATACAGGAATAAAATTTTTTAATATCCAGACAACTAAATTCGTGTTGTGGAATGATTGTTATACTTAACATTTGAGGCCAAGATATATAACGATATTCAATTAAACAAAGAATACGGGCATGCTATATCTAAGACAGAGAATCGAGGTTCTCTCATTTTCTAGAATATTAAGTACTTTGTGAGAGTTATAAACAAATCCCACATCCTCACTAACTTGCAAAATGTTAGCACCTGACGCCGTCAGTTTTCATCACTTGAGACTCTTCTACGGGCAAACTCGATTTAACAAGTACGCGAATATAAACGTTACTCCTACTAAAACTACATAAATTGAGTGTTTTATGATAAAGGAGCACCCCACATACTCTTGCTACACTGTAATAGGTCGCGTTTTCCCAAACAATCCTTGCGTTATCCTCCTGCGATGGACGATCCTATGAATAAACGGATCAGTCATCACTTTTAGGGTGGGGCGATTTATCGCAAAGCATCGAGCGTTTCGAGTGGCGCAAGTGAATACTTTCCAGACTTTCTGATTTCCGCGCCTTTTCTAAAAACTCGATTTCAGACCGCACACGACGATAGCTCTTTATCTTTTCATGCGTTTTAAGTTTAAAGAGTGCATGAATTTTTTAAGTAAATCTTGCAGCTTTATTCAATTGATGATCTGTTGATGGATTATGTCACTTAGGTCGATAGCGAATCAAGGTCATTAGTCTATCAAATTAAATATGATGAACTGTCAAACACATTTTTGATTATGTCTTTTTGCTTGGAGTATGAAATTTATTTCAAAAGGAAACGTTTAAAGCATTTCGGCAACCAAAAGAAGTGTTTCCTTTCTTGGGTAGTAAATTCGTGTAGCACTGTTCCAGAAAAATAATTTACTAATGAAATATGCACACCTCTTCCAAATGTC
The DNA here is from genome assembly GCF_044657685.1 of Stegodyphus dumicola. NCBI lineage: Eukaryota > Metazoa > Arthropoda > Arachnida > Araneae > Eresidae > Stegodyphus > Stegodyphus dumicola. Next base: position 184,338,430 of record NC_140772.1, on the reverse strand, counting down.
AAGCCATTTTAAATGCAATAAGGGCCAATCAAAGATAAAACTTTACCATATGCTGACATTAAAAAACTGTAATATCTTGCAGTAGTCTAAGAGTCATTTGATTTGCTAATCCTATTTCTCTTTTAAGTGCACTACAATACTATGGTTAATAATTTTAGCACTAGGCTTATAAGGTATTTCTCCCACTTCCCTAGCGTGCTTTCGTGGTGTAACGGTAGCACGCTGGGCCGGTATTCCAGAGGTCCGTGGTTCGATTCCCGGCGAAGGCGGTTGAATATTTTTCATCTTTTCTGCTTTCAATAACCTAATGACTCTACAAATGGCGCCTGAACTAAAAGGTTTGTAGATGATGATTCTCCGCACTCAGGATTTGGCGACTAGGTCCCCTAAAACCCTAGTCGCCCTTTAAAAAGGGGAGTATATAAGGTATTTCTCCCACTTCTCTAGCGTGCCTTCGTGGTGTAACGGTAGCACGCTGGGCCGGTATTCCGGAGGTCCGTGGTTCGATTCCCGGCGAAGGCGGTTGCATATTTTTCATCTTTTCTGCTTCCAATTAACCCTAATGACTTTGCAGGCTTTTTCTTAGCTTTCAATCTTGTTCTGTTTTGGAAAACTGTTCTATGTGATAACATAGAATTATTAAGTTATATTTCCATTTATAATAATTATGTATAGTATTTATAGCAATAATTCATATTCAGCTTCACTAAGCGCATTTTCATTTGTCTTTTTATCTGTTTGCATATGTATAAAAATATAGTAAATATCCATATTAACATAATCATGAATAGGAGAGAATACTCGCCAGTTGTTCATCTCTCGTCATATCAGTTATTACATTAATTATTATGGCAAATGTAAGAGTCAGCTACTCCTCAAAGATGCTTCTGGGAGGGATTTTAGCAGGAAAACTAATTCGTATTCATGTTGTATATGTCGAATTCTCCGAAAATCTAATACAGTCAAGCTGGCCCTGTGCCGAATACGAAGGTCAAAGTACCTCTGTTTTGCTTTTCAAACCACCTGACACTCGTCTTCCTTTCTTTTGACATGCAATGAGCCTTTTCACATGAAACCATCATTGTCTTATTTGAACAACGTAGTACTCAAGTAATTTATCACTTAACCCTGGATTTTATGCCGAAAGAAAACTTATTTTTTTAGCTTTAAATCAAAGTATAAGACTTCTTTAAGACGTCTTTAAGGAATTTTTTACTGCCTTATTGAATACTTTCGGGGCGTAATTAAAAATGCATCAGCAGTTCGTATCCCGATTAAGGTATCTCAGATTTATCACGCGTCTTGTGCTGAAACAAAACTGCTTAATTTTTTTCTCTTCTAGAAACTATCTAATATACGAACTCAATCAAATATGTAATATGCGTTAACACTTTTTATTCCATAAATTATTCAAAAAGTGCAGATTCATCTTGCTTGTAGAACTGACTTATATTCGATTCTTTTTATTCAAGGACTAGAATAAATGTTAGAATAGTTTACAATAATTACGACTTTAGATTTCAATAATTATATTTCTAGTTAAATATTAGAAGCAATTAATACCGTTAACTTGTGATGGGGGAGGAGGAAAAAGAAACTCTAATTGCTTTTCGTGTTTTTTAAAAGAACTTCTAAGCTGCGGGGGGGGGAAGTATTATATCAACTATGTTAATTCCAGTGGGAACTTCATGAAGAATAGCTTCAATTAAGCCTTCGCTTCAACTACCATAATACGCAGAGAATATATTTCCACAACTAATGTAAAGGAAGAACGGGGTAAATTACGAAAATTAAAACACGCACGGCGATAATCAGATGCACCATTTAGTGACCAATCTTTACTGAAAACTCTTTTGGCGTGCCCACTTAATGGACCCTCCACTCCACTCTCAACCCACGCAGCCATCTCCACTCTCAGGTAATCGTTTCTGGTCCCAGTAGAACACTTGATGCTATATTTATATCTAACAACTGGATTCGAGCTCTTTGACCGTTATTAATTAGAGACTCCAGCAGCGGACCAGCAGAAATGAAACAGCAAGAAAGAAAAACAAAACGTTCTTCCTTTTGATGGAGGGCGGCAGCGATGCAGAATGCTTTTTGGGCAATTCCTAGTGGGACGCAGTCGGTTATCTCTGCTTTTGTATTGGGAAATCCCTAAAGGGTTTTACTGGCTTGCTCAGGCAATCTACTTTAAAGCAATGATTCGAATGGGTTGACCCCAAATTGCGATTTTTAATACATTTTTCTTCTCTTTATGACGAAAGGTGCCTTTAATTTTTTATAGAATTCATTATGAGTTCTCTATATAGTCAGACTTCGTCATTAAAATACATTTTACAGTACTATATTTTATTAAACTACAGTAGGTGGACCAGAATTAAATCGGCTCTACAAGGATAGCAATTTTGTACCGAAAGTAAAGGGTTATCATGTAGAGACAAATTGTATACTAATGTACTCTATTAAAAACTATGTACTTATGTGTTTAATAGCTAACTTTAAAAACGATTCTGTGCATTTCAAAAAAAGAAAAACTATGTAAATGAAGAGTAACAAGCAAAACAAGAAGGTACAAAATACATAGAAACCCAAAAAGCGAATACAGGTGATTGTATTTATGGTATGTGTCAATAAATCAAAATCACACTGCGTTTATGCATTTATTTGTTTAATGCACATGTAACATATACTGTACATTAATAATTTTAAAAAAGGCTTTCTAACTTTGTAGCATTTCCTCCTCCTCGGTCTTTGCATTTTTCTGTAAGGGTCCGATCCCGTATAACTTCATGGTTTTAACGAAACTCATTTTCTAAGCTCCAGAAAGCTCAGTCAGTATACCTACAAATTCCAGAGTTTATTGATTCGGGCGCACAGTTTTATACATCATACCTACAGTCTTTGCTGTTAATTTAGTACATGTAGATGCTGCGAGCTTATCTGCAATGACAGCAGCTCGTTTTTCTTACTTGATATACAATTAATTTCCATTATTGCTAGCCTGAAATATAATACATATCATTTATCAAGAGACTGCTATGTTTCTGTTTATTTTTAAGTAATGTCAGAAACTACAGCATATGGAACAGCTTCTGAATGAAGACGACTTCGTAATAAACGAATCTTTAACTTCATAACAAAGACAGTTCATTTTAAATAACAGTTCATAAAATTTTATTTCATGAAGTGTAGTAAGAGTAATATGATGATCAACTTAAAAGATTTCCGATTTTCTTTTTAATAAATATGTTGAAACTGAAAGACCTTTCGAAATGAATGTAAAAGTGAACATTTTATTACAGAAAAAAATATTTTTATTTCGTTTTATAAGAGGAAATGTAAATTGCCTATCTCTGTTTTAAAGAAAATACGTTTCCTTTCAAGTAAAGTAAAATTCTTATGCAGATGCTGTAAAAAGCTGCAACATTTTTACGTCACAAATAAATGATCTGCAATTTTTAGTCCAAAAAAATTTTGCCAAGAAGAACTATTAATTTCGCTTTGGCATTTTGCGTTGATTCACTATAAACAGCGAATCAGTTTTTAAATTGTTGCCAACAAACATTAGAGCCCTGCATTACACTTAAAGAAATTAAATAATGAAGAATTTACATAAATGTATGTCCGTTTCTCGCATTGGAATAAAACAACGCTACCTAGAAACATCAAATTTTTGAAAAATGTAATCCTCCACCGAATATGGGCATCTGGAAGCCCTAGTTTGGAATTTGTTTTATTATCTATTTCATATATTGTAACACTTTTACACGTACGGTTTCATATTTTGTAAATCTGAAAGCTTTCAGAATTTTTTTTTTTTAAGTCTTTCTTTTTGAAGTCTTTTTTTATTCTTTATTCTTTTTTTTTTTTTTTTTAAGTCTCTAGGAGCATAAAACTGCTCCTAGAGACAAAAAACGGCTCCTAGAGAATTTTTTTTTTTTACATTCGAAGTTCCAGAGACATTTCTGGGCAGAGGCGAAAGGTTAAACAACTGAAAACTCGTAGTTGATCAGTCGATGAGAGGCAATTATGAACATAACTGTGTAAATATATGTTTGAAACTGATTCACATATTGAAAAATAAAATACAGTTTGAATGTTTGCAAGTAATTTTGCGATGTTTATTACAGAAACAGCAGACAGAAATGGAAATAAACCCAGTTATTAAATTCATTAAATTAAATTGTTTTTAAATTAGTAAATTAATTTACTTTCTAATTGACTTAATCATTGAACATTTTTTCCGTGGGGGGTGAGAGACAGACCGATGTCTCGAAAGAGAGAAGCCATGGTAAATATTTATCACTATATTCCTATTTTTTTCTGTTTTGCTATGAATTTATTTACTAATCACGCTTAAATTTTGATACTGCTTTAATTTTTCGCCCATATTTATTAAAGTTATTATCTGACATAATTCGTTTACACTTTTAGAAAAGTAATGTACGCCCTTCAAATAAGCCCTTAAATAGTTTCAGTAATGCATCAGAGGTGTTATTATCTTTTTAAAAGAGTGTATAAAGAATATTTATAGAAATAATTAAAATTTTTCTTATTAAAAGATCTTTTGACTTTATTTTCGAATAACATATAATACCAATTTTCTAGAATTTTGTAGAAAACTGAAAGAAATTTACTTTAGTTTGACTATAGATCCATTACAGACAGAACGGTGAAAAACAATTTATGCTGAAAACAATTTTTGTACTTCCAGAGATAATTTCTGTCAGAAGTCTTGATTAATATTCTGTAGTTCTGATCAACAGAACATGATTTGAAATGAGGAAAACGGGACGAATACGTGTTTTTGAACACAAAATCAAAAACCAGATCAGATGTTCAAATGATAGCTGCTACTTGCAAGGTAATCATCTGGAACTTTCCTTTTTATTCTTACGACAGAAATAACTAGACATAGATATTAAACCTGCTTAAATCTACATAGCAATTAATCATAGAGCTATTTTTCAGACGATGTACTATGTATGATGACTTTTATGTCAGGACGTGAAGTTTTAGTCTTTGAATTTTTAGCATCCATGTTTATTATGAGTTTAAAAGGCATTTTTTCATTCCTTTCCGCACGCCTTCGTGGTATAATTGGTAGTATAATAGACGTGTATTTGAGAGGACCAAAGTTTGAGTCCCGGCGAGGGCACAGCATATTTTTCACGTCTCTTGCTTTTAAAAAAAAAAAAAAAAAAAAAAAAAAAAAAAAAAAACCCACTTATGATTCTACAAATGCGGCTTTCCAAATTTCTCTCTTCTTTCCGCATCCCTTCGTCGTGTAATCGGAAGCATAATCCACAGGAATTCGAGAGAAAGATCCAGAGTTCGAGACCCACCCAGGACCACCACCATATTTTTAACATCCTCTATTAAGAGAAAGAGTGTTTTATGACAAGGTCTCATTCATAAAGACAAATTTCTATTAGCTCCTCATCACACGTTTTCTAAAAACATGTTTGTGAAGGCTTGAAAAAAAACTTTTTATACCTTTGAGAAATGTTGCTTTTCTACCAGAAATCGAGCTAAAGCCAGGTTTATTATGATCAGACGTTGGAAAATTGCCATGAGCAATTTAAAATTCTCTTTTAAATGAGTCTTTCCTAGTTTCCTGGTAAAAATCTTGATCTTGTTATCAACATCCTAAAATTTTTCGTTGTGTATATGCGAAAAAATTCTTCCATGCAATTAAGCAAACTCACGGTTTAAAATTATTTTCATTGTATAAACAAAGCAAGCAATTCATAACTCAGCAGCAGACTTTTTTCATTTAATGAATGAAAATGTTTCCGATGTTCATTTTTTAGATCTTGTGGTTAAGTTAGACATTTTACCTTGACAGCAAAGCAGTCAAAGTCTTAAAAGGATACCTTCGAAGGAAATATGCTAAGGAAAACTAGCTTTAATCATCTTGTATAGCTCAAAAAATCAAAAATTCGATTTGCTAGCTGCAAATCTTCTTGCAGCTAGTCTCAGTCATCAGGAATCAAACCTCGACTGAACTATAGTCTATGGTGTTGTTAAGGATTTTTTCATTGGTGGGGTTTTGTGTACTGTTCTCTCGTCATAACTGGACTTAATAACAGATTTTTTTGTTTTCCTTTCTTTTTTTACCACTTCTTGCATATATATTGCTATGGGTACCAGTTGCAATCGTTAATTCACTAGCGTTGACTTAATTTGAATAACTTGTAATAAAAGGTTATTAGTAAAGAATGCTAAGAATATAAAAACTTCTAAAGCTGCTCAACACATGGAAATGATTCAAAAATGATTAAAATAGAACTGAATAAATTAATTTTTGATTGAGTTGGAGTAAAGATGTGACCAAGAAACTTCCCCACTGCCTGGGTTAAAAAGGAAAACCATCCTCTATCGAGCCAACAATATTTGAAAAATTGCCTGAATCCCTTACCTTGAATGGCATTCGCCGGACACAGACATTTCAAGGAATGTTATTCTACCTCACTGCACTTAATTTTGCGTAAAAGTATAGTAACAGGAATGTATTAGGTAGTAGCTGCAACCAAGAATCGCATTATCTAATATAACCACATAATTCTGCGAATTAGGAAACGAGATCGGGTACTCTTCGAAGAATGTGACGAAAGCAGCAAATATAGAAATATATATAGATATATAAGTCTGAAAGCTTTTAGATTTTACGTTACGCCCAAAGCGGCATTTTTTAAAACATTTAATGGGTTACCTTCCTTTATTTATTAAATACCATGATCTTTGCATTTAAACCTTAAAATTCAGTTCAACAGCAATATAACAAAATAATATTAAAATAAGCATATCTTTAGAATCGCGCTCTGGAGATAAAAAACGTTTCCCCCCCTTTTTTTTTTCTGTTCAGTGTTGCCATTGCTCGCTTTGAAATCGTTATTGTTGAGTTTGTTAATGAAAAATTCGATGAAGTTTTACAAAATAGGAAATCGATAATAAAAAAAAAATTTAAATTTGGGCTTCCATATACCCATAGTCGAGTGAAAACTTAACGTTATTCAAAATTTGATGGCTCTAGGTACCGTCGTTTTATCGCAATGCGAGAAACATACATACATTTATACAGCTTCTTCATTATTTATTTTTTTTAATACAGGGCTGTAATATTTGGTGGCAACAGTTTGAAAAGAGAACCGACATTCAAAGTTTTCAACGCAAAATGACAAAACGACATTAATAATTCTTCTGGGTTAACAAGATAATATAAAATTTTCAAACATTTCTTAACATTCTCATGTTTGATTCGTTCAAATTAAAAAAATATTTTTAAAACTTTTATTTATTACAGATGTTCCTGCGTCAGCTCCGCAGGAATCTTTGTGCGGGAAAAAAAATGCTATTATTTCAGCGTATGATAGAATTAATTAAAAAAAAAAAAAAAAAAAAAAAAAAAGAAAGAAAGAAAGAAAATTTCGGGAACCTAGAAATGTCACCTAGACATTCAAGGAAGCTTCGAATATTTCAATCTGGCGAATGGGGTTTTCTGATTCTAATTCATATACCGTACGATCCCCAATAGCATATCGCATAAAAAAGAACTCCCGCATTGCTTCTAAATGGCTTCCATAGCGAACCCTAGGGATCCAGACGCTAATCTATTAAGTGATCCCGCCACCGCAAAAGCACTTTCACTGAGCTATTGTGATTCGCAACAAACCGCTTAAATCATTCGTTAAATGTTCTTCGATCACTTCCCCATCGACGCTCTCACTCAACTCCCCCCCCCCGGATTTTTCTTTGCCTTTTTACTCTCGCACAAAAGATTAAAGAGTGCTGAAAATTCTGCGGTGAATGTAGACACAATAGGACTCCTCTGTAAACACTTATCAATACGTTGTTTCCTATATCACTTCAGCCAGTAAATGTAAACTTTCATTCATTATACTGCCTAAGAATTTTCTTTGTAAATAATCAATTTACTACAAAAATTTCTCTATGCGGAATGAATTGCGTTTTGCACTGACATTGTTGTTTGCTGCGTTTTGTACCTTAAAAACAATTTTCATTTAAAATATAATTGTTAAATTATACTTAGATTTATCGACAACAAGGAAAAAAAAATTAAGTTCATAACAGACCTAGCCACCCCCCTTAAAAAACAACCTTCCAAATTTGATTCTCTTTAGCTTACACATCCATTTTACTTATGACGAATTTTTCCTCTTTATCAACGAACTAGTGAGTGAAAGCGTGTTCATTCCTTCTTCATTGCTAATCATACATATCAGTGCGTTTAATATAATTCCCGAGGCAAAATTTTTAATTGCGTCGGTTTTCTCAATCATTTAAATTGAAATAAGCAAAAAGATTGAGAGTATAGAAAGGCAAAGTCCTAAATTTAGTTTATCTTCCGAACTGATCCTCAATCTTACGTTTACAGATTTAAAATTAATTGTCTAAATTTTTAAAAATCCATTTTAAATGTCTTATATTAGCTATTTTTGTTAAGAGCAATTCTGTTGCATAAGAAGATTGCAAAGAACAATTAGTTTGAATTTGTTATTAAATTTTCAAATTCTAACCTTTTTTCCCCAATTAGTCCGACTAGTAAAACGCGTAAAGTATATATATGACATTTATCTATTTATTTGTCGATTATGTCTCTTTTAACTAATTACAAAACAAAGAGAACCTGAAATATATGATGCTAAAAATGTGGTTTATTGGAAAACATCGCTTGTAGTTTACAAACCGGAGTCATATAAAGACTTATTGATGTTAATTTGGTTTGAAAATTCTGTTTTGTTATATTATTATCACTGAGATTCTTATATTATGTATAAGAATCTCAATGAGAGTCAAATAAAGTGCAATTAGAACATTTTGAGTTTCTGGAAAGACTTGCATATGTAAAGGAGCTGTTGAAACGGTGAGGCACAGCATCTTGTTCTGTCATGAAAGTAAACTATATAAAAATTCAACGACTTAGTCCTTACCTTGCTAAATCTAACCTTGCAACATGTTCGAATGTATGTGAGAAAATGGCTTAACGATTGATAGCACTCAGCCACGATCTTTCTATTCTCAAGATCTATTACAAGTTTTTTTAGCTGGTGGCAGTGATTTTTTTTAATTTAGCTCTTCTGCATATTTTCTTCAGTGAGTAATTTTTTATTTCGAAGTAAAAGGGGAAATAAATGTCCAAATAAATGTCATTATTTTTTCAAAAATTGTGGCTTTATCAATTACTTTTATTTATCACATATCTATACGGACACTGCTATGGAGCATTGTAGATGACACAGTAGACGGCATTTATCACTGGTCATAGACTTGTTTGCACCAATTATGTGAGTAATATTTTGCTCAACACCATTTCAGTTTTGGTCGAAATAAATAGCGCTATCCAAGAACTTTATGCCCATGGACATAAAACTCTTCGAAATCTTTTTTTTTTTTTTTTTTTTTTTTTTTTTTTTTTTTTTTTTTTCCCGTCAACTGAACAACAGTGCACTTTTTTCCCCATCAACTGCACAAGAAGACTTTTAAATTGAAATACTTCATGTAACGATGACCCTTTTACCTATCTAAGTTTTACCGGGTCTGAACCCAAAGTGATTGACGCTGATAATCACTATATACTAAATAACAAAACAGGAATGAGCTTGTTTTATATGTGGCATCTGATTAAACATTAAATGATATGCATGAGTTAACATGAAATTTTATTTGCATTCTCACACATGATGTGGTTGTTTATTTATCAGTTGGTTTTACGAAGAAGATCTGAAACGCAACTTGAACACAGTGATAAAAAAGTAGAATCGCATAATATATTATATGTATGTTATAGAAACTTGCTGATTCTTAATATTATATCTTTGAATTAATACAAAAATTTCAATAGAAATTAATAAATGAATAACAATACTAAAACAATACGTTCTTTTTGGAAAATATAACGAGAAAAACTTTAAAACTTGTAACTGATTCCTTTTTTGAGAATTAGATCACTTCGTATATCAATTTTGTAAAAATTGTATATAAATTTTGTACAAATTTTGTATAAAACACGGAATCTACAGTTTTACACATTTCTCCGGGTTCCTTACTCATATTTGAGAAAATTTTGTACTCGTTATAAAAAATACACCTAAAACGTTTGACTACTATACGACAAAAATTGAAGGAGACATTTGATATTCAAATCAGGATTCATATTCAAGAGCTATATATACCTAAATTTAAGAGCAAAATGTTTGAATTTGAACTAGATATCGTAATTAAAAATAAAATAACTTTTATAAAAAAATGTTTCTAATGCTAAGAGATTACCTGAAGAACATTTCTATGGTTATTATTGCAAAAAATATTTTTCAATAAAAATTTTTTCAAAAATATTTTTTAATGGAGATCTTATTCGCAGAATCATATAAAAATCGTGAGCTAGGAAGCATTTGCAGACTTCATTATTGTCACAGAGTTAACACGTAATATTATTTCGTAAGAAACGAAAAATATTTGTATTTTAATCATTTTTTTAATCATTACCAGATTATGATATGAAAGTAATAAAACTTCATGAGAATTCATGAGAATTTAGGCTTTAAAAACTCTTAAATTACTCGTGTGGAAATTTTTTCGCTATACCAGATGAAACAAAACTATGAATAAAATGACAAAATGCGTCATTGCATGATATTTAAAGAGAAAAAAATCAACCTCCAATTATTCTAATTTATTTATTAACCCACTCATATGCAAACTGAAAATAATATCGGATATCGCAAATTTTAGTATCTTTTGCAGAAGTTTTTAAATGTGATCATCGGGGGGTGGGTGTAAAAGTAATTAATACAACTTTTTAAGGAAATGCAAAATATTAACTTAAGGAGGAAACATGGAAACGTTATTAATCATAAGATGTTTCAGTCATACTTTTTTTTCTCGTTATAAACCGCATAGCTAGCAACTAAATTTTTTCCACTTTATGTTATATTAAAAAGTGTGTGTGTTACTATGGCAGAGCCTCGAGGGCTCTCTGCCTAAGGGGAGGGATGCCTTCGTGGAGGACTTTCTAAGGGAAACTGGCTCGTATACACGTTACACATGGGGAAAACCACGAAGACGCTCATGCAGCCGGCCCGTTCGCGGGATTCGAACATTGGACCGAACTACCAGTGTTCAGCGACTTTACCGCTCGGCCGCTGGTGAGCCGTTATATTAAAAAGAAACTCTGGCGATGAATTTTTCTAAAACGGAAGCAGAGGCGAAATTTAACGTGAGTAGTTTTCTTACCAATTTATAAAAACGATTAAAAATGTTTTAAATTAGTTAAAAAATTTATTCTAATTTAACATTTCAGTATTTATGCAAAATATTTAAGTAGACAAGTTTTTTAATTGAAATGTTATTACTTTTATAAATGATTAATAGTGTATTTTATTTTTATTTATTTATCCTTATTACTCTCTCCTCTCAACCTGATGTATTAAAATTTTATTTAAAAACATAAGTAAGTATTACAAAATTATTACATTACAGTATTAAAAATTTATTATTTCTAAGTAATCTATGGTATTTTACTTTATAACGAGACCTTTAATAAATTTTTATCTTTTTTTCTTTTCCACTGGATTTTTATTTAAAGTCAAATGAATAATAAATCACCTTTCTCATGACCTTCAAGCTAACAACACGGAAGCCAATCTAGGAACGCGTGCCTTTGGATTTCCATTTTATGCGTTTATAATATCAACCGTGATTGAAAATTAATCTTCAGATGGCCTTTTATGACCCTCAAATCAAAAAAGTCATTGTGAACGTTTTCTTTATGCGATTATAATTAGAACGTGTATTTCTTATGGCCATTGTTTTGCTGTATCTTCTTCGCACATTATATCGATACTTAACGCAATGCTGTAAAACTTTGTTTCCTTATCGCAACGCTAATTTAGTGAAATTTAATGCCCAGGCATTTTTTATTATTGTGCTGTTGTTCTTGTAAATGAGGGTTTTGACTATTAACAGAGATCCTTTGCTTTATATACAGAGTTCGTGAAGAGACTAATCACGAAATGTATATAATTCTATCTCATTAGAATTATGGGAACTATCATAAAGAAGTTAAGTCATTCTCAAAGCTATAGGCAATAAAAACCATTCGTAAAACATGTTTTGCCCAAACATTACGCTTTAATCTGCGAGAAGCTTTCTCATACAAATACACTGCTCAAAATTAATTTCCAGAAACAATCATTTGGAAATAAATGAATTATTTTGGATTTACTCTGAAATTAATACTTATATAATGTCTCTCAAGAGGATTACATGTAATTAGCCTATTGCATATGATATATGATAGAATAAATGCTGATAGCTATAAAATCCGTGTGTGGTAGATTTAAATATGTACAATAAAATAAAAGTTTATGTATGTGATGCTTGTAATGACATTAAACGAATAAAATTTCCTTTTCATTTTGGGTATTTAAACATGCCACACACGCTTTTCATAACTTGTGTGCCGCATACGAATTACAAACTAAAGTTTTTTATGCAGGTATCGAAATAAGAACACATGTACTGTATACAAAGGGCTAAGTCAAAAATGACTTATTTGGATACGGATCGAATTTGAATTTAATTGCTAGTGCCTAAATTGATATTTAATCCTTAACCAAGTTTTGCAAGATTATATAATACATACGCGTATGCACTCACTTAAACAGTCAGCTTCAACTAAATTTGGCATCTTTAAACAGAAAGTCGAAATGAAATTAAAATACATCTAATCTAATTTTTGAAGGTTATTTTGGAAATTACCACATTTGTTTTTGCTTCAAGTACTTGGAATGTTATGTCGTATAGATCTAGCTACTTAAACAACAGCATGCAATGCTTGCTTTTCCATTCCATACCTGTATAAATTCTGACATATTCTGAAACGAACATCTTGCGACGAGCGACACTAGAAGAAACTTTTCCGAGAAACATGTTTCTCCCATCATTAGTTTCAACAGGCTGGTTTCTAATCCAATAGTCTCCGTGGAAACAATGTCCCGGCTACGCAATAGGATATTTTGCAAAGCAAACAAAAATGTTTTTCTTGTAGTTCTATCCTGCATAGATTTTGCTGAAGAACTGGTTTCAACCATTCATATTACCCAAAACAACCAATCCCATATCCCAAAAGCGAAGATTACCGAAAATGTTTCTTTCGACTTACAGTCATGTATACTTTCATGTCTGATAACGGTTTTATATGCTTCAGTTCCCAAACTTCCAGTTCATTCTCCAGTTCCATTGAGATAAATATTTTCTATACTTTAATTTTGCTACTTGCATCAAGGGAATGGATAATAATGGCCCAGCTTTCTTTGAAACATCGTCATTATTCGTGCATATTATTATTTCAATATAATAACATTAATGGAGTTATCGACAATTATTTACTGAAATAAGCAAATAAAGAACGTGCAGATCTCGGTTTTCCTTCACTCTTGTTATAAATATCTCGGAGTTGAGAATTAACCATTTATATTTTTTCTCTCTAATATTATCTTTTTCAAGATTAAGAGCTATTTTATTCTAATTTGATTTTAATATGAATTTTAAATTTCATTTTTTCTTTCGCAACGTATGAAATTTTTACGTTTCATATGAATATTCTTTATTACTTATAGGTGGACCAAAATTCTGTGTAAGTTTGACGAATCAATAACTTTTTCATTGATGAATTAATTTCAGTGATATTATTTTTAAAATGCATCTAGATTTGTTTAGGTAGAGAAAACCGTATTTACTTACTTACTTATTTATTTATTTATGAAGCTTTAGGATTATTGAATGGTCTTTCCGATTATGGTTTTTAATTCTTGAATTAACTGTATGAAAACATCAAGCTATTTAGAAACGTCTTTTGCTAAAATTAACTCTTAAGGGAAGCATACTTCCTTAGTCTTCGTTCTAGAAACATCTGTTACTAAAATTAAGTTTTAAGGCAACTATAATTCCTTGGTCTTTGTTCTAGAAACATCTTTTGCTACAATTAACTTTCAAGGTAACCATAATTCCTTAGTCTTTGTAAGTCTGTGAATTGTATTCGATACTGATGCTAATTCTAAATGTTTTCTACCTTGTTACTCAAAATAAGTCTTTACACGAAAGGCTCATAACACAAACTGTTTCCTCAGAATTTTGCGTTAGTTTCATAATATTTAATGATTTGCCATTTAAATTACTTGTAAAAAATTGATTAAAATAATCTAACTTTTCCTCAAAATGATAGGTTAAAATACTGAACCTGCCATTCATTAGAAATTCACCATGGAAATGATAATCTTACATATATCTGCACCAAAATGCAAAATGCGAAAAAAAAATAAATAAATAAATAAATAAATAAAAATCTGAAAGGTTACAGACCTCCAAAGGGGCGTTTTCTAAACATTTTATCTATTAGCTTTATTTATTAATATCACGTTCTTCGCACTTAAACCATAAAATTTAGTTCAAGAGCAAAATATCGTAAAATAGTTTTAAATTGAGTATAGCTTTAGAATTTCCGATATGCAATCTCGCGCGCTAGAGATAAAAATGTTTTTTTTTTTTTTTTTTTTTTCTCTGTACGACGTTGCCATTGCTCGCTTTGAAATCCTTGAGTTTGTTAATCAAAAATTCGTTAAAGTTTTACAAAATATGAAACCGATAATAAAACAAATTCCAAATTTCAAATTTGGGCTTCCACATGCCCATATTCGCAGTAGGATTACGTCATTCAAAATTCGATCTCTCTATGTACCGTTGTTTATCACAATGCAAGAAATATACATACATTTATGCAGATTCTTCATTATTTAATTTTTTAAAATATAATGCAGAACCCTAACATTTGGTGACAACAGTTTGAAAAGTGAAACGGTCATTTATAGTGAACCAACGCAAAATCGCAAAACGAAAACAATAGTCTTTTAGGGACAAAGCCCCTTTGGAATAAAAAAAAAAAATCTGTGTATATATGTAAAGCTTATAGACAGAAGAAATGTATGTGCATTTCTGCAATGCTCGAAAGGGTTAGAGAGTTACATTGAAAGTGTACAACTATTGAATAAATTCTTTAAAAATAATAGCAGATTCTAAATGATTGACTTGACTGAGATAGATTCAATGAATCCTGAAAATTGCATTTGTAACATGTTCGCACCTGTGATCACAAAAATTTAAATAATCTTCAGTTTAATACCCGATTGTTTAATAGGCTTCTTCTTCGGAGTGAGCATTTTTTGTTGATTTTTTTACCACTTCTTTTCAGTACCACTTAATAGATTTTATTGTTCGGAGATCAGTTGAAAAGATAAAAAGTTTAAAATTCAGCAGACCTTTGAAGGTCTTTAGACACCGAAATATCCCTAAATATCAGTACTAGAATCAGTTCAAAGTACAGGACAGCACTGAGAACAGGACAAAGTCATAGATGAAAAACCGGCTGAGGGAAAAAAAAAATATTTGTCACTAATATTTTGTAGAAGTCGATGATAAACCACAGAATTACGATGAATGCTTTCAGATAAAATATGACCGTTTAAGTCACCATGAGCTATTCACTATCGACTTTATAACTATACGTATAACCATCTTAAACGAAAAATCAGGGCAAAAAGTCAAAGACAGCGGGCTACTGAACATTGAGAGATTTGGATGCTCAGGAATCGCAATATGTACCGAAGCACATATGTTGAAATTCTGCGCACTGCATTTCTGTCAGCTAGAGAAAAACGAACAATTATCTTTCTCTTGCACATGAAGCATAATAGATGTAATGAAGGGAGCAAGTGCAGAATGTAAAGTCTTGCCGTTTCGCTTTATTAGATAATACACTAGATTGCAGTCTGGTTGGATGTACTTGGAGTATGGTAAAAAGGACGTTGATGGTCCCTAATCATTCATCCAGAGTTTTACTGAATCACAGCTACAAAACAAATATTTACAGACTGGTAGGATTTTTGGAGCGAAAAAAGATAAACTTTGCCCGTAACAAGATTCAAACCCAGAATTATCCAAATGTTAGCTAGACGCGCTACCAGTTATACCTCGAAAGCACACATGGCAGAATGCAACAGCTCCCCTTCCTCAAAGAGCTACTGGGAAAAGCCCACATATTCTAACAATTTTAGGCGCTGATAAATTATCATCCACCACGTTTTAGTCCTAAAGCACAGTTGTGGAAACATAAAAATTTTGGAGAAAGGAATAGGAGAAATTAACTTGTCACCGGGATTCAAATCATGAATCTCCTGAATGTCAACCCATATGCTACAATTTACACAAAAGTGAGTATGCCCTAGCAATGCGATAATTCTTATGAGCACACAACAAGAACTTCTGAATAATCTTATTTTATTTATTATCCAAAGATATGTAATAATTATAGCAATTCAGGAAAATCATGTTCTATCCTAGAAATGATTTTTTTCTTTGTTTGATTCTTATCATTAGAAAACCTTCAACTCGTGTATCCTTACACATCAGTTCCAACAGTTCCATTTTTATGTTCTACCTCACAACTAAATTATCATTACATGTATGTACACATATAACCAAACTAGCGTATATAAGCGTATATACTAATATATAAGGCAATTGCTGCATCTCCTATCACAGTTTCATATTAAATTGAATTTCGTATCACAATTACAGCATTTTCTTGAAGAAATTTTATCGGTTATGAGACAAGTTATATATATTGCATTATTACCTAATTTTGTTGAGCGAAGTACGTATATGATTGATTAAAGGTAATATTCGGTGCCACGGCTCTTGCTCATAGGGAGTAAAATCTAAAATTACTATGCCAAGTTTAATTTCAATAGTTTTATTAAGTTTAAAAAGGCGTTTGCTAAAAGCTAATCAAACGCTAGTTTGATTATATGTGTACATACATGTAATGATAATTTAGTTGTGAGATAGAACATAAAAACGGAACTGTTGTGTAAGGATACGGTTGAATGCTGGTCAACGGAATATTTCTTGACAACTGGTGCAATGAGCCAGTTCTTTAATAATTACTTTAATATTTACTACCCATGTTTTCAATAATACGAAGCGGCGAATTACCTGTTAGCAAAATATAGAAGCTGAAGGCAGTAAATAAATTATAGTATGTAGGTTACTGAAGAACAGTTTCAATTTATTTACGTTTTTAATTAAGGCGTTGATTGATTTTTATTAAGGAAAATTGTTTTGATTTTTATAAGATAAAAGGTACGTTTCCTTTATGTAAATACGCGGGCTATGAGTGTTATAGTATACGACAATAGTCTCTAACAGCCGGCCGCCGAAGTAGTTTTAACCTGCGCCGCATTCGAATACACTTCAGTTAGGTATTTATTGGGAATACACTGCTTATGGATTTAGATATAGCAAAAATTCATTGTATAGTAGACTACAATACACTGTTATTAGGAGGCTAGAAAAGCACTCGCTTTCATTACAACATTCGTCACGCTCCTATTGAATTAAAATCTAGTGTTGCAGCAAATATATGGATTTTTTCTGCATGTGTCGAAGAAAAATTTCATGTATAAAAGAAAGAGGATATCTTATCATCATTTTATTTTTCAGTTTTTTTATACTTGGAATGTTTTGTCTAATAATTTGGAAAATTTTAATTTGTTTATTTTTAGTTTATGTTGAGAGGAAATTATTTAGCGGCTAATTCAGCATATTAGTGTGACTGGAAATAAATATCAAATGAAAAATTTAAATACGTAGTTGTTAGTATGTTTGAATTACAAAGTGTAACAAAAAAGTTTTGCAGGTGTTTTCTTACAGACAGAAAATAAATGTTACAAATTTCAATTTTTTGAATTTTTTCAGTTTGTATGATCATCATATGACAGGATTTAGTTATGAAATGACGCATTAGAGAAATATTTATTATAAGCATTTTGCTATTTTTAGGACAGACATGTAAAAAAATTAGAAATGGGATTTAAGGGGCTATTTTATATAAAGATGATATAATACATATATATAAAAGATTGAATTTTGTTTTACATATTATTATTATTGCATTTTTTAAAAATATTTTTTATAATTTTTCATTTTTAGCAATTAATTTGTTCGACTTCATTATCTGGAATTTATTCTTAATAAATCAAGTTATATCAGACAACATTATTTTGCTTAATATTTTCCAAATTCTTAAACGCATTACAGTAACTTAATTTACAGACGTTCGTAAATTGTGGCTATTATTTTTGTCATCTATTAAACTTCTTTACCCTCACAAAACTTCCTATACGTGTACAGGAATGATCTTATGCTGCTTCATTAGACTTTGCATTGGCTTTCTTTTTTATAGTTTTAAAAATATTATTTTTTAAAAAACATGTTATACAGGGTGCGACAATGAACCAGCATATTTAAATGAGTTACTTTCGCAACCGAACAAATTATAGAACCCTAAATGTATCACATTAGTGAAAAAGAAAAATGCGTTCTGCAAAATACCTGCATAAGTTTTCAATGCTGAACATTTATATTGCAAAGACATGTAGACCAGCATGATTTAAATTAGAAACCAGTAACAAATGCGTATTTTCAGGCAATTTTCTAAAGCTAATTAACTTGTGAATAAAATTCTGTATGCTTTATTTAGTTTTTGATATTATATTATAATTATCTTTACGTATACCACGGACACACTGAAAGAAATAAAAATGCTGAATGTAGTTATAAATAAGAGAATGCCAGTTAGTACAAGGATGAAAAATTAAACTTGGAATTCCAACACCAAGAAGAAACCAGTTTAGTGGAATAAGATGTTGGCAAAGCATTTATCTATATAACTTATTTATTTGATTAATGTTTCGGGATCACTGGTTAAAATACGCACGAGAAAAACTATTTAAAGTGTGAAATGATGGTACATTAACAACCGTTGCAGCCGTCAAAATGCAAGGATGCAAGCGTGCTTGCAATGTGTCGTACAGGTGCCGTATGTCATTTTGTGGGATGGAGTTCCATGCTTATTGAACATTGTCAATCAAATTTATTGAAATCCGTACAGCGCTGGATTTTTCATCCGGTTATGCTCCATACGTGCTCGATGGAAGAAAGATCGAGTGATTTCGCAAGCCAAGGCAACATGTCCATACATTGTAGAGCACATCGGGTAATAGCAGTGGTATGGGGACGAGGGTTGCCCTGTTGGAAAATGCTCCGAGAAATACTGCTCAAGAATTTCACAACTACCACTGCAGTCACTAGCCTGACGTATAAATTTGCTGTCAAGGTATATGGGATAACGAAGACAGTGCTCCTGCTGTCATCGGAAACTGCTTCCCGAGCCATAACTTCTGGCTATAGGTTCAATGTGTTTAAATCATTGACAGCTTGGTTCCAAGCGCTACCAAAATTCACCATTCTACAGATCGGTTTTGTAAATAAGTTTGTCAGTACTAAACTTTATGTACTGTTTAAAACATGAAGAATTGCATAAAGGGATTAATATGAATCCAAAACTTAATTTTGAAGTCAAGCTCCTGAATTCGCATATAGTTATCGCATTAATTTCGCTAAAACACTGGCAGATATTGCAGTATTTCTTTTAAAATAAGTAAATAACAGTCAGTTTGTTTGCTTCACTAGTAATGTAAAAATGTTTAATATTCAAATGATAAATTTAGGTAGAATTTTTTAATTTATGACTGCTATGGGCTATGCCATTCAAAAATTGAAATTTGATTACAGCAGTTATTTGAAAATCTCATTACTCTGAAAGAAAACAAAAAAGAGCTACTAATAAAACTAAATTCTGTAATTGTTATTTATAAAGAGCGTTCTATTTAAATTTTAGTATATGATGACGGCAAATTTTTATTCATGAGGATAGAACATTTGCAAACGAAATATTCTGCTATTAATAATTGTTGCTTCAAATTTTTTTAAAGTTCTCGAAATTTTGAAATTAAGCATGCTTTTCTGTCCGCTCAGTTTAATCGTAAAATGTATAGTATAAAAATAGCCCGTTTCCTTCTAATTTAATTTGAAATTTATCGTCAAATTTATCTAGAAAAGTGTATTCAATTCGTAATTTAAAGGCGATTAAGATAATATATTTTTTGTATTTGATGTCTAAGAACATACGTTTTATTATTTCAATAGATTTACATATATTTTATTTTGTAAGGATTTTCATCAATAATGGTTTTGTAACCTACTTATTTAGAGACATATTGAACGTCAAAACAACTAAAACAATTTTCCTCACTTCAAGCGGAATTTACATTTTAGCTTACAACTTGAACATAGCACTTACTTTATACAACGGCTATTAATTAATTAAATCTGACGGGGATTACGAACAAAAATAGCAAAAGAAAAAATTTCATGCTTACAAAAGTATTTTATGGCTATGTAATTTGTGATATATTGCTGTGTAATTTGTGATAGATTTTTTTCATATCAGATATTCCTGTCTTTGCAGCGCATGTGGAAATACTACGTGCAGTGGAATGGATACCATTCGCAACTAAGAGAATCAAGCTGATTGCCAAGATGAAGCTGAAATTTATCACAGATTCTATATCAATTGTGGAAACGAAACTGGTTCAATGACAGTGACACGCGGAATTGTTTTCAGAAGCTTTAAAGAGCAAATAAGTCTGAGATGATTCTCGGAAGGCAAGCTTCTGTTACAAATGTAAATAATAACAAGTGACATATTTTGAAGTCTTTTAATTAGCAAGGAAAATATATTAAGAAATCAAACAAATCTGAAAGCTTGCAGATTTTGTAGAACCCAAATTCAAGATCAATATTTTATTGGACCACCTGTTGCAAGGATAACTGCTCTGATTCGTTTGGGCATCGAGTCTACATGCTTCTGGAGTTCATTTACGTCCAGGGAATACCATGCATTGGCTATGCAGCATTTTAGATCTTGTGAATTAGATGGAAGAGGAGAGTGCTGTCGGATACGTCTTTCCACCGTATCCCATACATTTTCTATGGGGTCAAGATCCGTGTTAAGCGGTGGCCAAGGAAGGTATAGGAAGTCAGACTGATGTTTAGCGAACCAATTTTGAACACTTTTAGCACGATGCATAGTTGTATTATCGTTCATGAAGTATCCGTCACCCTCAGGGTAAAAATGAAATGTTGGCAGGGTGCACATGTTTTGCCAGTATATTTAGGTATCTCATGGCTGTTTGTTTACCCTCGAGGAACAACAGCCACCATTTCTATGCCAGCAGAACATGCCCCATATCATGATACTCCCACCAGACCCTTGCATACTGCGAGTAAGGCAAGATGGATCCATCGCTTCATGGGTATCTCGCCAAATTCGATGTCTTCCATCTGTGTAAACTCAGTTATAGCCTGATTCATCCGACTACATTGCCTGCTTACCCACATTACCGTCAGATGTCAAATATCTTCTTTTCCTACACCACTACAAACGAATTCTTACATGTCGTGCAAAAATAAGTGGTTTGCTCACAGGCACCCAACTATGCATTCCTTTCCTATGCAATTCTCTATGCATGGTTCGAGCTGAAATCTGTTGGGAAGAGCCTTGGTTGACGATCTGTGTCAGCTGAAGCATAGTAGAGTCCCTGTTCTGCCGTACAATTCGTTGGAGACGCCGCCGATCACTCTCTTCGAAAACTGTGCTCGAACCGCATTTATGTATTCTAAAGAAAGACTGTGGATTCTGATTCCAACTTTTGAAAACCTTTGATATGGCTGCTTTTGAGAACCAAGTCAGATATGTTGTCTTTGAAATCGATGCCCCTGCTAAACGGGCACCAACAATAAGCCCTTTTTCAAATGGTGAAAGATCTGTTGTTTTCCTATTTTATTTAATTTAAGCACTCTTACACCTTATTTACATTAGCATTCTAAACACAGGTAACCCATATCATAAAAAATTCGCATACTTCGTCCTTAGCCCGCATTCAAATGAAAATCTCAAATGTTTCTAATTCATTGGCCATGTGCGTGTGTATTATACTCAAAGGGATTTTTTTTTTCTTTTTTTTTTTTAAATTTACACTTACATACATGTTTCTAGAGCGTTTCAGCTAATAGCATATCTTTAGAACTTAGCATATTTTAGACATAGAACGACATATCTTTAGACAGTCTTACGCCCTAGAGATAAAAATATTTTATTCCATACAGTGTTCTGCCACTGCTCGCTTTGAAATCGTTGGGTTTCTTTATCAAAAATTCATTTTAAAAATCTGATTTTAAGTTTAAAAAATCTGAAATAGATAATAAAACAAATTTGAAATTCAAGACTCGGGGTTTCATGTGTCCATATTTGGATGGAGGTCTACGCTATTCAAAATTTGATAGCTCTTGTTTTTAAAGTCATTGTTTTTAACAATGCGAGAAACATATATACATTCATACAGATTCTTCATTAATTAATTTCTTTAAATGAGCAATATTATTTGGTGGCAACAATTTGAAAATGATACATCGCATTTAAGTGATGTCTGATTAAGTGATGCAAAATGTCTTTTCTAAACTAATAATATTAGCCCAGAAGGACAATCAGTCTCATTGGACTAGGATTCTCATAAGACTAATAGTCTCATTGGACTCCCTAACTGGACTATTAGACCTATTTAGGCTAATAATATTAATAACTTTGCATATGTCATTCTTCTTCATTTCTATTCAAAACACCTTGAAAATATTTAAAAAATAGTTCTTGTATTTAGAAATGTAGTTTATATACATAATAAACGTGAATCATGAAAATTTGCTTATTCCTTTAAGTTGCTAAAATTTGTTCATATATTACGATGTTTGTAAAATTTGATTGCATTTATTATTAATGCTGAATAAGCAACTGCAAACTTATATTGCATGTTATTACATTAATGCTCATATGCGTTATAGATTTTACTACATTATGGGTTGCTTAGGAAACTTCCTTTAGTAAGTGCAAGCTAATGCCTCCTATCATTTCAAATTAACGGCTACCTTTCCGATGCATTCAAGAGGAGTTAATTTATGTTTACGCTTTCATGGTTTTCGCAAAAAGAGAAACGGTTGAACCACAGCAACCTGTAATGCCGCACTAGTCTTCAATAATGTCTATTACATACAACCACCTAAGAATATTGGGAAAAAAAAAGATACTCCTTAGTATTCCACGCCTTCTACACGATCGAATGCAAAATAAAAGCTCCCTAAACGCTTCGCGAATCTTATAATACCTCTTAAAAGCTGTTAAAAAATCATTTCCATGCTTGTTTCCCGCACGCAAATCCATGACTAACCATTAGCAGAAATATTGCCGCAAAAGCCGCTTGGTTTTGCGTGAGCCTGGCGACAGATGAATTGCAAATTGTAGTAACGAGGGGGGTTTCCAGTTGCCTATTAGAGAACTGAATTGTCATTTCACTATCTTGTACGACTTAACCGAGAAGGGGATGGGCCTTGCTAAATTAGATGGGTCCGAGCACTCCGGAGTGTTTGGAAAACGTGAGCCTAGACACATCCTCCAGGGCCTTCGGAAATTACAGTTATTACGTGTTCGTCAGGATCGCCGAAAAGTGCTCTGAAATCAGTTCCGGGGAGACAAATTGTCTGAGAATTTGAACAGCCAAGTCCTTTGTTTTCTAAACTCGATAAAAAAAAAAGATAGCCACTTTTCAATAAAACAATGGTTCTTTTGCTTTTCAGTAGTTCCATTATTACCATTATTGTCATGGCAATGAATAGACGTGATGATGCAACTTATTATAAAGCAGGGATACGATAGTGGATTAAGATGTGTAGGGTTTAAATTGATTATTATTTTGGCATTACCTGAAACCCTCTATTCAGGGCTGAGTGCGAATAAGTTGAAGTTATGGTAGGAAGAGCTTTATAACTTGAACACTGGAGATTTTTTAACATAATATTTTTAAATAAATTTTAATAAACTATATATATATATATAAGTAAAAAAAAATGGTAAATCACAAAAACGTGAGACTTAGTCGGTTATAAAATTGCGCATGAATTGCCGAAAATGGATATTTTCCTTGAAATATGATACCTGAAATTTTTCTTGTTTACTTTTTTTACTTCGTACAAGGAAGTAAAAATGGAAAAAGTTTTGGTGGAAGAGCATTTTATTTGAACCTAAATTATTTTTACAGCAAATTCTCTCTCAGCCGGCAATAATGAGATTCGCCAATTCCAAATATGAGATTTTTCCGGATGATTGAATGCCTGTTCATAGTTTAGAACTTCATGCATTGTAATGCGTTTTGTAGAAACTGCAGCTTGCGAAATCCGTTGGTAGTTGTTTTGTTTTTAAATCTATAGGCCACAATTAAATAAATAATAGTCCTGCAGGTTATTTAAAATTAAATTATATACATATTATTTTAAATTTCAGAAAAAAATTGAACATTTTAAAATTCCCATAGATATGAGGCAAATAAATATGGTGAATTCTTTCTAAAAATTATGGACTTTGCCTTGAAAATTCACACATCAGAACAAAGTTGGGAATCGGCAGTTCTTTGCAATCTGGATAATTCTTTGGTTCATTGGTAGATAAAGCTTTTATTACTTTGAGAAACATAGTACAAATAATTTTCACATCGAAATCTATTCGAATCGAATCACTATGTTAGTCCATTACATATTAATAGTAATAGTTAGTTATTACATATTACAATAGTTAGTCCATGACATAATAGCTATAGTTATAGTAATAGTTAATAGCCCATGACATAATAGTTATAGTAATAGTTTTAATTACAGTCAGTTACATAATAGTTTAAATAACAGTTGGTCCATTACATATTACACTGTTAGTCCATTACATATAGCAAATCTAATCACACCGTTAGTCCGTTACCTATTTTTTGCCATTATTTTGATATTGCCAGATAACGGTGCCAGTTTTGAGAGATTTTATAATTTTAAATTCGTGAATGGTTTTCTTCAATGCGCGTTTGTGTTTTAGAATTGATCTATTGTAATATTCAAAACATAATTGTTTACAAGTTTTAAAATGTCTGTTTCGATGAAAACGTAAGGCGTTAACTTGAGCTTTAGTTCGTCATCAATTTGGAGTTTATTTTTATAGTAAATGTTCGGCAGTTTTCAGAAAATGATCTGACTAATCTTTCTTGTGTCCACTACAAGGTAAATGGATGTCTGAACATTGGAATTCGTTCCTGGTTTAGAAGCGACAATGAGACTAAAAGTAGTTTCCGAGATTTTCGAATGTGCAAAACTAAATACGAAACAATCTTTATTAATCAAAGCAATCCATCCCTTAGAAATTATCGAATAAATTGCATAATCTATTGTTTGATCTTGGTGGGAAAATAACGATAACCATCAAAATTATTTCTTGAATAACTGTTATTACAACAACAACGTTCTATCACTAAAAGTTAAAAAAAAGGAGTTTAATTGCATAAAAAGGTGTTTTTAACTTATGCTACTTAATGTTTCTTATTCGAACATTATATGTGATATGAGTCCTAGTTACTCCGATTGTAGACGTGGAGTCAATAATTTATACGTAGTTCTAGTTCCGAGAAATGTTTACTGATTTTTTCTAAATGCAACATATGTTATATTAGGCTAAATTACATCCTGAAATTGCAACAGTTGAGGTAATTAGTCACTTGCAAAAATGGATTGAACAGACATTTATAAACCAAAGAAACATAGCAGCAGATTGAACTGTTTATGAAGTTCAAAGAAGTGCTGTGTAACAGCACAATAAAAAATCTGATTTGTACACCACATGACTTCCGTACGGAATATTAAATTATACGCACTTTTTCTTGCATTTCATTTAAACTTATTGGATTGAATTAAATCTACTTCGTCGATAGCGCATAAACCACACTAGAATAAATGCACTCTTTAAAATTCACTACATTTGTTTACAATAACGACACTCTGGCGCTAGGCTCATTTAACAGCGTTATATTTCGTTCATATTATAATTCAGAACGCACAAAATTTATAATATTTGAAGAATTATCTAATTGTTGCCACATGTTCCATTCAAATACTATAATAAATCTAGAACAATGTATAAAAGAAATTAAGGAAACAAAACAAAAAAGAAACCGTTTTTCACAGACGATTTAGTATTTCTCATTCAATTAATTCAGTTCTCACTTCCAGACAAGGCAAAATACATAAAAACTCAAAATATCTATATTAAAAATTACGAAGTAAATATGAAACATATATTTCTTCGAAAAAATTACAAAAAGGATTAAGCATGATTTAATTCGCAATAATAAATGAGGCCGTAATCTTTGTTATTGCGAAGCTTAGTCTCTCAGATTGGCAACAAATCTACTATTCTGCTGTTTCAAATGTAAACAAAAGTGTCTGCCATATTATTTGAAAATTAGGCTTAACCGCACTTGAACAGCTTTTACATTGTTGATAATTGTACAAATATTGCTTTCAGATTTACTAAAGGCATAAAAACCTTAACCGGAAGATAACAGCAATATAATTCAATCATTTTTAAAGCAAAAAATGTGCAATTTACAAACATAAGAGTAAAGAAACTGAGATCACTGAGCAGGTAACAGAGTGGATATATATATAAATATATTTATATAAGTTTGGTGTGGCCGATTGCTACCAAAATGCGAGGTGCACATCTATACGTTATAGCAGTCCTACATAAAAAATTTCAACGCGCTGAGGCTACTCGTTTTTGAGTTATGCGATATACGTACGTGCAGACGCCACGAAAAATTCTCTTCAGAACTCATTTTAAAGCAGTTTTATAATTTTTTTTGGAGGAAAAGAGTCTTTTATTCTGTCCCTTACGTACAGATATCACGCAAAAACATCGTTAAATTGCATTCGAAAGCGGTCAAAATAGATATTTTCGTTGAAATATGCTGCCTGAAACTTTTCGCGATTACAATACTTTTTACTTCGTACAAGGAATTAAAAAGCTAAAATTAGAGATATTAATTAAAAACTCGAAAAAACGATAATTTTCACCCTCATTTTTCTGTGTTGCAACAGTCTCGGAAGCTGGAGATAAAAATCTGCTTAATTACTAGAAGTGTTGCCGCTGCTTGCTTTCAAATCCTAGAGTTTGTTAATGAAAAATTTTTAAGTTTTACGATGAAATAAAAATAGCATTGCCAAACATTGAATACATTATTCCCGATTACAAAAATTCGTGGGAAGCCATTTCGACTATTACCATCTTCTTATAACTTTAATCAGACAAAATATTAATTAAAAACTCTGAAAGCGCTAATTTTCGCACTCATTTTTCCGAGTGGCAAGAGTCTCGCGCGTTGAAGATAAAAAGGCTTTATTTCGAAAAGTGTTACTACTGCTCGCTATAAAGTCGTAGAGTTTGCTATCAAAAATTTATAAGTTTTGCAAAAATCTCTCTCTCTCTCTCTCTCTCTCTCTCTATATATATATATATATATAAAATGCCTGTTTGCGTGCCCCCCCCCTTTTTTTTTTTTTTTTTTTTTTGTTCGCGTTCTTGATTTCTGATCAATTATGATCAATTTTTTGCCACATTTAATCGACTAAAATTGAATGTAGGTGAAATATTGGAAGGAGTTTGAGCTTTTACGACCATTTGATCAGAAAGACGAAAATTATTAAAAACTGCGTGCCATTGTTGGTAATATAATGAGAGGAAATTAGGTTATTTTTCTATCGAAATTTTTTATCTGAATTCCACATTGCATCAGACTGAGAAATGTATGAGTATGAATCGTATTTTTTGCATCGTTATTAGAAAAGGAGTCGTTCCCTCTGTTGTTAGATGCATTACTCTCAATTTAACTCAACTGGCATCGGGTATTTCCGTTAGTTTAAAATATAAATTAAAAGCTTATGTTATTCGCTCAGTGACGAAGTTTCTATAGTCATACTTTCGGTAGCAGTACGAATGTTTTTGTTTTTACTTCTTTTAATCTGAATCTACAGTCAGATCACATCCACTAATTTTATCATGCCCAAGATACACGGGCTGCGTTTATCTTTGGCTTAGACCATAGGCATTTTATAAATGCCAGTACTAGTTTACTCAGCACCATTACAATTTTGATGGAAAATTCTCTAGGAAATGGATCTAGAAGTTTAATATCTTTCTTCCATCACCATTAATCTCTTGAGAAGATTTTTCGTACGGCAGCACTTTAAGTGCTCTCGTGCCGTATGCAGATTATATGGCTTAAAATATGCACAAGGCTATGTCAGAAGGTCGATACAAATTAAATTGAAAACAGCGTCAGGGGGTATAAGGTATTTCTACCGCCTTCTTAGAGTGCCTTCGTGGTGTAGTGGTCTGCACGCTGGGCGCGTATTCCAGACGTCCGTGGTTCGATTCCCGGCGAAGGCGTTGCTCATTTTTCACTTCTTCCGTGCTTCAAAAATAACCCAATGTCTCTACAAGGGGTATAAAACTTCTTCCTGAAAATGCTTGGAATCGTTTGATGCAGAAAGTTTCAGATGTAGAAATTAAAATCGTTAAAATATACGCTTCTATTTTAAAAGCTAATATGTTGGTTTTGGTATTCCTTTTTAGGGCGAAATACTATGAATTTTAGTTTCTCAGTTTTATCTGATCACGGTAAATTTGCAAGTTACATGTTTCGTTTTAATTTGTGATCAAACAATTTATGTGAATGTTAAAAAAAAATAAATCAGGATGTGGAACACTTGATTTTCTCATGCCCTACATTTGATGGCCCTAGATTATGCTTGCAGAACGATTTGAAAATGTTCGGAGTGTCTTGGCCAGTGAACTTATTTATTTTCGTGAAGTCCAGACTGTTGTTCTCTGCTTTTGTTCGTTTTATTTATGCATGAAACTTTTAATGCTTTAGCTAACTTACTTCTGTAAGCCCCGTCTTGTACATCTGTGGTGCACGGGGAGTCTGTATGTTTTCAAATAAAAAATTAAGATCGTATAAGTCGAAAAGCGCATTATTAATATGCGTAGTTTTTAACAATTTTTTTTCACAGAGAAGCAGTGTGTATATTATTGTAAATATGCATTTTTAAAAAGTCATACCCCCCTCCACGGAGAAGCAGCATGCTGAACTGGTTTAAAATGTGACAGATTTATACTGCGTGAATTGGAAACATTTCTATTTGTTATGTTGCGCTACTGCATAGCCATCATTTACCATCCCTATTTATTCACGCGACGTAAGTCACAGCAATAACGCTCATATTCCAGCTTCGATCAGTCCCGATTCATTACAGTCCTGTTTGAAAATTTCAAAACCAGCTAAATTTCTGTTGAGTAAAATAAAAATTAATTTTTAAAAATTAGTGGCGCAAAATTATTTTTAATACATAATAAAACAGAAAACTAAGTCGACAATGATGATAAATAAGACAATAAAAAAGTCCAACAGAAAGTTCTTACCATGCTCTTGATCTAATGACCTTCTCAGAGAGTAACTGAAGGTATTTTAGATATTAATTTTCATTGGCACAATATATATATATGAGGGAAGTATGAAAAACATATCGTACTACACTGTGCATATAACTTGTTTTTAAATATAAATTTTGAAATAAATTTTGATATAAATTTTGAATCTCATTTTGTTGATATTACTTACAACATAATAGATACTGGACAGGGATTGGATTTCAATGAGTTAGATTTCCTCAATGTAAATGAGTGCATCAAGTAGAAAATTAATGAACTAGATAATGAAAACTTTCATAAGATAACATCAGTGAAACCAAGCTTATGAAGAAAGGGAATAACAGCGAAAGAAATATTAGAAATGGAATATGAAGGAAAGGAACAACGAATTAGACAAGGACCACTGTGTTGAAATGCCTGATCAAGAATTAAAATGAGTAACTGTTACAAAGTATTGGATTCGTTCAAATTTAGTCAGAGAATATTATGGAAGTTGATCCTGACTTTTAATATAGCTTATAAAATATTATATTAACTTTCAAGAATTGCAAGATATTTTAGTTCAAAAAACACTAATTCGAATCACACATAACATCAAGATACATGAACACTACAAATCAGGTTTCTAAACTGCCAAGTTTATTCAAGTCTAACACACATTCAACTGGCGGTGCCAGATCCAAGAACAAGAAGTATACATCATGAAAAATTTACGCCCTCTTTGGTGATTAAAATATATTTCCACATAAAATTTCTTACACACTGGGCCCGGCTGAACTGTAGTTCAGAACAATCAAGATTATCAGTGTTACATGAACATTTCAAGAATTATTTTCAAGAATCATTATGCATTTCAATATAAATTCAAGTTTTGTAATAAAGAAATGTCACAGAAATATCAAGAACATGTAAAACTTACCCTATGTTTCAAGAATATCAAGTAAATTTCATCAAGAATTATTGTTATAACATTCCTGTTCAAGCATCAGGATTTAAATCAAGAATTTATATAACTCAAGATAATATTAAACAAATTATTTCAAAATCAAGATTATCATAATTCAACTAAAATACTAGAATTATTACAAGAAACCTGTCTTTTTTTTTTTCAGAATTAAATTAAAATTTTTAAATACACTTATACATTTCTATACAACCTTAAAATTTTCTAATATATACATTTCTTTAAATATTAAATATACAATACTTTAAATAGCAATTAAATAAAATAGATACAACATTAGTAGCATTACGATTACATTTTCAGCAAGAAATATACTATCATAGAATATTAATACTCTTAGCACTCTAGACGGAGATAATGGTGCTATGACTTGTCGCATCGGTTAGGAATTATAACGCTGACACAGTACACAGTTTCTTATAACACGTTTCACATTTTGTCTGGATCTAATTATCCAGTACTTTTCACGGAGGAACACATGAGAGTACTAGCTACACCTGTATGAAGAACTCGTTCATGTGCATCACGTACTAGAAGATCTGTAAAATGAGTTTTTGAAGGAATAATTATAGGATGCTTTTCATGAAAACTTGATTTTTGTAGTCTTCCTCCTACTAACAAAACTCTTTCCTCACTTAGAAAAGGATTTAGTACGTAAATGTTTGAGCTTTTTGAAATCAACTGTCTCGACTTTAAACTATTAATTTCATCAGAAAAATGTTCATATTGAACTTCTTTTATCAAATATAATTCTGCGGCAAAAAGTTCTTCCGCTATCAAGGTTCCGGTTTTCTTGTCAGTTTTATTTTTCAGATTGTGAATAAACCTAAATATCCATGCAGTTACTCTAATAGCTCTAAATAATTTACTATAATTTTCAAGATTCAACAGAGAATTAGATTTTTCTGCAATAGACGGTAGTATTGTCGTATCATTTATACACTTTTTGCGCTCTAATTCAGCATCAGAA
This sequence comes from Stegodyphus dumicola, assembly GCF_044657685.1. Taxonomy (NCBI): domain Eukaryota; kingdom Metazoa; phylum Arthropoda; class Arachnida; order Araneae; family Eresidae; genus Stegodyphus; species Stegodyphus dumicola. The sequence goes on along the minus strand of NC_140772.1, from coordinate 184,307,101 downwards.
AACTCCGTTGTCACGATAAATTTACTAGGCCAAGCACTCACTGATTCAACTAACCAGTCCTTAAAGTCCTTAATTTTAGTTCTTTAGCCCAATCAGATCTAATAAATGACCTCAGTGATCCACCATCAATTAAGATTTTTACTATTTGGCTTCTAGTATTATCTGTATCTGAAGCGTAAACAGCGCAAGTTTGTAAATATACACCTTTATCAGCAGTTTCAGAAACAGTCTCAGAGTTAAACGACAGGGATGCAACTACATTCTGCTTAGAATCTGATACTGTAACTACTTTCTGTTTAACATCTGAAACTGCTTCTACTTTAGGAAGAATATTTTTACAAAATAGCTTTTATGATTTAAACCATTACACAACTCACAAGGTTGAAGTTTCATTTTACATCTGGAAGCTACATGACCTCTTTAAAACATCTGTAACAAGGTCCATGGTATTTTAATATCGCTCTTTTTTGCTCATTTGTTTTCTCACATTTTCCTACATCATGTGTATTTTGATTACAATAGAAACAATACGGCTTAGTCACTGTAGCTAACGACAAAGCAGTAGGAACGCTTGTCCCTTTTAAGTAATTATTTTTATTCTGCTTAACACCGTAATTTGTGTCTCTTTTCTTTGAGTTTATTATTAAATTAGAAGCTTCCCTACTCTCAACTTCCAATCTAATGAATTCGAGACGTTTTGTTAGGATATATTGCTGTTTAGAGTTTCTTTTTCTATTAAACTCCAGATTCATATCGTCTGGTAAAAGTTTTAAAACAACAGGTCCTAAAAGGGTTCCGTAAGCTTCCGACACAATACCCAATGAATTTAAGCTTCTTATATTGATTTCACAGGAATCGTATAGTGTTCTTAGTGCTTTCACATTGGACGAACTTCTAACCGGTTCAAGATTCAAGGGTTTATTCATGTGCGAAGATATTACCAAATCTGTTCGTCCAAATCTTTCTTTAATTAAACTTATAGAAGCGTCATAATTTTCATTAGATAGTGCAAACCCGGATACTGCACTTAAAGCAGGTCCTGCGAGTAAGGATTTAAGATAGGTAAACTTCTCGACCTTTGTTAATTCATTATTATTACCAATAGCATTTTCAAAGGAATTATAAAATTCCAAAAATAAACTAGGATCACCATAATATTTAGCAATTGAAATTTTAGGTAATCGAATGTTAGTTTTGTTTTCGACCTTTACGGCAGCAGTATGGTTACCAGGCGATTTACTTTCAATGCTCACTATCTGAGAATTAAAATTAAGTTTCTTTTTAGCCCTAAAAATACATAAAATTATTTTTTCATCATACTCTAACACAGTATTACATTCTTTCTCAATTTCAGACTTATCCCCTTTAAAACAATCCAATATTTTTTCATTAATTTCTTTTAACGCAGACTGTTTAGAAGTAAGTAAAAACACATTTTCTTCTACCATATTCTTATCCAAAATGTCTTTTTTAATTTCAGGTTCTACAACATTTATTATTTTAGAAATAGCTTGTCTCAGGACTTTTCTAGCAGATTTCAATTTAATAATATCGTCTGCCATAATAACAACAAAAGTAATTTTATTCTCTTACCTGGTGCAGGCTTCAAATGATATAATCCAAATTTAGGAACTCACTTTCCTGGTGAAGCACATTCAAAAGTATTCTGAACGTTAATCCTGCCACGTTCAGTACAAAGGAATAATTTTTCAGTAACACGAAAAACACCGCATTCTAAATAAAAAAATTGTTCGTGCGCAACTGTTGGGCGCCAAAAATATAAAATATTATATTAACTGTCAAGAATTGCAAGATATCTTAGTTCAAAAAACACTAATTCGAATAACACATAACATCAAGATACATGTACACTACAAATCAGGTTTCTAAACTGCCAAGTTTATTCAAGTCTAACACACATTCAACTGGCGGTGCCAGATCCAAGAACAAGAAGTATACATCATGAAAAATTTACGCCCTCTTTGGCGATTAAAATATATTTCCACATAAAATTTCTTACACAGCTTTACAGTTCTCCGAACGGTAAACAATGCATTTTGTTGCTGTAAAGAAATTTATGAAGAGAAAAGGCCGAAGCAGAAAATGTGCAGACATTGCTATTGTAAATTTTAGACAATCTATATACGTAAAGAAGAACGTCTGTTTGTGTGTTTGTTTGTTTGTTCGCGATACACTCAGTCACGACTATATCTATCGTCGCCAAACTTCCTACAATTTTTTCTGGGTCCTGGAAAAGGCCGACGTCCACTTTTTTCTAAAAAAAAAAATCAGTAAGCAATATATTTTAGGCGAATTTAATGAACTTCTGATTGAAAACTCAGCAATGTGAAAGCTTTACATTGCCACTCTGTAAAAGCGTAAGATACGCATATTTCAAATCTAATAAGAATACTCGGCGATATAAAAAAATTGCGTTGCCTCCGGGAAAACGCAATTGTATTAATTTATCTCGAATTTAATAAAAAAAAACTTTGCTATTTAAGAGAAATGTGTTGCACTGACCAAATTAAAATATTTCAAAGTGTGTTATCGTTCAGCAAAGTGCAAAATATTTAATTTTTCGCGCAATAATACTCACGCATCAACATGTGTGTTATTGCATCACACGCATTTCATTTGCTTTTGAAAGTGAATTTGTAAGAGTCGTTGCAAAGTGTTACTTTTGCTGTGAAAATTATTTATGCCACTAGAGCGAAAATCCGTTGCTCGATTTACACCTTAAGTACAGTAAAAAAAAAAAAAAAAAAAAAAAAAAAAAACATCACGAGCTTCAGAAACAAACTGGCAACGAGAAGCAAGACTGGAAAACGCTTGAGTACGTACTGCTCAAGCCCGTTCGTATGAAACAAACGAACAGTGGAAAGCAAGATATTCAAGTACACACTGCTCAAGTACACCTAGACGAACACTTGCGCACTGATTTAAATCTTGGTGCATTCCATTACGATGCTAATTATGATTACAGTCTTCATCCAAGTGTAATCTTTGGAAAGATGGATAAATTATAATACATTTCAGAGCCCTCGAATTTAAGAATCAAGCTGCAGGAATGTTGCTATGTGGGTAGAAAAGTAAAATTGCCCGTATCAGATGGGAAAAAAATATTGTGTACCCAAAAGTATTTCAATAAATAGAATTAAAACTCAAACACTTTCTTTCTTTTAAGTAACACTACAAGGCATGCCGGGTAACACATAGAAGAAAATATATTACAATAAACATTCGTATTTCAAAATTATTTCTAAAGATGTTTGAATTAATTAATCGCATTTAGTCAAAAATAGGGAGAGAAAAAATTGTGGTTTTTTTTATGTATTTATTCCTCGATTTATGCGGTTTCAAACAATCTGCAACATTGCAAAACAATTACCTGAACTAGGCCAAGTATTGTTGTATTTTATTTGAATGGCTTGAAAATTTCCAGTTCTTAGAAATAATATGTGACTTTAATAATATTTTTATATTTTTCGAGGTAACAAGACTTGTTAACAAATCGTGTCATTGATATAAGTAATAAAAATGTTTTTGGTTTCTATATTTTGTATCTTTATAACAAAATTTATTTTCATTTATACTTTTTCCTCTGTTATCAATCTAACGAGAGTTAAATTTTATGTTAAACAGAAAGAAATCGTTAGTAGTTTGACTGATTGGTTATTTTTAAACACGTTCTTAAAATAATAACAAAGAAGTAAAGTTAAACTTCTTTTTAGGGAATCAGATTTTAGAATTGATAGCATAGGGCACGGTTGAGAAAAACTTTCCCACGCTATAGATTTACAGAGCTTTCAGCTCTTGTCACTGAATTTGAAAATAAAAATCTCATCTGTAAACGTCTAACATCAAGTAGCACATTCGATAACTTTCACTAAGAAACAACACCGTTTGTATTGTAACATTGGTACTGAGCTCAAAATGTAAAAAGAACTCACAATGTATACATACATCCGTAAACACTAGAATTGACTACCGACGATTGAGACAAGTGTGTATTTCAAAGCTTGAACTGAGTTAGCGTTTATCAGGATCGGAGTTACGATCTTCTTAACTCCTGGTATTTTCTTTTTGATCCCAACTTTCACATTGAAGAAGTTGACGATGGACATGTGACATTGCACAGGGTGTGATGATCTTCCACGTTGTGTGGTCCGTGTTATACAAATCTCAAAATATATATGCGGCTGTCTGATCGTAAGCCGATTTGATATATGCGATATATGCGGCTGTCTGATCGAAGCTTTGGATTGAAATCGAGATTAATGCGCTGCTTAAAGGATCATTGCTTAAAAAAATCAGACGTAGACACCCTAATGACTTCCTTGCACGGCCTATTAAATTATGCACATATTTTCTGCACTTCATTTAAACTTTATTTTCTCGATTTATTCTAGCTTAATTAATGGATCTCTCGAGGTAAGTTAAAAATGACATTAAAAATTGCAAGTTTTGAAATTAAATATCCCGGTCAATTTTTGTCGTCCGGAAATATACTTGACCAAAATTAATTAATTTTCTAAATTTGACATTGCCCAAACTTGAATATTTTCGTTATTTAAAACACCTCTGCAATTGGAAGTATTGTGAAAACGAAGGCCAGTGAAGGAATGTGAGTATATATATATATATATATGTGTGTGTGTGTGTAAGATAAAATATGTAAATCTGCTTTATAATTTAATTTTGTAATAGCCTCTTAATACTTCATTTCTAATTTGGGTATTTCTTCTCTGTATTCTAAAAATCGTAATAACTTTTCTGGTTAACGTGTATACGAGGCAGGTTATCTTAGAAAGTCCTCCACGAAGGCATCCCTCCCCTTAGACAGATAGCCCTCTAGTGCTTTGCCATAATCATATACCAAACACCTTCAATTCATGAAAATCTGCTACAAACTTTTAAAATTTTCACGCATCATTAAAAATGAAAATACAAGAATATTTTACCTCTGTGTTAACTCAGAAAATCTGGCAGCAACATAAATTTATGGAATATTGTAAAACTATATCCCTTGATCACTACAAGTTTAATGAACATCTAACTACTTACTTGGGTGTTATTAGAATTTAAGTTTATATGGCGGATAATTGTTTTGCTTCCTATTACTGGTTACCTGTGGTTGATATTAAGCTTTTCGCGTGGGCTATAGAGATTAATCAAACATTCAGAAAGGAAGAGATATCAAAATAGGGTGATGGGGTCTGCCAAAGAAAAATCTTTTTTCTCGAAATTCAGCAATAAATTTCACATTTCCATATTGAACTGTGTTGACCTATGAGGCATATCTCTCTTAATCTGCAGGAAAAGGTTGATTATTATGTGAAACTAAATATTTCTGCTGTTGGTTAAAGGTGAACATAATATGTTTGTCAATCATGGACTTGTAATCGCACCTCGAAACGCAAAACTCTAGTTGTTTGCTCGGGATATATTAATGGTAGTTGAATGCTTTGACTGCGCGAAGTTTCTGCAATTTCTCTCAAATATAATATGAATACTGCTAATTTTTGCTTAGAAAGATCTTGTATGAAGTGTCTTTCTTTTTAGGTTTGTAAGGATATATTTTATTCTAACCAATTATTTTTAGCTTGACTTTCCTGTCGCTCCTGATTTCAGTTTCCTGCCGGAATATAAATTTGTTAAGACGTAGTATCCAAATTTAAACGTGTTTCAGAAGCAGTTTTTAAGCTGCGTGCTAAGAGTCCGAAAATAGAAGTAGCGGACTTAATTCAGATTTTTAGGCTGCGAGTTTGAAACTACCTCTCTAGTCGGGGTTCGACACTATTCAGTTTATACCAATATTTCTCGGCTTGACTTTGCTTCGTGCAGCCAATTGATCGGTAGTTAACCTAAGAGCCAGTCGTTAGCTATCTTAAGTTAATATGAATTTTACATTCTTATTTTCTGTTAAATTTAAGTTAGACACATGTGGTGGTGAATAGTGAGAACCAAATGCGTGCATCTGTTTTAACTTAGTTTAAATAAAAAGGTTATTTAAACCTTCCTTCTACTGTATTTATTCTTAAAGACATAGCAAGAATTCGCTACTTCGTCTTCAATGTAGAGTCAAAGTTGTAAGTTACCAAGAATACCCATAGACTCTATTGGTTGATAATCTTAGTGTATTTTGAAAAATCAAGCAATCAGATTCAATTTAATCATCTCTTTGTAATGAAATATAATTAAAATATAAAAAAACTTGCATAAAAGTTATACATACACCATTTAGGCAAACGCACTGACCATCTAGAAATAATTTTCTACTCTTGTATCAAATGAAATTTGTAAAACAATAAATTTCCCAGAAGGGAATTAATTTAAAGGAAACTAAAATCTGCGAATTTGGGCGGTAGCAGAAAATGCAAATAAAATTTTATGATTTATTTTGATTTTCGATCAGTAAGCTGTCCCTTAACTGAGTAATAAAAGATAATTTTTTATGTTTAAAAAAAAGTGTAAATTCTTTTGTTTCCGATTTTACGAATAATTATTCCTTCTTCCAATTGCATTTAAAAAATAAATATTAAATTTATAGAAAATTTAACATTAAAGTAACATTTAAGTATACGTAATCCCACATTTGGCAAATATTATGTAAATTATTTCTATGAAGAAGGTGAAATATTCTTTATTAGGGCCGAAAATCGTGTTCCAGAGCGAAAAACTTGCGGAAGACAATGACCGCTGATTTGTTCCGTTGCAATTATCCAGAGTGCTTATTGATCCGCTAACAGCGCTCGTGTTGAGCGCGAAAATTAACAGGCGCTGAGCCAGAAAAACGAGTTTCGTAACAGCCCTTCAATTTATTTACCGATCCCAATTAGCGCGCTGGGTCCGTATGCAAATAAACGTCATCGCAGGCAAACCACATGGTCAGCTTGACGTCATGTTCTTTACTGAAATTCACTGACGCATGAGATTGAAAGGTGAATCCCAGAGTTAAAGGTTACCACAATTACGCCGAAAGCCCTTCACTGAATGCAGTTGCCTATTTTGTTACTTTTATTGGTTTAAATAAGGATAAATTATTTAAATTATATCAAAGTAAGTTAACTGTTAAAGAGTTAAAAAATAACTATATTTTTAATACTAATTATTCGATACCTAGGGCTATTAACCAATTATCGCCATCAAAACCTGGCAGATCCATTTTCTTGCAATTTAGATACAGCTGTATGGAGATAAACCTATCAACTGCTCTTCCGCTACAACCACAATTTATGACCAATACGGCATTATTGTATGTGATTAAATATGGTATACACTAATATTGAGGTTAAATCTACATTTAACTTACAAACGTTTAAACATTTTAGATGAATTATCTCCCCCTCTTATAATATGAGACATATTATTTAAATAACATAATAGTAAAATCAAATGGAAAGTTTATTTGTACTACTAGCTTGTATTTATAGCTGAACATATATCACCACTGCGTGCGGGGGGGGGCTTGAAATGCGAGAAAAAGCATGTACACAAGTCAAATAGTAAAATAAATATTTACTTACCTAGCTTCTAACTGAAATGCGATTTCAAAATGTAAATGCAGCAAAGGTCAGAACGCGTCGAAACCAACATACCTACCCTATCAGGTAAATTATAAGTATAATAGCATCAGTAGCTGAGTTGATAATTCTTGCTCTGTAATTTATATATTCTTTTACTCATAAAACGTACTTAACTTACATTTCTGGTAGAGCTGACGAAGAAGTGTAAAAGTAGAAGACAAACGTAATAGAACACATAACATATTAATTAAAATAACCTTTATAATATTGAATACGGAAAAACTAATTTAAAAAAATACAGGAACGAACATAGAAAAACTATTCTTTGTCCTGCATTCAAAGGCAGCATTTTCTTTCCTAAAAATAGAATCACAAGTAATTTTTTTTCTTTCTTTTTTCTTTTTTGTCCTCCTAGGGTCTCCGATATATCCGCTCACAAAAGATTCTTTTCATATCATTTAAATGTATGTTTAATTTAGAAAGCTTATCTCAATATTTCTTTAAAATATCCGGCTACAAAAAAAAATTTTTTTTATTTAAAAATTCATTCTTGTTAGCATTCGCCCGATAACTTAAAAGTAAATAAATAAATAAAATATAAAGCCCTAACGGCCTTTTTTCATATACAGACACATACACGTTTCGAGAGCACTCGGGCCAACGCCACATTGTGTTAAAAATATTTAAAAACAGCATATCCTTAGAATTTCTGACATACAGTTTCGCGAGCTGGACATAAAAATATTTTATTCCCTACAATGTTGCCACTGCTCGCTTTGAAGTTGTTGAGTTTTTAATCAAAAATTTGTTAAATTTTACAAAATATGAAATAGAAAATAAAACAAATTCCAAATTCCGGCTCCCAGGTGCCCATTTTCGGGTGGTGTATTATAATATTCTAAATTGGATGATTCTAGATAACGTTGGTTTTTCACAATGCGAGAAAAACAAATACATTCATGTAGATTCTTCATTATATAATTTCTTTAAATATATTAGAGCGATAATATTTGGTAGGAACAATTTGAAAAGCGATACAGCTTTTTATAGTGATTCGACGTAAAATGCTGTTTTGAGACTAATAACCCTTCTGGTCTAACGCCGATTCGGACCAAAACAAAAAAAAATTGTTAAAATTTGACAAATAGTCTTAGAAGCGTCAAAACACCTCAGTTTGAAGATTATGTGTTGATCTATCCAATGATCTGAAAGTCAAAATTCTGAGATAGTTAAAAGACAGTTAAATAAGGATTTTAGATAAAATTTCAACAATAAGTAAAAAAATACGTGTCGAATGTTCAAAAAATTCCTCTGAAATATTGTATTGTAACAGCAAAAAACGCGTGGGCGAAAAACATCAAACAAATCGGATCAACTGAATAGCGTCAAAAATTAATTTCAAGATTTGATCCGAATAAATTTACACAGAATATTGCTTTTATTTATTTTTGCCATATTAAAATTCAAAAAGTATTTTTAGACTGGTGTAAGCTATCACCTGCTGTCAAAAAAATTAATTTAAAAAGAGAAATTTCAAATAAAAATCTGAAAGGTTTCAGCTTTTAATGATCGCCTAAAAGGGTTTGTTGAGATTTCTCACGCTCTCGCTAAGCTCGCAGTCAACCAATGTGATCTTTCACTTACTTCTGCTAACGCCCTTTTTTTAACTTTTTAGCTTTATAACTATATATAGATTTCTTCGCACTTACGCCACATACAATTCAATAAAAAAATGACAAAATATTTAAAAACAACATATTTTTAGAATTTTCCGATAGAGTGTTAGAGATTGCAATATGTTTGCAATAGTATTTCTTTAAAATATCACTTGCGGTTCCCAAGGTTCTTGCTAACGACAAGCGCATCTTGCCTTTTTTTCCACGATGAATTCTGTGGCCTTTTTCTAATATGAGGCAAGCGAGATTAGTCACAGTCGCTTGCGCGGCCAGTGATCAGAAAAAAAGAAGTATATAATGATTTCAATAGCTTCAGCTAGTGTAATTTCACAAAAATATTGAATATTTCTAATCGGACAACTCATGACTTTATAACACATTTATTTAAAGCATTCACATTAAAAAACAGAAAACTCTTAAACATTACCAATTATGTGTTTATTGCTTTTAAATTGTTTAGGTTATTATTCAGTAACCTTTCAGATGAACGCATCTGGACTTTACTCAATGACAACACGCTGGCGCGTGGAAGATAAAAGTATTTTCTTTCCAACCGGAGCAACGCATTGCTTTCATGGAGCCGAGTTTGTTTATAAAACTTGGAAGATAAATATCTTACACTTTTCCGAATGGCAGCATTCTCGCTAGAGATAATTTTTTTTATTTCGAATAGTATTGCCACTCAATCTTAAATCATCGAGTTTGGTAATCAAAAATTCATCAATGTTTTACAAAGTATAAAATAAATAATACAAAAAATTCGAAATTGAAGTTCGGGCTTCCAGGAGCACATGTTCAGGAGGATATATTCCAAATTTTTTGGTAGGTACCGTCATTTTTTCACAGTGCGAGGAACATACATACATGCATGTTGTTCGTTATTTAATTTCTTTAAAAATAATACAGTATGATAATATTTAGTGGCAACAATTTGAAAAGTCAATCAGCCATCTAAAATGAACCGAGATTTGTAGTGATCCGCAAAATCCCGTGTCGAGACTAAAAATCCCTTTTTAGTTGATAATAAAAGTAAAAATGTAAAAGTGTTCAGATTTTTAACGACAGCTGATAAGACTTCTTTGAAAGCTTAATATTATTTATCAATAGAGATTATCAACAGAGATGGGCCAGGTGGGATAGACAAACATTTTACGAGTTACTACATGAATATAAAGTTAGACTAAAATAGAGAAAAATGAAAACAAGTCCTAATAAAAGAAGACGTGCTGTCTCCATTGTAACACTTCTGTTAAATAACATGTTCTGTAATCCGTTAAATAACCATTAGAGTATAACAATGTACATCACAAATACTCGTAGTTTAATTAAGTAACTTATATTCGTTTGGTCTGTGTACTCAGCTCCTAAAAATCCAGTCACATGAGTGCTTCAGCTTGTTCTCTGTGACCTCAGCTGATTCTTCCTCATGTAATTAAATTATCTTATTGATTGAGAATTAATTTAGGAATGTTTTAATTTGAATTTCAAAGAAATCTAAATAGTAAAACTGCTATCATTTTGAAATCAGAACTCGTTTTTAGAAATGGAAGTGTATTTTCGATTTTATATGCTATTTTACACTTTTAATATGCTACTATAAATGAACAAAGTTTTCTTGCCAATTTTTAACTCGTTTTTCACTTGTATTCCTGGAATTTATCTCTTATACCTGTTTTGTGTTCTTAAAAATATTTAAATAGAAAGGATGTCTGTCGGTCTTAAAATATTTAAATAGAAAGAATAATATACTATATATAGCTAAATCTTTAAAATCTTCTTCCACCAAAGCAGTTAATTTGCTATATAAGTTTGTGTTTGGTGAGGAAGGCGACCGTGCAAATCGCAAACGACTTCGTGAATTCGCTGGCCTATATGATTCTTTTCAAACACCAGAATGATTCTTTTCAAGCACCAGAAGCTAAGGAACAGTTTCACTCTTGCAGATCTAATCTTAATCTTTAATGCGTTAAATTTAGAATGTTCTTCTCCGGCTAATGGGTGTTATAATACAATCGGGAATGCTTTCACTAATTTCGTTATGTTATTAGAAGTTATAGTTTCGGATTCCGGCCGCACAGATGGTATAATGGTTGGGGGAGCCAACTGCGATATCAAAGGGCTCGGGTTCGGAGAAGGCATGGTTGTAAGAGCTCGTCCCTCCATAGGAAGCAAAGGTGGCCAACCTCTTAGGTGCCTCCATAATAAAGTGACAACCACTTCTGGCCTTAGTAGTGGCCAAGCCGAAGTCGGCTGAGGGCCCACCACTGGAAAAACAGTTTCGGATTCTGAGTAAGATAGCGAACTAAAAAAACCTCCAAGAACAAATAATTCCCGAAAATGATAAGCAGCTTTAACGTACAGTAATAACATCGTAATTGCGCAGTTAACAAATTGTTAATCTGGCAGTTAACCAAAACTCGCATTCCCAACAATTCAAACACTTGTTTTCCTACATATCAAATAAAAAAAATAAAAAAAAAAAAAAAAAAAACGAATGAAATGTCATCGATTGTGAACAAAAATAATAGATTTAACATTTCTTTTAGCAATTTAAGTGAATGTGTAAAACCTTTCGATGGTTTATATTGACAATTTGATAGAATCTTTTTTAAATGATCTAGAAGATTTTCTTCAACTGAGCAGAATTGAGAATAACGTTCGCAACATAATATTTACAAAAATAAATAAATAAATATTTAAAAATTAAAAACCTTTATCAGTCTCTGCTAAAACTTCAAAACTGCTAAAACTTCTTTTGTAAATTCTTCAAAGGGCCTCAAAATTTTGTGTTAAGAGAATATTTGTTGGAAGAATTTTTCTTTAATAGCGCAGATTTGCATAAAAATGATGCTTAAAAGACGTTTATGAATAAATTCAAACCATTCATTATTCGACTATTTTACTGCTATAAGAGAAACTTGTTCCAGATGTAAAATCGATATGCTTTCTGTTTCTGATTACGTGATAAATAGTATTCCAGAAACAAAATTTTATTATAGGGTTGTAAAATTGCATATACATTCAAAAATAAGTTAAAGATTTATGAAAAGCTTGTGTCTATTTCGAAACAAACGAAATTTTTCAGTATTTTGAAACTTAAACATAATAATTTTCATGACTTAATAAAACTTCTGAAAAGCCTGCCCATTCTATAGTCTGCTATAAAAATGGGTCCAAAAGCCATAAAAGTTCTAGTTATCACAAACTAATGTTTTTCATGCAATTTATTTGACATAAATTGTCTACTTGTATTAAGAAACCAAGTAGTTCAAAAATCTCCATCGTCACAGAAAACAAAGACACTTCTCAACCAAGTTTCGGTACAGTCACACACCTACTTGATTCTATGCTGATGCAAATAAATATTTTTGATTTCATCATTAGTTGATACTGGCAGTCAAGCTTCTATAATTAAGACATCCACGCATAAAAAAATCAGTTCTTTAGCGCTTCAAAAGTTTTATGTATCATTTTCAGGAATCGGTGATCGCACTGTGTACACAACAAGGCCTTTTTTACATATTGCTTCAATATTCAAAATACAAATTTTAAAACTCACATTATTGATAATAACTTCTTATCCGTTGACACAATTATTGAAAATGATTGTATCCAACAAGCTGAATTTTCTATTGGAAAATATGGTGTTAAATTAATAGAAACTGAAATTCTGGGCAACTAACACTAAATTAGTATTTGAAAAATCTACATCACAGATGTTAGAAAACAGTAGTATATTGTTAGAAGAAATTTTAAAAGAGTAACTTGAAAAGGAAGAAGCCGGCGCTAGAAAAACAAGTGTTAAAGCTCAAAATTACTGAAATACAAGAAAAGGGCAGAAGAAGAAACTGATGCAGCTGCTACATTAAAAGAGCACAGAAAAGAAACTTCTAAAGATGATGATGTCGTGCAGCATAATTTAGATGAACTTCAAATAATAGTTGATAAATTAGATAAATCAAGAAAGGAAATTTTAATCTGAGCTTGAAGATTTAACCACAGAGCTTGATAGCCAAAGGGTTAAAGTATTTGATCTTGAGAAGTGAAGGCGGAAGTTTGATCAGTTGCTTATAGTAGAAGTAGTCTACAAAAGAACAGCAAATTGAAAATGTACATTATGTAAAGTTGATGATCAAGAGTTCTCCAACGTATAGGTTAATCGAATCGCAGTGCTCAAAACAAGAAAAGGAGCGAAGTCTTTAAATACTCCCGCTGTAGATATATTGTGCAGCCCTTTTATTTTTTCTACCCCGCTGGTGCTTATACGTGTGCTTAACCTCTGCTGATTATTTTCCATTGTGAAAATGTAAGCTGTCTAAAATTGTGGAATTCATCTCGCACCCATAAATGATGCTTTATGAATCTGTTTATGCGTATCAGTATATACTATTTTGATAAAATAAAATGACGTGCTTAAATCAATGGCATCGTCGAAAGCTTTTCTTCTCCGTTTTCTCATCTTAGGTATCCACGCAGCTGTTTTTCGTATCCACAAGTCATCTACTTAAATGATTTAGAGAGAGTATTTAACACCTACTCTTTTAAGACAATGATTAATAAAGCGATTAGGTACTAGATTATTTTTGAGAATTTTAATTAGTAGAATTTAGCATTGTATGTATAATGTATCTGTAAAAATACTTTTAATTCGTTGTATTTTATTTAATATAGTATTACTAATAAATTTCTTAGAGATGTTTGAAGTCCAATTTATTAATTTATTAGTATTGAAATTGAAGTCTCGTGTTTTATCAAACAGTAGAATTTTTTGGTAGTTAATTATTTGAAGATCAAGATAGTCGATGATATTTTATGAATGATATTTTTATGAAGGGTAAGGCAGTTTGGATAAATCTTTAAGTTTTCAATCTCATTAAAATTATTAAATGTAATAAGATCTCTAGGTGTGCGCGTATTAATTTAAATCTTGTTACTGTAAATTTTTTGAAAGGTAACTTCTTTAATGAATAAAAAGATAATTACAAACGGAAGTACTAGAATGTGCTTCCATTGGGATACCTCTGTCTTGTTTAAAAAGTTGATTTTTAAATTTAATGTTGTTATGAAAAATGGTGAATTTGAGGAATACTTTCTACTTATTAATGATCATAATTGTGAACATAGCAGGAAAGAATTTAGGCAGATCTAGTAGACTAGTATAGATTTCTTCTAATGGAGTTGAGGTATGTAAGTTTCAAAGTCATAGCAGTTAATGTTTTGCATGTCAACAGACTGAATGGTATTAATGACAGGAGTGTGATTTTGAATGATCCAGCAATATTTATGATCAGTGTTACAGGTGTTGAATATAATTTTACAATTTTTTTAAACTGAAGTGCAAAATAATAGTCTATATTTTTCCTGTAGTTATTAGTGGCATTTGCTATGAATTTTATGAAGGCGTTTTATGGAATTTGGGAAGGGCATACAGGTTAGTAAATCTGTTGTATCTTGGATTTAAAGAGATATTAAGTTTTTTATGTTAATTATAGATGTTTCCATATTATTTGCTTATTTATAAGTAGTTGAGTTAAAGAGTTCTTTATTAATAATTGTTATGTAGAAATGTTTTCATATAATTCTAAAGTTATTATTTGCTTTATCAATTTTGGTAATTGGGAAAAGTTGTTTTAAATTTTTAATATCAGACAGTAGTAGAGACCAATTTAATGTACTTTGAAATTTTATGCGTTTAAGTGCCACAGAAACTAAGGATTTCATCTTTCCATTTTAAAAGGTATCTATAGGTAAATTAAGTTGATAGCTTGCCTTAACTATAAATTCCTTGATGCTGTTTTCTAAATTTTTGTAACAGTAATTTTTGTTGACGGATCTGACTGGTATATATTTTACTCATTAGTTTTTTTTAAGTTGATCGTTTTGAATGATATCTGAATTGCCAGTAATTATGTACTGGTGTTGAGAATCTACGTAAGTACTGAAAATTGGCAATTTGCAATGTCATTTAGCCGACTCTTCTATTTCATGGTGGCTAGCAAACAAGTTACTTAACGTTTTTTGATGCAACTATTGGTTTGGTGTCTGTAGCTGGGAAGAACTTTACATTTGTTGAAGATGCGAGAGAAACGAATATTGTCGAACTGAGGATGCAGAAAATTGACTTAAATATACATTTTGCGTTTAGCTAGAAAATTAGAAATCTCTATTTACAATAATCAAGAACTAGGTCTTTAATAATTTGTATTTCGTTGTATTTTTCAAGAAAATTTGTTTTCAGTATTAAAAGGAATTTATTAGTACAACAGTGTAACCAGATGAGGAGTTTCTTGGGGAAGTTTTCAGAATCAAAATAATTTTTTAATTGCTTCATCAATTTAATTGTATCCAAAGTTAGTAAAAAACTTGTATTATTTATTCTACTTTCTCTTTTGCTTCTTTGCGTTTTGGTGCTGTAAAGTTTAAAAATTGGCTGAATATTGATTTATTGGAATGATCTTTGTGACTTTCATATAAGTATTAAGACCATAAGGATAAAGCGAACGTTGCTTTAGTATAAACAATGACTCTTGCAAAAAATCGTTCTCTGTGACTAGGTTATTATGCCCAATATTTGAAGTTGAATATTGTTATTGTTAAAGTCACGGTGTTTAAAATGCTCTAATTCTGCTGAATTAAGCTGTTTAGTTGTATTAATTTTAGTGCTATTCATTTGCGTTGTTTTGAATTTCTTAATATGAGCTCTATGGTTATTCATTCTAAAGTTGAGATTGTTTTTAGTCTGCCCTATATATTTAATATTTCAGGTGTTGCAGGTAAGCATGTAAGCACAGTTATATGTTCTTCATAAAAATTGTTGTTTGAGGTTGCCTGTTGTAGGCATGGCAAAATTTGCATGTTTGTTATCTAGTCGAATGACATTTAATAAATTCAATTTGAGAGATACGAGCAATAGTTAAAAGTAAGGAGGATACTAACCTTCAGTACAGTAAAGTTTTGAAGAAAAACTTTGTAAACTTTAATTTTTCGTGAAGACATTTGATGACTTTGAAAGTCTATAATGCTGATTTTTTTTTTTTTTTTTTAATAAGAATGAAATCGTCACAAGATATCTTGAATTCCATAGATAAGTATTCTTATTAGCAATTTTTTGCCACTGAGAATTATTAAACAATTGTAAAACACATCGATAAATTTGAAACTTATTATAATCTTTTACCCTGCTTGATGAATAATAAACTACTTCCTTATGAAAGCTATAATAGATGCCAGAAGGACTGGCAATAATTCCTCGATTTTCATTTCCATGGTTTTATTTTTTTCGCACTTCTTCGATGATAAATAATATATGTTTGCAAGAGGATTATAAGGTATTTCTCCGCCTTGTTAGCCTGCCTTTATGGTGTAATGGCCAGCACACTCGGCACATATGTGAGAGATCCAAGGTTCGAGTCCCGGCGAGGACTCATTTTTCAAGTCTCTCAGCATCAAAATTCCTAATGTCTCTACAGTCTTAAATAACTAAATACTACAAACATTATTAGTGACTAAACATTTTATAGGCGTTGAAAGCTATTGGTAAGAGGATAAAAACTGGGTAAACTCCCTTGTAATAAATAGTAGCTCCTATCTAGCAATCAAAAATGAAACTAAATTTATTAAATTAGAATGATAGTGCCTTCATCAAGAGTAAAAGTTCATAAGCTAATTAAATCCATTAAAGATTAATTAGTCCATAAGCTAATTAATCTTTAATCGTGGAACTTAAGAGCAGGATCATTATGTTATTGAATAAAAATAATAAATTGCGAAACATAATGGAATCATATGCTCTAGTTTCGGACGTGGTACATTATGTACTTTCATTGATGTAATCCTTATATAGAAAATGAAAATTGTGTTCCATATCTGTATCTCTCTCTCTCTCTCTCAATCATTGCTCAGATTTCACAAAAAAATGCAAAATTTAAAATTAAAATTCCTTAAGTTTTGGGCCCACCAGCGGCCGAGCGGTAAAGTCGCTGAGCACTGGTAGTTCGGTCTGAGGTTCGAATCCCGCGAACGGGCTGGCTGCATGGGCGTTTTCGTGGTTTTCCCCATGTGTAACGTGTATACGAGCCATTTCCCTTAGAAAGTCCTCCACGAAGGCATCCCTCCCCGTAGGCAGATAGCGCTCAAGGCTTTGCCATAATCACACACACACACCTTAAGTTTTGATTATCAGAATTTTATCATTTGTAAAATTAACAAGAAAATATAACTTCCCTTTATGTAAAATCAGTATTTCGTTATACACAATTATGATAATGTAGTCAAACTGATTATTGTATCGATCTATTTATATTAAGACTAATAACAATATGATTTGAACTAATAATAACTATTGCACTGAAAACTAATATTTTTAGGTCAATAATCCTGACATCAAAGCGAAGATCCCCCTACACATTCTTCAGCTATCATTATCATTAGCTTTGTCATATCATTAAATTATGCTTGATTAATTCCTGAACAATAAACCTTCAACTAATTAATCATAGCCTGTTTTATATTATAGAAAACTCAAAATTGGTATTTTGATGCAAATAAACTAATATGTGAAAATAAAAATGTGTAATTTGAGTTTTTAAAATTTCACAATATATCAAATCAGAAATAACGTGAAGTTCATCACAATTTTTATTCAAAAGTTAAACAGATATCATAATAAACATAATTACACGATGAAAAAGTGAATGTTTCACATGATGAAAAAATATTAACAAAGATAACTTAAGTAACTCGCTTTTTTAAAAATATTAGTTAATTTTTCTTTAATTATATAAATAAAATATCTTAAAAATTACTAATCTTTTAAATATTAGTTCAAAACTGCATTTTACTTGATTCACATCATGATGTTTATGAAAAATATACAAAGTACTTCTTTAAGAGGAGAAAAAAAAATAATTGAACACATGAAATGCAATGAAAGTAAGATCATTTCTTGCCGTGAAATATAGATATAACTGATATACTTTCCTTTTTATACATCAATTATATACTATTTTATCAACTAAGTATTAGTGCAGCTTCTATATATATATATATATATATATACTATGTACAATATGAGTAGCATATGTTATTGCTTCAAGAATATATTTCGTGGTATTTACTGAAGTATGCCAGCCGTCACATCATTGAGTATTCTTAACATTTTACTATATGAATGAATAAATTTTAGGAACATACAGGAGTAACATTCGTTTGAGATATCAATTTGTTTTTAACTTTTGAACCAACTTTTTTTTCCAAATGGAAATTTATTTGGCAATTCGTGAATAGAAGATTAATTATATTCTTTCGAATGCAAAGGTTTAAAAGTCTTATAGATAATTTTAACTTCCGATTGAAATATTTTGCGACTGCAGAAGTAAGATCTATTAAGAGAAACATGATTTTGCAAAACTGATTAAAGATATTTGCGAAGTATGTGGTGGCGAACTGAAAAAAAAAATTAAAATCTTCAAATGGAGTGGGATAGACAAAGAAAATAATTGCTGAATTTTAAAGGGTTTTGGAACCATTTTTATTTGGTAGCGAAATATCTGTTGATAGAATTCGATTTAATTTCCAAAGGTAGGCAATTTGCACATAACATCTACACAAACTGTTAAAAAGTAAAGAAGTAAAAGAAAAAAGTAAAGAGGATTTGTAAAACACAATGATATTCCAACTTCAGTTTTCTTTTATTGCTACCAAATAAGACGGAAAAAGACTCAGAGAAGGAACACATTAGAGAGGATTTTGCTTAAGTTGCTTTAAATGCTATTTTCAGATATTCATGTTTTCATTTCAAATCGATAGTATTTCAAGACTTCGGAATTCTCGTTAACTGAATACGTGTTTGCAGTTCTAAAATACTTAATCGTTAAGTTAAAGGGATGCATAAGAACTTCAGCGGAAAAACACGTATGTTATAAATACAATGCAGGGAAATATTTAAATTTTAATAGTGTATAACTGAGGAGAAAATAAACTTGTTAATCATAATTCTCATACTATTTCAGTTATAATGCTATGTCATAGTCTTTCAGCAGTAATCCAGTATATTATCTCCAATATACAGCCACATGCAGCACTTCTTAATTTTACTTTAATAAGTTTAACAACAAACATATAATTTTATTCTTTATTCTAACATTTAAATCGTGTACTTAATAATATTTTAGTTTCTAAAATAATACTCGATATCTCACACATCTCTACATAACACATATACCTCCTCTATTTCGGCAGCATTCTTTATCAGAGATATCAGGTGTCATTTACATAGGAAATATTACAAAGAAGTAAACTTTTATAAATATTTTTAAACTATCCGCAGAAAAATTAAATTCCCTGAGATTAAAAAAAAATATGAAAAAAAAATAAGATTGAAAGTAATATTTAAAATCCAAAATTTGCCAGTAAAAAAATTTCTGGATTTTTAATTAAAAACTATTCCTTCATATTTTAAACTGAAATATCATATTTTTACAGTTTTCTGAGATATGAGTTCAAACAATTCTAGAAGTAGGGGCTTAATTTAACTTTGACATTTGAATTTGCTTCTTAAGCTGATAATCTAAATTTATTTCTTTAATATTCGATGAATATATTATCGGTTAAGATGGAAATTGGAAACAGAAGTTTTTTAACCGCTTAGGATGTTTGTAATTTGCCATTGTTTGCTATCTATTGTTTTTGTAGAGTATAATATAGTAGATGTATTGCATTTATCAGTTTGTAAACTTATCCAGATTTCACTAATCACAGTTATATTGATATATTAAAATAAGCTAACTTTTGTAGCTATAGTTAGATGAATAAGATACAAAACAATTAAGGCAATCAATATTTATCGCGCATCTTTTGCAGCGTAGACTTTTAAAATTTATTTTTATAATTTTTCTCTTATTTCAAATGCTGTTTGTTCTTAACAAGTATCTATTTAAGAATACTTTTACAACACTTTCAGCCATTTAAAAGCTTCCTTTACATATCCATTAACATAAATTTTTGTATAACTGTAATCCAAATAAGAAATTAGGTAAGTAATTTTTTTTTTTAAAAAGAAACAAATGTGTCGCACAAAAATTGTATATTAATTAAAAAGTTTTCCAGCTGATATGTCACGAAATTTTTAAATAGATATATTAAAATTTTGAATAGATTTCAACTTTTAACTTGCGCGGATGCGAAATTTCTGCACTTAAAGTATTGAAATTTAAATGGAGAAACTAATTAGTGTATATTGGAGATTTGTGTGCCTCTAGAGCACGTGATCACGTCTTGGTAAAGTCTGTGTAATACAGTAAACGCAGATTTCAAATCTTATACTACATATGCGGCTTAAGTGTTTGTCGCCGATAGTTTATTAGTTGCTTGCGTAACTATAAATTGTTTTATTCCCCGTGCAGTGCAGCGCGTGACGAATATTATGAGAAAGCTAAGCCGGAAAAATTAAAAATACAAGAGCACGTGCATTTAACCTTTAATAAATAAATTTAACATCTATATATAACAGAATTCGGAAATATGCAACCGGCAAAAACCGGCAACAAAGTAAAAACAAATAAAATGAAAAAAATAAATATCTTTATTATATGCGGCTTAAGTGTCTGTTTGTCGCCGATAGTTTATTGGTTGCTTGCGTAATTGTACTAGCCAATGGGTGAAGTTGCCACGGCACAGGGTTGCCGTTTCAATTGAGACGTAGACTATTTCCTGTAAAACTTGCCTTTGCTATGATCATCAATAAGTCTTAGGGCCAAACGCTTAAGCGTGTTGGCATTTTTTTACCTGAGCCTGCATTTTGACACGGTCAACTTTATGCTGCCTGTTCAAGAGCTCGTGAAAGAACGGACGTGAAATTAAAAATAATTGATGGTCCTCTGCAAGGCGAGCTTAAAAATTATGAAAAGATCTACACAAGAAATGTTGTGTACAAAGAGATCTTTGACATGTGACTTAACCTTTTATTATTTAAATCACCTTTACTTATTGAGCTAGAGGTGGCTCTTAAGAAATGTACCGCCAGTGGTTTCCTTCATTGCACTTTACTTTAAGCAATTAAGTAAGTAGAAGGGGGAAACCTCGTGGGGCAGTAAGCAAAGGGTCGTCCTCGCCGCCTGCCCTGGGTAATTCAGTTTAAATTAGCAGACACCTTTGCACAAATCATTTTAATTACAATTTATAATATCTAGAACAGCGGTCATTTCGTATGACCGCCGGGCTTTCTAGTTAGGATATATATGTCAATGTAATAATCATAATTGAGTTAATAATAATCAAATCACTGTGTTGGGATTGTGTGCCCAGTTAACTGTATTTTCATTTGAAGAAGGTTAAGAAACTATAAATTGTTTACTATATAAATCAAATAAAAATAAAATTTTTCAAAATTGGAAAAAAGTCCATATTCTTTTAAGAGTTAAAATTTAACATGCAAGCCAACTAAATATGAATTCTTGAAAAATGGAAAAAAAAAAAATCAAATGTTTCCATTATGATAATTTTTATTCAGCATTTTAAAAGATGAATGATTAAGAAATGTACTTTCACTTTACTTTTCCAAAATAACTAGTAAACAAGATATTTAACTTTTGTTTTAATTAGTGTAAAATGTACTTATTTCTTCTAAGAATTTTACATTATTTTGTTTTCCGAAGCCTTTTCTCCGTATTTCAGTGATTTATTTTGGTATGATACGTATTTAATTTTTTAATATTGGTCACCGCTTTTATAAATTTTATTCTGATTAGTATTTGAATAGATTTAGTTTTAAGTTCTCTTATTAATTATAGCTCATATTTTAATTATCACACGTACAGAGTTAACTTTTCGTTTTGCTTGAGTGTCTATAATGTGCTCAATGAAGGGTTTAGAAATTTTTGAAATGTAATTAACTTCTTTTCATATCTCAGTAATGTGTCCAACACAAGACTTCGAAATTTCAGCAAATTCTTAGAAAAACATCACTTCTCAAAGTGCATATACCTTTCGAATAAAATTATTTATTTCTGTGATGAGTTTTATGACAGAATTCGCTACTTGAAGAGTACTAAAAATGAACAGGTTGAATTTACATGAAATGAGCTCATCGTCTTTTTATGAATTTGAAATTCTTAAATACAAAAGATAATACACATAATCGTTCAGTCAAATTTCACGCAAGTGATAAATTTGATCACATTTTTATGTAAAATATTTCCCCGAAACTTCATGAGATATATTCTGTATGTACACAACTCATATTATAGAGAACAATCTCCATGCCTAATGAAGTAGCTGTTACTCAATTCTACAAAATATGCCTCTTTTGCTTGTGACTTTGCCTCCGACGCACTAGCTGTGGTCATTGCATTAAACAGCGTCTGATTATTTAATGCCTTAATCACATTTTTCTTGTGGAAACTACACAAAAGAGAGGTTTTTCCTCTAGAGTTTGTTGTATTCCTTGATTACTTCAAACAAAGTCAATTTTTGATAATTTTTATCTCAGCATATAGGCGATGATAATGAATGAGGTGGTGCCAAGTAAGAGGGCCTGTCTACTCCCTGATGATGGCCAGCAGCTGCCGCTGCTGCCATATGAGCAGCAGCAACGTTTTCGCTGGCCCATGGTTGCAATGTCTGTAGAGCATGTAAAGAAGAGTTACTTAAACACACTGGATCACGAGCTTGGTCATAGATGGACTTGGAAACGACTTCCGCTTGTAGCGACATCATAAGTCTATTGGCAGCTTGGCGTTCTGCTTCACGTTCTTCGGCCGTCTGCCTCCTAGAAAAGAAGAAAAAATTAGTACTAATACAAAATAATTTTCTTAGGAATCACAATATTATTGTGTAATCAAAATGCCTTAAAATAGGAGTAATAATTTCATTTAAAACTTTTGCCGGAGAAGTACTTAGAAAATCATTGCCTCTTGTGATTAGTTTAGACTTGTGACTAGTTACACTAGGGTCAGATTTACGAAACTGGAGACTTGGGACAAAATTCTTATGGAGGTCTCCCTCTAATTCTTCAGCGTAACAGATATCATTATATAAAGTATTTCATAAAATAATTTATCAGTAATAAATAATAATACTTAAATGTTTTTTTCAATTTCAAGTTATAAAATTCTTGCTGTATGATTCGCTTTCACGGCTTCAGTTTGTGATGTTTCGTGCAGATGTTAATCTGCACGAAACATAAACTACGTCGCATTTTATTTTGTGAAAATTAGACTAAGTTAATTAATCAAGGTCACACTGGGCTATTGAGCTAGAAATGTAAACTGGGGAAAAAAGAAGCTGAGAGATTTTAGAAATTTTTAAAATCTGGGGGAAAAGGGAATGCTAAAAATTTTGTATTTAATTTGGCAAACCTAGGATTTTACAAAAAATACATAAAATTTGACAATTTTAAATACTATAGGAGGATCTGTAGACCTTCAGAAAGTTGATGAGTAAAACAGCAAAAATCAGGCTGTGCTTCAAGTTGTCCACAAGACGTAACCACAACCATATATTTTAAGCAGAAACATTTTCAACAATTAAAAGGCTTAATAATATTATTTAAATATTTTAATAAGATGTATTATGATTATAACACTCTCACTTCACTAACAATACGTACTGTACTTTCTAATATCAGCTCTCTTAGGGTGAGAAGTCTTTATTTCTCGAAGTGCATCTGATATTTTTTCATTAAAATTTGCTGCAGTTATAAAATGCTTCTTGTGATTTTCTAAGGTAAGTGTTAGTAGCCTTCATTGATCTAATTTATTGCGATCTTCCTAATTTTTGTCTGGCTTTAAATGTTTTCCAACAGACATATCCATAGTTTGTTTAATACTGACTTCTGTGCAATAACTTGTTTCAAATGTGCTGTAATAATTAATTTAAGTTTATAGGTATTTTCTCCCTCCTTTCCACATGCCTTCGTGAAGTAACTGGAAGCAAGCTCGACACGTATTCGGGAGGTCCGGAGCTCAAATCCCGGAGAAGATATTAAACATTTTTCGCGCTGCTCCGTTGATGTAACCTAATGACAGTTTCTATATATCTCTTTTATACCCTTTATCTATGTACGATATTCTAATAGTCTGTCACCAACTTCAGTCTGTCATCCTTTAATTAAGTTACCTTCTTCGTATAAATGAAATAAGGATATTAATTAACTTAATAAATGATGATTTTCATTCATGCTACAGATTTCAGAGACGCATTGTTTTCTAGAAAAAAGGCAAAAGCATTTTCACTCATTTTCCCGCAGACAAGCATGTAGCTAGTTACATTTTAAATAGGGTGTAAAGGCATTACTATTTCAAGCGTTTTTCGATTGATTGGTAACGAGTCAAACACATACATTATAAGTTCATATATTAATTCATTATATTATTTTCTTACTTCCCCTGCCAACGATGTAAATTAATAATTTAACCAATAACATTATAGTGTAAAATACTTCTGAGTTAAATATAGAAGTTATCTTTACATTATTAAGAATTATATTTTTTCAACTTAAGTTCTTTTATAAAAAAGGCAGTTGCTATCAGTACAAAAGATAGACCATTATTAAATGGAAAAAAAAACTCGTTAAAGTGAAAATCCCACTGAGAAGCAAACAATTTCAAGGGTATTTATTATAAAGAAACCGTACTTATTTTTATAGCAATAAAATAGAGGTCTAGCATCAGCAAGACTCTCAAATTTCTTTCAAATAAATAAAACTGCTAAGAGTAGTAATTGAAAGCATATAATTGCCTCTAATATGTAATAAGGGATGTAGACACAAATCCATGTCACACAGGCTGTAAAAAATATCTCCTACAGAGAAGTTTACGATGCCGCTTTGTCAGAATTATTTTAACTACTATGGTTTTCGCCCCACAAGGTCTTATTGTTCTTTGAGCTTTTATGCGGACGAAATTTAGGTTTTTATAACTCTATTTTACGTGTCGTGCGATACATTAGCAATAGGTGGGCTCTTATACTAGGTTTTTTTTTTTTTTTTTTTTTATTAAAAAGCTGATAGTTCTGTAATGAAGCATGTAATTGGACTATTATGCATGAGTATCCAGTTACGGTGGTTAATTAGTCTTAAGTAGCATTTTTTCTACCTTCTGAGATACTTACTTATACTTTTATAGCCTTTCAAGATGGTCTAATAATAAAATGTGTATGATCACAGTATGCTTCCCTTATCAGCAATATTTCGTATTTACGCTGTTTTGGTTAATATCTTAAAATAATAATATCAAATAAAATAATCTATGTAAAATAAAAAACATTCAACTAGAAAGATTTCAGATTTCACATGAGAAAAAGAAAAGTCAATATTTTAAACCCCACAAATTTTATAAATTCGAAGAAAAAGAACATTTTTGCTCATGATTATTTTTAAAATTTTATAAAATCTGTATTTTAAGCACCACCAAATGCTGAACCAACCTTTTTTTTTTTTTTTTTTTTTTTTTTTGAAATATTTGACAATTTTCATTTTTAAATATTTCATTCTATGTGTATTAACGAACCGCGTAGTGGTTAAGGAAGCTTACTGCGATACCAAAGGGCCTAGGTTCGAATCCAGGAAAAGGCACAGAAGTAAATTACCAGTTACTTCATCATAAGAGTTAACGCAGGCCGCCTATTAGGCGTTTCCATAATAAAATGACTACCGCCTGTGTCCTTTGTAGTGGCGAAAGCTTGAAAACGGCTAGTGCTTGCCGTAAAAAAAAAGTTCATTGATGTTGTAAATAAAAAGCTTTCAGAAAAGTATAATAAATTTTATAAATTAATTCATCATCTTGCTTAATATTTTTCAAAGCAAAAGTAAAATAGTTTGTTTTTAAACAAAAAATTGTACTCTTAAAACATACCTAATTATTTTTTTGTTAGCATGCGTATTTACATACTGAAGGAAAATAAACAAAAACCAAATTGTGTATATATCAAAATATAATATCTGCAACGAAGTGCACAGAATACAATAAAAATGCTATAAAGAAAATATAAAGCAAGAATTCTGGAATTCCAACACGTAAGGAGTTGGAGTATTTAATTATGGCAAAGCACACTAGGGCTATCTGCCTAAGGGGAGGGATGCCTTCGTGGAAGACTTTCTAAGGGAAACTGGCTCGTACACACGTTACACATGGGGAAAACCACGAAAGCGCCCATGCAGCCAACCCGTTCGCGGGATTCGAACCTCGGACCGAATTACCAGTGTTCAGCGACTTTACCGCTCGGCCGCTGGTGGGCCGTAAGAAAGGAAAGTGGCACATGCAAATGCAATTTAAAAGTATACCAGATTAGAAATTTCATAAAAAGTAAATATATTACAAAAAAAACACATAGATAATGTATATATATATATAAAGCTATTTACCATTTGTTGCAATTTTTTGTACATATCATGTTTTTTTGTAGTATGTTTTATTTTTACAACAGTCCTTTTTTAATTCTTAAAGCGTTAAAATTTATTAATTTTTTTCTAACCCGTTTTTATTACTAAGCCGTCTCAGGTTGTAAGATTAATCTTTTGTTTTTACGAGTTTGCTTTTACTACTTTGTTATTGTTTCTAGATTTTGAATGATTTTACCTTTTTTGTTAAGGAACTATAGAGTCAAATGAATTTTTTAGCATAAACTTTTAAATGTTCCTCTTAATTCTAAATTTTTTAAAAAAATTTGAAGCTCAATGCGCAAAATTCTTGACAATTAAGGTCTCTCTAATTCATGTTGTCTTGCTACTTATATATATATATATATATATATATCATGGAGGTAGGAAAGGGAGGAGGGGCCATTCCGCGCTAGAAGTGAAGCACTGCTTTGAAGCTTGGGTCACCAGACTGGGTGTTCTTTGTTTACATTCAGAAGCTCGCTTGACAAGATTCTGATAGTATTTCGACACACGATAGTTCCATAGAAATCGAAAAAGGGACACTCTCGCATGAAAGAAACATTCATAGTGTGATGGATAATAGCAATTTGTATAGTTTACTGACATTTACGCAAAAATCACATCTTGGTTATTTTTCGATAACTAACAACAGCGATTTTGATTATGAATTTGTTTTATAAAATTCTAAGCTGTTGCACTACAAAAATATGGATTTTAAGAAAATTGCTAAAAGAGATCTGCCAAAATTTATTTTCTAGAACATTTGAAAAGTTTGAAACTTGATGGCTAAATGTAAATATAAAATTATGTATGTTAAAATATTTGTAATTATGCACATAGGTCAGATTAAGTTTTTATTAAATAGAGTAACGCATGCAAGGGCTATCTGCCTAAAGAGAGAGATGCCATCGTGGAGGAATTTTGAAGAAAAACTGACCTTTGAGTGGGTATTAAAAATAATACTTATAATTTTCATTCAAATTATATTCATATATATTTTTTATTTAAAACTTTCGGGTGTATGCTAAATTAGTGTAAATTACTTTACACGAAAAATATAGTGAATGCACAGAAATTAAAGATTTGCACATGCCGGAAATGATAAATAGGAAATATGTATGGGTATTTATGCATGTGCTTGCAAAAAGCATGTATCTGCCTTTGACAAAATACTTAAATATTCATTAAATTATTTATAAATGTATTTGAAATGAAGAATTTATTCACTTATAAACAACTGTGAAAGTACTGTGAAGAAATCTAATGATTAAATGTATCTAATTTATAATGATTATAAATGTTATCTAAATATATAATAACCTTAATATTGAGTTGAAAACATAAATTGAAATCCTGTTGACAAATACGTTATAAAACTATTTAAGCAAGAATTGTTCGTATTGGAAAGCAATCTGTTAAAAGGTATTGTAAAGCAAATGCTATGAGATGCGCACTTAAGAACGTAATAAAGAGTTTTGGAATATGTATTGTTGAAATGAAGGGTAAAAAAAAAATCTGATAAGTATAATTAAAAGAATTATTCCCCTTACATTTTATAATAACTCAGTTACAAGTTTTAAATAATACTTAAAAAAAAAAAATTATTTTATTCCTTTTGAGAAATGTTCAGAGAAAGTCAAATACTATTTAATACCTATTTAATTATTAGGAATTAGCGAAATACTTATTTAAAGTATTTCACTAATTCCTAATAATTCTCTAATTTAAAATGAACCGAATAGAGCATTAATTATAAATTGACTTACATTTTTCGATTTAAAAGATGCCTCAGAAGCCAAAAAATCATGTCATATTTAAGAAAGTATTTTAGGAAGAAGCTCTATAAATAGAAAAGAAATAATGCATAATTTTAATATTAATAATGCAATAAACTTTGATCTTAATTTTTGTACCTTAACCGAATAAAATCGAATTACCTTAATTTTTTTTTTTCTAATGTAATTAACGAAAACTTGTGAAAATACATTCAAATTAAACCATTCTGAGAAAACTGTCCTGTGAAAAGTATAGCATTTAATTCCGTTCAGAATGAAATGTTGTTTAAAAATATGTTGTTTTCACATACTTAGGACTCTGAAGTGTTGTAGAAAAAGAAAATATATACATTTATATGTATATTTGCGACGTAATTACAAAATATTTACACCCGAACGCGTCAAATCCCATAGAACTCAATGGAAAATGACCCAATGTTTTGGTCACCACGTAGGGATCGCCGGTGCTTCAGAGCAGGGTACGGAGAAACTTGTTTAGGGCGACTCCTTCTTACTTCCTACCTCCATGATATATATAACATTTATCTATATTAAAGAAGTTTCCCCATTTTTCTAATTTTGATTTCAGAACTCTGAACATTTTTAGCTTTTTTATACTGATATTTTATTTACTTTGCTTTATACTTATATTTAATTGCGAATTTCCAATGCTAAAGCCTAGAATTAGTTGAATTTAAACCGCTAAATTCAGAAAGTACAAAGGTTGATTGAACATTTTTGAAAAAACCTCTTTTTTTCCTTTCCCTATTGTAGATATGGTAACCTTGTATTGGATTTTTAAAGACTATTCATCAAAATGTTTGAACCTGTAATTGGATAGGTACAGTCTTTAGTTATTTGCTCACAGCGATAGAAGTAACTAAGACATTTTATCATGGCGGATAAGAAAGAAGTTTTTATGACAATACGCAGAGTTGTGATTGAGCTTTATGTTAAATTTGAGAATAACCATAAAGATCGCTTGGTATGTTACAATATGCATATGGTGGTTAAACCTTTAGTCTTGCTTCAGTATTTTATGATGCACGCATTTTAAAATGGCAAGATGCGGGTGATATACAAGGCATGTTCTAACGTACTATGGTTAGGGATGTCAACAGAGAGACAATAATGACTGTTATGTAAACGTCTTGAAGAGTATTTTCGTGGAGCTATAAGGCAGGAAATATCAAATTTGGCAAAGATAAAGCTTTGCTAAAGGATAATTGCTTGGTTGAATATTGCTGTTGCTGCATCGACAGTATTGCCTGAAATCGATCCTTGAAGTTTAGAACATTATTCTAACTAATAATCTGTTTGCATAAGATATTTGTGCAGTGATATTGTATTAATATATGATTTTTGCTTCGTGAGGTTCTCAAGAAGGAAAAGTTACGGGCCAAGCTTTCGCCCATAAAGTCATGTGATCCTGAGTAAGAGAGTCGGCTGCTGAACATTTCAATCAGCCTACATATGTTGGCAAACGTTCTTTAAAAGGAAGCATAAAGATTTCAGTAAAATCGCACTTTTAAAATGTTTATCTATTAGGTTTCTCAATTAAAAAATTAAAATGAAAATCATTTTTTTTAAGAGTAGAACTTGCTCACTGCTGGTAAATCCAGTAAAGTGCTATTATTCCTTCTATCTAGAAACAAAAAAAAACCTTCATATTACATTTATTTCAAAATCAAAAGTCAACTTTATATATTAGAAAATATCAAGCAAAGAAGTTACAAAAGAGATAATTCCCTGAATTTCACATTAAGAAGACAGAACTTATCGCCATCGAACACTTGCGGATGCGCCTACCGTTACCAAAGAGTAAAGAACAAATCGGAAAAGAAATTGTCATATTGCATTCACTTCCCATTCGTGAACAAAACGAGGGTATTCGAAAATACTTCTTCCGATGGTTCACGAAAATTGAAAAACCAGAAATCACTCTTCCATATAAAGAACAGCAATAATATAATAATACCCCATAAAATCCACCACATCGTCATTGTTGCAAGACGAAAAACAAAATGGCCTCAGAATGTACAAAATCTGCCTTCCGAATATGACGTTACGACCGCAAAGGAACAAGCATTTGATGCGTATGTGATCATGTAGAATGCAGTTAAAATAAATATTTTAGCTATCCATTGTGAAGAACCATTCAGTCGTTCAGCAATCCGGTATCATATTCCATATTCCCAGCAAATGCTACGAAGCAGTTCATGACTTGCGCAGTAAGGATTGTGAGTATCGTAAGTGGCATGCGCAGTTATTTTGGTACTTTGCGATATAGACATAAAAGTGGAAATTTTATTTTATGTTATGAGTTTTTATGACGTGCACACACATCAGATGTTATGCAATTTGTTTCCAGAATTCTGCAACTAAACTTATGACAAAAATAAAATCACTGCGTGGCATAAAAAACAATAATATTTTTACTATGGAGTTTCACTTCTTTGTACTGTTCTATACACGCAGTTAAGTATCTTTGGAGACACTGCTAAAAGCTTGTTTGCTAACGTTTCCAAAAGTCATTTTTATTTAATTTCAAACAAATATTTGACTTTTTAATCATGTTCATTTTTTCTTAGTTTAAGTAGAAAATATGATCATTGTAGGCAGTATGGATGTAATATAGTGTGGACAAAAGCATAAATTATTTTCGGTTGTATAAATTTTTATTTAGGAATGAAAAATCTACGTTCCTCTTATTTTGCATGCAAAATTACATCTTATTCATTTCCTTTTTAGGTGTGACATAACAAATGGAATGCTTCAAGAGGTTAAAATATTCATTACCTTACAAATTTTGGATATTCAAAGTTTTGTCTAGTCTATCATTTTCACTTTAATGCATCGAAGAAGATTGTTGCTTGTCCTTTTGAAATGGTTAGAATCAAATACTCGGAGTATTTTATAAAGAATTGTGTATTATTTCAATTATGTTAAACTAACAATATTAAAAAATTATTTTACAAATCCCATCAAAACAGAACGAAAGAAGTAACTCTTAGCCAAAAAGGGGCTATTAGTTACAAATGATATTTTTCGTTGAATCGCTGTAAATATTTCGTTTCACTTTCCATTCAAGTCTGTTGCCATTGAGCAAAATGTAAGGTAGTCCTCTTTTAAACTGAATCTGTCTGTTGTGGATTAGCAAACTAAGCTATCTGAAAGGAACAGATGCAGATCTTAAGAATATTCTTTTCTTTCTTTTAAACCGTATTTAATTAAATAATTAAAATGCATTTAATTCCCTTCTCCTTCGAGCATGCCTTCGTGGTGTAACGGTTAGCACACTCGGCACGTATTCGAGATGTCGAGTCCCAGCAAGGACATTGCTCATTTTTCCCGTGTCCTGCTTCAAAACAACCTAATGACTCTACAAGCTACATCATCTAATTAAAAGTATTCAATATTTTCATAGAATGAAATGTTTCTTTATTTATTTCATATTTTTCATATTTATTCATATATATATATATTTCATATTAAACATTTCTTTTATTTATTTCATATTTTGTAAAACTTTAATTATTATCAAACCCAACGATTTGAAAACGAACAGTGGTGAAGCCGTACTGAATAAAACATTTTTATCTTCAGCGCGCGAGGCTGTGTATCGGAAATTCTGAAGTTATGATGTTTCTAAATATTTTGCGATTTTGCTGCTGAATTGAATTTTGTGTGGGGTAAATGAGAAGGAAATGATGTTTAATAAGTAACGTTAACACACAAAACTTTAATAAAATAAAAACAAACAAACAAAAAAAAAGGTTTTGTAAGACATCTTACTAAGAAATCTGAACATTGATATGATAAACTGAGAAATGGTGAAAAATGTATGTCAACACTTAACACTGCATTGGGAATCCTAAACATATGCTTCTATGGTACTTTTAAAACATTTGTGATTTTGGTGCTAAATTGTATACAGCGTGTGAAAAAAACAGTACTTCATAGTGAAGTTAAACAGACAAAAAAATGAATTAGCATGACTGAGTGAAACAGTGAACTCAGAGAGAGTGTAAAAAACCTTAACAAATACTTCTATGATCTGTTATAAGCAGAAACTTTCCAGATTTTTTTAATTTTTAAATTTTTAAACTATTAAATCCATCTTCCCCAAATCCCAAAATTATTGAATTCATACAAAAGAAACATTACAGAATTTTAATCTAAACAGTCTTAGTTTGTATCATCATCATCATCATCATTATTATTATTAAAAGAACAGAATGAAACTGATCTCAACCACAACATGTAGCATTATAAAAATTCAGAGGGAAAATTAATTTAAGATTGTACTTTGTAACTTAATAGAAGTATAGTTTTCAATCAAAGACATGACAATTATCGAAATTAATTTATATATATATAAAAGAATAGAATCAGATTCAGACGCTGCAATGATGAAAGTACTTGTTTGACTTAAATAAAGACACATGAATTATTTTTAGAGACAGATGAATTATTTTTAAAGATGCATGAATTATTTTAAAGACACATTAATTAATTTTAAAGACACATGAATTATTTTTGAAGACACATGAATTATTTTTGAAGACAAGAATTATTTTTAAAGATACAATAATGATACATGAATTATTTTTAAAGCACTTGTTATAAAATTATTCTGTGCACAATAATGCTAGGTAGAGTAATTTCTTTTGGTAATGGCTTGTCATGTTGTGTATTTGATTTGGAAATGCAATTAAATTGTTGCTGTTTAGCTTCAAACTAGTTTAGCGCATGTACTGAATATTCCGATAGCAAGTACAAAATATTTCCCTAAGTTCTGCCATAATAATTAACAAAAATTGCTTGTCTGTAAAAAGTTGTTCTTTTCGAATATTGCCGTGTAATTTCGGAAACATGCTTAACAACGTTTTTGTTTCTCTGCCATTATAAATTGTTATTTCACACAGTACCCGGATGATTTCTAAATTCACAAACATCATTGACAACAATTTAGGAAAACATTTAACATTATCTGTCTATACTTCGATTAGTTTAATGTCCTTACTACCAGAATTATGAAGCACTCTTATTAAAGGGCATCTAGACCAAAAAAAAAAAAAAAAAAAACTTTCTTTTGCTTCCTTTTTCATCAGCAAGCTAATAAAGGTTGAGTGACAACTTCTCTGTATCGAAAGCAATTTATGACATCCCCGGGCAAAGAAAAGGTGAATATGAAATAGATGCCAATTCAGAAGTTGAGACTTAATGGTACTATTGCGTTGCCATGCTTTGATCTAATGATAACTGCAATTCGTCGTCATCAGGAAGCATTGGATATAAACAATCTTAATGAAATGGTAATAACTTGGTTACAAGCGCTACTGTGCCCGCATGTCTTGGTTATGTCTGGGGGCCATGTTAATAGAGAGGATCTTTTGACGAGAGCAGTGATGCATGCCGACTTTTGAAGAGATAAAGAGAGTGTCATACATTTCTAATGAGGCAAAATGCCCTCATAGTGGGAATTCCAAAAGACATACTAAAAACATCAATCCACATACATAGCGTTTATAGTTGTCCGCTTGTTTTACATCCAAACGCTCGCTGTAGTGAACTGATGCACATAACATGTGTTACAGAGGCAAGTTTCCAAGGACAGTTAAACTTTATAAGCTCACGTGCTAATAATTTTCTAACTTTCATGCCACCATAACAAAAACATGTCGTTAAACATGAATTTTAATAGGCTATGCATAAATACCCTTTCTCTACCCTGATTAGTACAGTTGGTTAGTGCTCCTGGCCGCTGTATCGTTCGTTGGACCCAGGTAGTTCCAATCTCGGCTCGATTCTAGACGAAAGGGCTGGCTGCATGGGCGTTTTCGTGGTTTTCTCCATGTGTAACGTGTATAGAGATAATTTTCCTTACAAAGTCCTCTACGGAGGAATCCCTAAATTTAGACATATAGCTCTCGAGCGCTTTGCCATAATTCAATAAACGAAAACAAACCGTTCATTAGGTTTGGGCTCGAATTTCAGAGAAAGCATTGATGTTTGTAATTGTATAATATCTGTGCGGCATGGAGACACTCAAAACACACCGCAAGATAAAAATCCTTTTAAATTTCTTGGTGATAGGGGAAGAGGAGTGCAAAATACTTGGATCTGTCTCCCGGAGGTTCAATTCAAAATTGGGACCGAGTTAAAGTCAGACTGTCACCTGTATGGTGCTCAAGGTCCATACCAACAATGGATGTAATCATGTGCTCCTTGCTACAATAAAATTCGTGGCCACAACAATAAAGCCACAACGACAAATATACTTTCATCAGAGACTAGCAATTTAATAAAAACATATAGTGTAAAACCAGCAGTTGATTGATCTGCAAGTAAAACAGATTTGATAATTTGACGTTATCTCATTTGATGGTCACTATAAGGTTTTTCTTCCTTCTAATTTGAAATGGATAGGTTTACTTGGGATAATTAATATTTCTTCAGTTCATTCAGTCAGAAATTTGAATCAGAAGACACATTAATAGCCTAACAAACATAAAACTGTTTAATACCGCTATGCCTTAAATTAAGAGCTGTTTAAAAATTTTAGAACAATTTGAGTACTGAATTAGTCAGCTCAGGGATAAATTGCAAGTAAGTTTACTGCCCAAATAATAGCGAAAATCACCTGGAAACAACTTAATCCACTTGCTACAGAAGATAAATTAAAAGCGTATTAAGAAATACATCTTATGCGTGCAGTATATAATTTACACTCCAAAATTATATTATATATTCTGAATGAAAGGCTATCATTCATTTCTCAGGTTAGGTTAGGTTAGTTTAATACATTAAGGGAAAACAACTCGGGTACTCTCTGCCTATGGCAAGGAATACCATTGTAGAGAAATTTTTGAAGGAAACTGACACGTATCCATGTTACACATGGGGAAAATCACAAAATTTCTTATGGAACAAGCCCGTTTGCTAGAATTCAGGCCCGGACGCACTACCACTGTTTAAGGACTTTACGGTTCGGCTGATAGTGGACCTGTCTATTTCTGAAAGTTGAAAGCAAAAAAGGCCCACATTTGCAGTAGTTATGAAAAAAGTTAATACTTTGGAGAGACATTAGTCTTTTTTTCCCTTGAAGCAGGAGACGTGAAAAATGTGCAGCGTCCTCTCCTGAACTTGAATCCTGGACCTCTCGAATAATAGTCTGGTATGCTCCTAGTTACACCACAAAATATGCGGACAGGAAGGAGAAATAACCTTATATACTCCCTTTTAACCCTTTGACTACGAATTAAAAAAATACCCCATTTTCTACCCAAGTGAGCAAAATATTTCATAAATAAGCTAAATTTAGCATTTGGGATTTTTTTGACAAACGGTTTCCAAGCCTGGGGCACATATGTCCCAGTCGTAGTTAATAGTGGGATACATATGTCCCACACGTAGCGATCGACTTACTATAAACACACTTATTTTACTCTGGAAAATTTTATTATATGAAACTTATATGCATCGTATGGTACAGGGTAAAGCATTTTTTGCATAACCCAACATTACACATTTGGCAACTCATATTTGTTATTTTCTCTATGTTGTGCACAACGAGCACAGTGGCGTCTTGGTTTCCCAACTATTGGAAGATAATCCCCAAGATTCAGGAAATTCTTAGCAATCTTCGGCCCAGCGTTAATTTTTAAACTTTTAGTAGGACATATATGTCCTTTTGTAATCAAAGGGTTAAAGGGCGACTGGGGACTAGGAACCCATGATACACATAGAGAATACCACGAATACACATCTGCGTATACAGCCCGTTCGTCAGAATATGAATCCGTGTTGAACTACCAGTGTTCATCGTAATTACTGCTCTGCCGTTGGTAGGCCAGAGATTTAGTCGAATGAAGTCATTCTGAAAACTGCTTGCTTTGTACCTGTCAACTACTTTATGTTAATTCTTAAAGTTTTCTTATTATTGGATTGAAAATTAGGGCGAATAATTACCGATGGTTTCTAAATAATCTGCTATTATAATATTACTATTATTATTTTAATTACTCTGTTATTACATTTATTACTGTATTTAAGCATTTGAAATATTAATTAATTAAATTGCCTCTTGTTTAAGTTATCCATCTGACAAATTTCTCTTTTTAGAATTTTTTCATCGCAAGGGCACTTGATTACACTTCAATGCCCCCCATGAATCAAAGATGCATGAGACGGAAGCAATAAAATTCTTTTTTAGAGTATAACAATACATTTGTAAACATTTTTTGTTGTTGTTGTTCAACAAATACATATTAATTTTAGCAATGTTTCAAATTTTTAATCTATATTATATTAAAATTAAGACTACAGATAATCGTAAATGAATCAAAACATTTTCAAGTGAAAGAAAAAATATTGCACTTCTCTGTTTCCGAACCAAAAGATCAAAATGATTAATCCTCAACAGGATTTATCAAAATTCGAAACAAGCAAAAAATTTGGCCTCTTTGGTCAGCTACACAAGTTATCGATGCAAGCGAAAAGTTCTCGAAAAGATATCAAAAATCGTACTCCAGACGCACAAAAGAAGGGAAAAAATAGAGCTTTATTATTTCATAGCACTACGTTACAATGTAAACATTTATATGTAACAGGAGAAGATGAAAAAGCGAAAAAAGCAACTTCTTTTATTTGCACATTCATTTTACTGTCATGGTCTGAAACCAAACGAACCAATATCCTGAATTATGTTTGTATAAGAATACAAATACTGAGCTGATTAATAACATTAAAGAACATTTCCTTCTTAGATTCATGAATTTGATTTATATTTTATTCAGATGTCGATTTACTTCAAATGCATTGCTCACATAACTCATGCGTGCATGAATTTTCGTCGTCAAAGGAGAATACAGTTTACACTCAAAAACTTCAGAAAGCGATCTTCAGAATTCTCCTCATGCGTTTCCGTCCATCTCTCATGAACAAAAGAAAAGCTTTGCTGACACATAGCCTACCGGATAAATTAAAACGTTATTAAGTACAATTTTTGACAAGTGAATTTTATAGTATAAGTGTTAAATGCTGTTGTGTAAGGCATAATTTAGACTAGGTGATGCGTAAGTAAAGACCATTATCATAATGCGTAACTCATATTTGAAGCTATTGTCTCCGTATATAAATGTCAGTTGTTCACGAAAGGCTGTTTCCGAATGCATTCCGCATACGTAAGTGCGGAGTTCAGCGTTGAATATTAAAAGGAAATGCTAAGAGGATTGCTTATTTGGTTAAGAGTAATTCATAAACCACAAGCATTTCAACTGACCACAAATCATCTTAAATTTTGAAAGTTTTATAATGTTTCAGATCATTTCGTCTGAGAGAAACGACAGAAAGAATAAAATTTTCAATCAATATAAAATCAAGTAACATAGTTGCCACGAAAAGGCAGGAAAAAAAGTTGCCACAATGGAAAACTTTAAATGGGGTATTTGCATTCTAAAAAAAAAAAAGAAAAAAAAAAAAAAAAAGAAGTGCTGTTTTGGTAATTATGCTTCCCAAAAAAACATGTAAGTGACTCATTTCTTAGTTTCCCACATACATAGATAGCAGAATTCGTTTTTATTAAACTGATTTCAAACATTTTAATATTTTAGAAATTTATTAACCAAAAGGCATGAGGCCAGAAGGGCTATTAATTTCGTTTTGGAATCTTGTGGCGTTTCAGTATAAACGGCGTTTCACTTCTTAAATTGTTGCCACCAAATACTTTTGCCTGTATTATATTTAAAGAAATTAAACAATGAAGAATCTGCATAAATGTATCTATGTTTCTCGCATTGTGATAAAACAATGGTACCTAGAGCCATCAAATTCTGAATAACGTACGTTTCCCCTCGAATATGGGCATCTGGAAGCTCAAATTTGGAATTTGTTTTATTATCTATTTCATATTTTGTACAGCATTTATGAGTTTTTGTTTAAGAAACTCAACGATTTGAGTGCGAGCAATAAAAACACTGTAAAAAAAAAAAAAAAAAAAAAAAAAAAAAAAAAAACTCCTGCACGTGAGTCTGTGTATCGGAAAATCTAAAGACATGCTGTCTAAGACATGCTTGTCTTTAAACTATTTTGTGATATTGCTGCTGAATTTAATTTTATGGAATTTTATGGTTTAAGTACAAAGAATGTGATATTTAATAAATAAAGGTAACACACGAAGTGTTAAAAAAGGGCCCCCTTTGGGAGTAATGTAAACTAATAATGAAATAATAATGAAACGAAATAAATAAAATTGAATTAATAATAATAATGAAATCTTTCAGATTTTTATCAAAGTAGTTCTGAAATTAAATTGTTGAACGTATTCTACTGCAGAGGTTACATAATGTAAAATAAGATAAAAAATTTTAATAGAAGGAACATTTTAATTTATTATAAATTTAGTTTCATTTTTTCGGCAGTGCGTATAAATATTATAATAACAAATACATAAAAGATTTAATAAAATTTGGTTTTCTTATAAAATTTTTGAAAAAGTATTCATGACTAAATTTCATAAATTTAAATTGCAAAGCTAAATCAAAGCAAAAGAGAATGAATTTATTTTATTACTTTGCTACTCAGTCATAATTTATGTGCATTTTGATCATAAATGTCTTTTAATTTATTCACTTATGCTTAGCGACAGTAAAATACTGCAAGCCAGTAAAACCACGTTTGTAATATATTGCTAATACCTTATATAAATAAATTATATTATTATTATTTCCAATCTCTTACATTAAAAGAAAAGGAAAATTCTTTGAAAAGACCAAGATTCATAAATAAAACAAATTTATGAAATATTCCATGTACTTTTTTTCTGTAAAAAGATTCTTCTTTTCTTTTGCAAACATGAAGCTGGAAAACTATCACATAATATTTAAAAAAACAATATAGTAATATTGTTTTTTGCTATACAAACAAGTAATTTTAAACAAGATTAACTGCATAATTTATTAATTATTGAAAAATTAAACATATCAGCTACAACTGGTTGCATTTTACCTTATTTTCAATGCCATAATTTATTTAATTCTTTTATTATTTTCTCCTTTTCCTGTTAATTTTATACTCTGTCACTGTTGACTTCTCACAATGGAAATTCCTAACTTTATCATCTAAATCTTCAAAAAATTGATAACTCGCTACTTAATTATTATTTCTTTCAGTTTAATAAGTTTTTTTCAAGTTTATGACGAATCTTAATTATAATAATAAGTAGCCTAAAGGAGAAAAACTTTTAGCAGGAAATATGATGTGCTTCATCTTAAGTGTAAGTACTTTATCTGTGAATTTTGTTAAAGAAACTAGTGTGCAAAATGCTTGTTCACCCCTTAAAATTTTCCTTTAACTCTGTTTCACATTTAGAGTACCGCCATTCTCTGGCTCTCAGTACCTTTTCAGATAACACGTAAAAGTTATTAGAAAGCATTCTAAGCTTTAAAATTATTTTGATGTTAGAATCGCCTTTAACGCGGTCTTCCCAAATTCTGAATTGTTATTTTTGGCTAACATCCCAGCTAGTATCAATGTGACTTAGCAAATATTCCCATAGCACAAAACATAAGGTCTTTAATTTATAATTTTGTCTTGGCAAACAGCCAGTTAGGTTTCAAATCAAGTGTTGTTAATAATATATACAACAAATAATTGTTGTTATTATTTTTTTCATAGTTTTAGATACGTGCACTTAATTTGATTAGCATATGTGCACGTTTTATATACCTACACATATGTTCTTAGAATTTAAATGATATTGTAAATTAGTTCGCAGAAATAATTAATATTTTATATTTGAAATTAAAATTTCATAATTAAATTTTAAATTTAAATGAGCTTTATACGAATAGAGAATATTTGTTAAATTTAAATTTCATTCTTGCTGCAATGGCGCAAGAGAATTGTTTAAATTTAATTTAACTATACTATATTCTTGTTGTTAATAATATATATCTTTATTTTATTTTAATAGTGTATCTAATCGATATAATTTTAATTGCATTTAATTTTTTATATATCCATTGGATAAATTATGAACACTTGTAGTAGTATTATAATTAATAAAAGATTTTTCTAATCATGATGAGAATTGTTCAGAATTATCAAACGGTTATATTCTAAATTAAATGCCATTTAAACTATATCGATTAGGTATACTGTTAATATAAATTAAAGGCATACATCCATTTGATAATTATAAACAAGTGAAGCATTACTGCAATTAATAAAATATGTTTCTAACGTCATATACTAACTCCCTTCTTTTATCTCTCTTTTTAATGACACTCACTTTTAAGAGCTTAACGACTTAAAACTATTTTTTGTTGTCCTTGCGATTTCAAAAATATGAGCTCATTTCATATCTATCTGATATAATTTGTGATGAGTTTATAAGGTATTTCTCCCGCCTTCTTAGCATGCTTTTGCCACGTTCGCAAGCTCGACGCGTATTCCAGAAGTCCGTGGTTCGAGTCCCGGTGAAGCCATTGCACATTTTTCATCTCTCCTGCTTCGAAATAACCTAATGTCTCTACAAGCTATAAATTTTAAAAATATATACCCATAAATGTAGTTCTATCCTGTATGTTTTGGTAAATCAAAGTGCAATGTTTCTTAGTTATAATACATCTCGATATACAAGCTCTACACAAATTTGATTATATACGAATTTAAAAATTACATTTGAAAATAGTAAATGTCACGGTTTTACTAAAGGGCCTAATTTCAAGTCGAAATAAATATCGGCAGGCAAATTTTACGGTCCAACGAAATAAAGAAATAATACGAAGAAGAAAAACTAGACGACGTTGAAAAAAATAATTTTATTAAAGCAAATATGCATTGGAAGCTACGAATAAGCTCAGTTAGGTAATGGCTTCATGCACAAAATGTGGATTTAATTTGAACCGTGCCATTGATACGATCAAAATTTAAATTTTTCTGAAAATATGAACAGACAAATGAATGACTGAGCATTAAAGTGATTTTACAAAACTTACACATCTGATTGATATTGGTTTACTTTACAAGGTGCAAGTATTTACTTTTGTTTATTAGGGCAGTTACATTTTACACTTTTCTACTTTGTTTCCTGATTTTAACATACATATAAATTGAACACTGAAATGCATGAAAATGGTTTTTAAAAGAACCTAGTAGATAAGATCCTCACCTGAGTGTGTCAAAATATTCGATTTCTTTTTTAACTAGTTTACTCTTAACTTTAATTATGCAACCTTATTTGGTGTATAATTAAAGTTGCATTGCTAGGTGGTCTTATGCGAGTTTGATTGTTACACTATTTCCAGCGTTATAACGAAGAATTAGTTCGTTACATTAAAAATTATACATTCATCATTAAATATAACTAATATATTAACAGGCACTCAAATATGTTCAAATGTTTCTTTTAAATCTTAAAGTATAAAAAATAAAGAAATGCATGTAGAAAATTTATATTCTTGAAGACTTTTTAAATATTTATATTAAAAAGTGATTATTACTCTTAGAACTTGTTTATTTCAATATTATACAGTCTACCTTTCTCCCACACAGTTTTTGCCCGAACATTTTCTCAGATTTCATGAAAATTAATTATTTATGCTTGTTAAATGACTTAATTTTTTTCGTATTATAAATGATAATCATTTGGTTATAATTTTAACAAAAATAAACTGCTATTATAGGTATAAAATATTATAGGCTATAAAATTTTAATGAACGTATATAATTTATGAACTAATAATTCATAATTGTAACGAATATCATTCATCTGTTGCTATGAAGGTAAGTAATTATAAATAAAAATGGAAAATAAACTTCAACTATAGCTTCATCCAAATCCTGGGTTACAACAGATGCTAGCTACAGAAAGAAAGCAAACACGTAAATTAACCAAAATGCTCCATAATCCATTCTGAATGCAATTCCGGAAATATTTTAAAAGAAAGCTTTACTTTCTGTAGCGCAAAGCTGCCTTTTAATTTCGCCACCCTTTTCTACGACTAGAAATACCTTCCAAATAATCTGAGAGTAGAAGTCATGTTCCTCATTTTTTTAATTCATCTCTTTTTAGACACTTTTAAGTAAAGAATCATCCTCAATATCTTGCACAATCGAGCCATCAACACTGACAGACAGCAATCCATCGAAAAGAAACTTC
The DNA here is from genome assembly GCF_044657685.1 of Stegodyphus dumicola. NCBI lineage: Eukaryota > Metazoa > Arthropoda > Arachnida > Araneae > Eresidae > Stegodyphus > Stegodyphus dumicola. The sequence goes on along the minus strand of NC_140772.1, from coordinate 184,264,577 downwards.
GAGGTGTAAAACTAAGAAAAACAAGAGGTAACGAGAAAAAAGAAAATTTAACAACTGCCAATGTATCCGTACTTACGAGTTAGTGGCGCCCGATGTCTGCCATTTGATTACAGTACCCCTCCCTTTCTAGTCTTTAACTGCCGGTGCCATTCTACAGCAAGTAGAGGATTGAGGTAGATGTCCCTTCAGGGCTTGTGTCATTGGCGAGGCGCCTTCGGTCTACTATGATGCACGGAAATGGACGATACTTTAACTGATTATAAGTCGAAAGAATTCTAAGGTGAGGGAATGCCGAATGCGGTTATGTCTATTCAGTTACGTTTCCGCCGTATACGTCATCATCACTGCCACGCGTGTGTAAGTTTCATTTTAGACCGGCTAGTCTTTACTAGGGAAAAGATGAAGGGTTTCTTGCAGAGCAAATTTTAAGTGGTCTCATTGGAATACAATGCGGGTTCTAATATTTTCTAATGGTATGCCATAGTTGTTCTACAAATATGGGCTTTTTCTAGCATTTCGCAAAATCTATAATTGGCTGAAATGTTAAAAACAGAATGAACACGATTTTCCTACTCAGGTGACTGTTGAAGCCATTTTCTGTTGAAAATACTCAACATCAAAAACATGTATGTGCATTTACGGTAAGTGCGAGGAAAAGAAAAGGAAAGCATCATGATAATTTTAAGTATTATAGTTTCATCTTAATCAGCTAAAATTATAAGTTTACCAAAAAGAAGATCCAATAACATGCATCGATGTGAAACATGTGTCTGTATCAAAATCTAAATGTGAGTAACAAAGGAATGTTATAAGGTACTGTTACGAGATCAGAATTAGTTTATAAATGTGTGTTCTGTGTATAAGTGATCAGCAAATGTTTCTGAGTTAAAATCTTTGGCGAAAACATAACATAATTAGCTAAAGTAGAAAGAACTTTTTAAATGTTGTGTGAAAAATACACAGAGAATATTGCGCATTACGGAGTAAAATTATCAGTGTATAAATTCCGAATACGCAGTGCTTTTATTGCTGAGAATTATATATTCGTTTGGCACGTCTTACTACGAACAGTATTCCATGTTTTGTCTCACTAATTATTACAATATTTTTCAGCCACTAATAGCTTTCATACATTTTTATCTCGGGTTCTAAAACTGAACTCAAGAAGTATTCTCCAAATTTGACATCATCCTTATCCTACTATGCTATAATTATTAATGCTCATTTGTTCAGAAATAAACAAATTATGGAATGATATATTGACTACAGTTTGAAAGTCTGAGAGAAGAACTGCATCTATTATCATCTGGTAAGGCAGTCAAGCTACGTTTAAATGCTCTATGACACTATTTGCTGATTGGTGGTTTCATTCTCATTTAATCTGCAAGCACAGTACGGTTATTTCGTAAGTGCACATATGTATCGCCACCGAGGGAGTGGCTTCTAGAATGGACCAGAGGGCTTCCAGTAATATTTCAGGCATTTCACATGACATTTGCAGCCCTTTAAGCAAGATGGTTTAAAATGTTTTGCCACGCAAAATAAATAAAGCATCGTGGATTTCTTGTGAAAATTTTCAAAGTTAGATCAAGTATAATTATATATGTAAATAGTAGAAGTTTTAACATTTTTATTGCACTCTGCATGAAAAATGTGCTCTATAATAATAGCCAATGCACAGTTTTATTCAAAGTAAACTTTGCTTACATATTTCCTACACAAAGTGAACATTTCTACACATTTAACATGTTAAATTTCACATTAATGAGTAAATATATTGCCTGTATAAGAAATATTCTTCAAACAGAATGAATTTCGTATTCGAAACGAATACGTTTAATTTATTCATATATAACTTTTAATGTTAACAGTAGGTAGAATCAGATCATTCACAATATATATTTTGAATCTTAAACTTTCAAAATCAAAGGAATGCAAGCACTGACATAAGAAAATACTATATTTATTGTAACACTTCCAGTTATTTTCAGCTCAATAAAAAAATATACACTTTAATTCTCTTAAACCATAGCTGTTAGTTAATGTGTAATATTTGAAGCTAATTGTAGCTTGAGTCATTTTCTTGATACAGAGAGGGGTAATATGCCACGAACATTAATCCGAATATTAGTGCTTGATAAGTTTCGCGAAATTCAAATGCTGACGATTAAATAAACTTATAAAATGAAAGCACTACAAGATTTTCTACTAAAATCATAGCAGCATTTATATGCCATACATTTCAAACTGCAAAACAAATGCAAAATAGAACATAAACAACATGCGCTCATGCGCACAATTTCAAAGCACAATTCAAAAGCAGTAGAAGCTCATTGGTCCATTTTTGAAACCCCTTCCTCAATGGCGATACTGATGTGCACTTGTGAATTATGCCCACCATGCAATAATATCTTGTTATTGCTTTCTTTGCTATGCCGCAATTTTGAAAATAGTGTGAGTGAGTGTTGCTATAAATTATTTATATGTAACGGGTCTGGCATAAACTTCAAAATATTTTCCTGTAAATAAATCGGCTAAGGAATTCAAAATGTATAGTTATAAAATAACATGAACATCAAACGAAGCAGATATGTTGAACATTTAAATGTGGTAGGCATAAAAATTCCAAGCATATTTAAAAGAATAAAACATGCTTTCCATCGCATTAAGGAAAATTAAATTACTTTTGTTTACGTGGCTTTGATTTACATATGCATACATATACATGATCATTAAGCACTCACTTTTAGTATGCATTGTATTTCACATTTTTTTGTTCTGTTTATTACGTTTTATTGGCATAATTTAAGTTAAATGCATAAAAATATTCTGAAGTTTGTTATTAAATACATAATCACATATACATAAATTTCCCTTATACATAAATTTCCTTCTTGTATTATGTAAATACCTAATTTTTGTTATTTGCAAACATTTTATTTTTAGTACAACGCAAGTTACCTTATGACAAGGTTTTTAATCTTAGATCCTTCTCTTACGTCATAACAACGGGACATTAATCAAAATTACCTATTCTGTGGCATGCTTCTATGATCCTTAACCATTCATATACATTTCACTTCAGTTACGGTAACTAGAACTACGGCTTAATCAGTAAACATTTTATAATGATTACTTGGGTAATGTTTTGTGGTACTGAATAATGTTAAAATATATGGCTTCAGGAATTATTCTTTTTATGCCTACATTATATAAATATGATCTGGATATCATTTATTTAGATATCTAAACTTGAAAATAAGATAACAGCAACAAAATATTTAATATGACAAGCATTAAAAACAATGACTGCAATATTTATAATGGATTCTACAAATATTAAAACAACTGTAAAAGTTAAAGATTTACTACAGTTCGTTTAATAACTTTTTAAAGGAATATAAAATACAAAACAAACCGAATTGTCTTAACTTATTGGATACAATTAAGTATTAAAACAGTCTTTACAACTTTACATTTAAAATTTTTCTCTATTCCATCATTTATTATTTTTATTGCGTTTTATCCTACCTACCAATAAAACTCGTTTTAAATTGTACTATTTTAAATATGGAAGAGTTAAAATAACTCACATTTCACTTTCTCGGGTTATTCTAAAAATGTGATAATTTTCTGCAGTTCTTGCAATAACTATAAGACCAAATCCGATTACAAAGTTTAGGACTTAATAAAATAAGATCTGTACAATTTATTTTATTCTAGTTTTGGAACGAATTAGATGAGAAATTTAGTCTTTTGGCTTGTACATCTAGCAGATAACAAAGATGACTGTTCTGATTTTGGCTGCAAGCTTATATTATTCCTTTCCAGAAAAATTGCATGGCCATCCGTTTATATGGTATAATAATTTCGTAACAAAAGAAGAAAAAATGTTTAACACAAAAATTATTGGTAAAATAAATAAAGATAAAACAGAATTGTCAAATATAATGAGAAAGTGTATAAATTAGAAAACTGCTAATCGGTGTTAAATAATCTCCAACTAATAAATTATTAAAAATTCAGCTTATAATTCTAAATTAAATTAAATTAAAAACGCCTTTAAATTGAAACTTTTTGAATTCAGTGTAGTGGTTTATGTGACTTCTATGTGATGCTGTTTCTAAAAGTTAATTTTCAGTCTCATTTGAGAATTTGTTCGAAAATCTTCTTCAGTTACCATTAAAAGGTCTTCATAATTTCATCTCAAATAAGTATGCGATATGTTTGTAATCTCATATTGCAGAAGAATAAATAATTACGAAATGATTTTCTTAGAATATTTTTATATTACTCAAAATTTCTGTTTGATTTTTAATCTAAAGGCAAGCGCAGATTGTCAAGACATGTTACAGATGGTTACGCATACTGCACCTGTAACGTAATAGTTTACAAAATGTCGGATGTAATACTTTAGAAATGCTTAAAAATTGTAACCTGAAAGGTGTAATATAATCAGCGTACGTAATAGATGAAGAAAAGCACATATAATTACTGAAAAACAAGAACGAACGAAAAATTAAACGTTTTATTTTACTTTAACAGAATAGAAGACGAGCAAGAATACTTATTCTTATTTATACGTTAACAAACTCACATAATACCTGCTACAATATTTTAGAAGTATTATTAATGTATTAAAAGTGTTATGTATAACCCTTTTTAACTCATAATGAATTAAGTGCAGTAAAAATATTTTTAATTTGAAAAAAAGGAAACTCACCTTTATTATTTCATATTAATTTATTAATTAGAATAATTATTTTTATAGTATTTTTCAGAACTAGTTATTATTCTTTTTTTTTTTTTTTTTATTTTCAGATTTGATGTTTGATTTTCAGATTTGATCCCGTTTAACTAAGATTTTTATTGTTACAATAATTTTATTACTTAAAATATTGTTTTAATTAATAAAAAGTTAGTTAAAAATATTATTCTACTTAAAAATACAATAATAATAATAAAGGTTCTCCGCTTTTTAAGCATAATTTATTTTTATTATTACTTTTAAGAAAAAATTAAATATTTCATAATTACTGCTGATTAAATCAGGTAAATTTTATACTTTTTCTTCCGTCTATAAATAGCATGCTTTAACAACACGTATCATTTCCTCAAGGAAAATAAAACAAACATAAATAATCATTAATGTATTCAAAAGAACCTGATTGGTTATGTAATTTTATTTACCTTAAATATAGCTATCAGAGAGTAATTAGATATGATAATTTGAGTACATGTTTCATTATCTGTCCTTTTCACGTGCTTGATAAAAGATATCCTTGGTTGTCGTCGCCTAAAAACTAAAGCATTGAAAATCGAACAAAAAGGCTATAATTATTACCAAACTTCTTAAATGGAAACTTCCTATTTTACATTTGAATTTACCCTGAATAAGATATGAAATAACCTATCAACACGTTTGCCTTTAAAATGACTCCTAACTCAACATCGAAAATTAATAAGGCATCAGTTTTTACATAGCTAAAATTATGTCTAGTTTCTTGTAGCATCTGAGGCTGCTAAATTGATAATTATTAGAAATATACATGATATCTTTACTATGCTATTAAGTTTTATGCATTAATTTCTTTCCTTTAAAAATCTTGCTTGCATTATCTGGGCACTAATATTTTTATGTTATTTTTAACATTTCTACATTTGCTGTATCTCATTAATGCTAGTATTACAATTGTTTATACCATTTTTATTATCTGTTTCTTATCATTTTATTTTAATTTCTAACTTGCAATTTGTATTTAGAAAAGTAATAAGAATTATTAATATTGAACAAAAGATAAATTGTGATTGAAACCAAATGTATAAATACCTCGTTGCTCGATATACAGTCAACCACTGTATTTATTTTTAAACATGGAAAAACAATTTCCAGTATCTTCAGAGAACTCAAATGCTTTTTAATGTAATCGTAAGATGTATATATGATAAAGATACGTGAAAAAAATCCTTATAATCCTCCTTAGCCTTAAAATTTAAAATTAAGTATATTGCGTCTGATAATTTATGCAGCTTCTGAGTGTCAAGTTTAAACTGACATTTAAGAATACCTCTTATGATAATATTAGAAGCAACAAACTATTTTCTGGGTAATTTACAAATATTTAAACCTGAAGGCATGAAATTTGGTAGACTGCACCCATATAAGGTATTCAAATCAAAACTGCCTTAACTTATGGGTTTATGAACTCTGCCCTTGGGACCTATCTATAGACCAAATCTAGCAGCTTATATTTTGTAAATAATTGTTATTAGTGATGCATTTAATATGTGTAACAGCCCCAGAACATTTCAGAAGCGCGTGGCTGTGATTCTATTATGATAATTTTACAAATCAGTATTTTAAAGAAAGATATTTAGGTAATATTCACATGAATTAGGAAAACAATATGAAAACTTTATTTAAAACTGTGCTAAGTACGTAATGTATGGCGATAGCAAATCTTTTGCTAATAGCCATGAAATGTAATTGTTCATAAAAATTATCAGGTAGATATATTATAAATTAAAGGTACATCAAATTACATTAATTAGATACCAATATGTAAGTGTTGCAATCGTTATTAAGTGTGTTTATTAATTTTAAATCACCACTTTTTCAAAACACTTACAAATGGATTAAACATAAATGATAAATTAAACAGCATGTGCTTTACCGAAGAACAAAACTCTAATAACCAGCGGAAAATAAATTAAAGACATTAAATTTCATGCCTCAGTAACATTTGCCAAATCACTTGGAAGAAAGATGCATGACAGGTTACGTCAGTAACCCGCAGATGCAATGAAAAAAAAGTGTAGATAATGAAAGCTTAAATTCTAAATTAAAGTCGAACTTTGACACATTTTTAAGGCGCGTAGAATATATTTAGTACTTACACGCTCAAAACATAGCTGCCACGTATATAATGGTGCAGTTGTATTTAGAAGAGGCTTTTTTTTCCCTTCCTCACAAGCCCTCAACAATCGCATTCAATGTTTTCCAAACTACCATCAGCGCAGTTAAAGATACTAATCCCTGAAACATTTATTCACAGCGAAGACGCGAGTGAAATAATGCATAAGACTTCTGGACAGAGGAGAGATAGCAAAGCACGCACCATTCATCACTATAATCTCCTCACCGGAGACAGACAAGAGAGTCGCGAAATGTATTCAGGGGGTCGCGCATTTAATTTAAGTCATGTAGCTTTGCCCACTTAAAACGGACGTCGGCTGACTTCGAAAGGAAACTACAGCGGCTGAAAGGCTAATTTTGTTTATTTGTCTCTCTTTTAACCTTTGCGGTCCCTGCATCAAGGGCGTGGTTCGTACTCTATCGAATGCAGTAACGTTTTTTTAATGGGAGAGGGATAGAGGTAGATGGATTTGTAACGTAAGCATCATCATGTATCAAAATTTGTCTGACAACCTCATAAACTTCGGAGTTAAGAAAAATTACAATGCTTTTATTTCATACCCCTGAATAGAGTACAAATAGCGAAATCTTCTGAACTTAGCGTATTTGCCGGCACGCTATGTAAGACGCACTTTTTTTTTTCTTAGAAAATAGGTCTGAAAAACGGGGTGCGTCTTATACACCGATACTCATTTTTTGATTACATTCATTTCTGGAAATTTCCTCTATTCGGAGTTATGCGATTTTGAATGTGTCAAACCTTCATGGAATGCTGTAAAAACAGAGACAGTGGTTAAATAATTTAAGAAGTGCGGCATTAGTAATGCTCTGGATGGTACAGGGGACAATTTGTTGTATGAGGACTCAGATTCTAATTTAGAAGTGGTTTCAAGGAACTCTTCATTTAGCTCTGGAGATGAGCGTCTGGGTTTTGACGAAGAAGATTAAAAGGTATTCTTTTCCAGATAGATTGGGCATTTGCAAAAAGTATTACTTTGCATTTGTATTACTTTATATTTAAAATACTGTAAAATCATTATAATGATCAGAAATAAAGTTTTATCCTTCAAAAATGTGTATAAACAAGAGGGTGCGTCTTATACGCCGGCAAATACGGTGTATCCTGACATTTCCTGCGTTGAATACAAAAACTTGAAAAATGTTCTTATTGTTAGATAAATGTTTCGGCATTTTTATTTGTTCCGTGCAATTTGCTTTATATTTGACAAGATTTACTATTTAGTAAGTTATAGAGTTAATGATGTAGCTAAATATTTCTATGCCTTTACGTTAACACATATAAATTAGCTCTTAAACAACAGGGTTTGAATTGATTTATACTCGCGATTTATATGCCTCATTCAGTAAATGCATCGGAAAATTGATTAGCGAGGTTAGTTGTGCAGTTTACAAATATTTATAAAAACTCAAGAATAAATTATCTGTGTCATAAAAAGTAAATAGATACATTAGAGTGTTTTGTCACTCACCAACGTTCAATAAGTCATTTTTTTATGTGCGGTGATATGAATAATAGCTACAGTGTTCTGTATCGAATAAGGAAACATAAAAACATAAATAGTTACAGATAAACATACGAATCATTCTACAGTTGAGCATGTCAATTTTGTTAGTGATAAATAAAGTACAGAACTGTAAATGTGCTGCTCTTTCCTGCTGATATCTTTAAGGAGATTTTCTTTGTTCTTATTTTATTATAAGAAAAGAATATCTACACTGAACTGTCGATTAGCCTTGGTAATTAATGCATGGATAATTGGAAAGCATATTTAGGCCAGAACTGTTCCTATATAATAGTAATTAATACAAAGGTTTCATAAAAAAGAACTTATTTTAAATATATTTTACATCACGCCCAAAGAAGCGTTTTTTTAACGTTTTGTGCTTTAATTTTATTTATTAAATATTATGTTTTTCGCACTTAATCCATAAAATTCAATTCAACAGCAATATCGCAAAATAATTTTAAAATGAGCATATATTTAGAATTTCCGATGCACAGTCTCGCGCGCTAGGGATAAAAATACTTTTTTTTTTTCGTACAGTATTCAATACGAAAGTTTAAAAAGTATTTTAGAATCCCTTGAAGAGAAATCAAACAAACGAATAAACTTTTCAAGAGATTTGCAAATCGTTTTGCACTCTTAGGAGGAGGAACACCCAAAAGAGAGCAAAGCCATTGCTCGCTTTGAAATCGTTGAAATTCTTAATAAAAAATTCGTTAAATGTTTACAAAGTAGATAATAAAACAAATTCCAGCTTACAGATGACCATATTCTAGTGGAGGACAACTTATTGAAAATTTGATGTGTGTAGGTACCGCTGTTTGTTTGCAGCGCGAGAAACATACGCACATTCATGCAGATTCTTCATTATTTAATTTCTTTAAATATAATGCAGGGCTCTAATATTTGGTGGCAACAATTTGCAAAGTGAACTGACATTTATCGTGAATCAACGCAAAATACCAAAACGAAATTAATAGCCCTTCTGGGCTAACGCCCTTTGAGCTAAAAATTTATTCCTTCTGTGTAGCTTTGAGCTAAAAATTTATTACTTCAGTGTAGCTTTTAGCAAACAATTCAGTTCATTTATTTAAATAGAGGGAGAACAGTTGTAGAAGTTAAAGAAGAATTCTAACTGAAAGGGTTTTTTTTTTTTTGTTATGTTTTTATGTTTCTTAATAACTACTAATACTAATAATGGTTTCTTATAAAAAGCTATTTTTCAAGTTTCTGAGAAACAGACTGAAATCAAACACAGCATGATACTGGATGACTGACATCGAAGCGTCAACAAAATTAAAAATTTATTACACCAGAGTAGCTTTCAACAAACATGCAATCATAGTGGAACAATCTTTGTTGAACTTCATTCATAAATAATAATCAGATATGTCCATTGGTTAAAACTCATTTGCTTATCTAAAGGACTAAAGGCGTGCTACATTGCTAGCTAGCATTAGAATTCAACAAGTTTAAATCATAATAAAGTAATCATCCTACTTCTTTCAATACGAAAGTTTAAAAAGTATTTTAGAATCCCTTGAAGAGAAATCAAACAAACGAATAAACTTTTCAAGAGATTTGCAAACCGTTTTGCACTCTTAGGAGGAGGAACACCCAAAAGAGACTATAATCACGTGTTTCAGAAGCCAGCTGTATTTGGGTGGTATAGTCAGAAGACGTTGACAAAGGAAGGCTCCTTTAAAAATAAAAAAATGCGGCCGCATCAGAGATGGGTGGAACGAAGAATTGCGCACAGATAGCCAAGTAGAAAAAGAGGACTAAGTTTCTTAAAACGCCCTGCCTTTTTGCTCATTGTATTCGCCGGTGGACGAATTGAGTTTATGTTTTATCTACTCTTGTTTAGTTTTTGCCCTCTTTTTTTCTCCTCTTTCCTATATGTAATCCACAGAATTTTTTCCTCACATTTCTTTAGAAAAATACTTTTCTGCTTATTGAAGAACGTTTTTATTTCTTTTTTGATAATAATTTGTACAAATGCTTGTCGAATTTTTCTGGCTGGGCGTTAGCGTGAAAAGTATCAAATACGGAGGTTGGTATTGAACACGTTGTTGATATATATCTGTATATATAACCCTGTCAAATAAGGAAATGTATTTCTTTTGACAACAGCGTGGGAGAAGCAAAACATCTCATATTTTCTACAATATTATAGCAACAGTGGGAAACAGTTGAGCATTTCTCAACGATAAAAATGTAATTAAAAAAACTGAAAATATTTTTTGCCATAATACAATTTGGTAAACATGTAAGAAAAGTTGAATTTATTATAATCCATTTACTTACTACTTCCAGTTGTATATTTGAAGAAGTGGGTTTAAATTTTTGTAGGCTTTGTAGTCCAAATTTAGGATAAAAGGATTTAAATGAATAAAAAGTTCTCAATTTTAAAATGACCTATGTTTATCAAGTAAACACGAGCATTATCAAGCAAATACGGTTTAATTCTAGTTAGTATGTAAGCAGTCATCAGAAAAAAGACGCAGTATTGTTAAATAAAAATGTTCTTTTATACTCTGAATTTATATCAAATAATGTCATAAATTTAGATTCTTCTGTTTTCACCAAAACAAGTTTCACAAAAACTGTTAGATCAAACATTAAGTTCTTCTTTGCAACAATATTTCTTGAAGATCTGATCTAAAAGAATGAACCATTTTAGGACAGGCCTAAGAAAAGCAATGGATATAAAAGGTTAGGTACAGAAGATATTATTTACTTTGATTTGTAGTTTCGAGTTGGCTAAAAACTCCCAGGAATATGGTGCTGTCTCACATCAATACCGTTTATCTAAGCTTAATGTATACAACGTGATTGCTTCTAAAAATATCGTGCCTCTTTTTAATTTAACTACATTAAAATATTATATAAAATACTCTGAATTAATCCTCTCATTAAAATTTATATGAACATCCTCTCTGATTAACTTTGATGGAAGAATTTCTACGTATTTCAACATAAATGCTTTAAGAACACTAAGGCTATAAACAAAATTATCCATAAATTTCCCAAGCAATGCATATAGCATTAATAACTAAAATTCGAGAACAAACTTGCTGAATTCATTAGTTTTAATCATTTGGCCACTAACTGACAAGGAAGAAATGAAGACCTTATATTAAAAAGTACGCTTTCTACATCACAGTTATTCTAATATCCAGTTATATCCTAGCTACTCTTATTACTCACGTTATTTGACCAGCTACGTTGACTTGCGATGCAAATATTTTAAATTTTGTGCTCTAATTTAAATACTTTAATTTTGATAGTTTAATTACTTTTAATATTTTACTACGTGACTTAATTTAACTCTTGACCAAAAGTTAATATTTTATTCCGTATTGATTACACCTTTATTTATTTACCAGTTTTTGATCTGTAATTTTTGTTTTATTTTATACATCCGGCAGTTAAATATGTTACAGCATGACGAAAGCACACTAAGTCTGAAATCTGCAGGAAAAGGTAGACTACTAAAATATGGAAATCAGGCATTCCATAATACACGCACTTTTCAAGCAGGATGCCAGCTCGAAATAGTATAGAAAAGCAAAATGAAATGCTAATTTTTCGCTCAGAAATCAAGTGTACTTGTTTGTTTTGAGGGGGGTGAAGGTCGCGCTGCACGCGAAGAAACGCTTGTATTAGCACGTCTCAGAATTCGATTATGAGTGAATCGCGGCCTACCGGAACTGTAGATCATTGAGCCGCGCAGCTACTACTTGCATTGGTCTACATCTAATGACTGTTTTGCGAAAGGGCACGCCGGGCGGCAAAGGGAATTTCAACGGCCTTCTCTCACCAGTGTACGTTATGACAGACTTCTTGACCGCATTTCTGTTCCGAATCGTATAATACATCCCGGATCCTTTGTCATGAAATAGTGTGTGTTACACAGCGCCACATATTCGCACGAATGGTACTATGAAATGTGAAACGTTGCTATTTGCCGGCAAGATGACCACTCCTTTAGTTTCCCTGGAGCTACAGCACAGGAAAGTGCCCCTAAAATGACGAATTTAACCATATACGTGGAATCATGGTGGAATGTCGCCTCTTCGTATGAATTCGGATTTCGCTTACAAACATTGTGATTTGCCATATCTATATGTGGGAAGGCTCATCAGCAAAAATTGTTGAACATTAGTAGTTCCATCTGGGTTCAAATCTTGATGAAAGATCAGGCTGTATGGAATTTTTTGTGCTTTTCCATGTGTAACGGGAATACTAGCCTTAAAAGTTTCTCGACGAAGTCATCTACATCCTTAGGCGAACAGCCTTTGCATAATACAAATAATTCTCTCCAATTCAAACTAATCCAGTTCTTGCGTGGAGCCAACAAGAAGAACGAACATTTTAAGCCTGAATAAATCCGTCCTGCTCAGAATAGGTCTAATGTGTAGACTGATGGCCTAAGAACTGTTCGATACAAATTCCGTTTCTTTCTAACCTCAGATACTCGATATTTATTCTATCCAGATCAGTCCTCGTTATAGAGTTTTTAATGCCTGTGATTGGTCGTCGTTATATTACCGAGTTTTTAATGCTCTTGACTTTCCATCGCTATATTACTGTGGTTTTAACGCCCCTGAACTGCTATCGTTGTAATGCTGAAGTTTTAATGCCAGTAATTTGCCATTATTATATTACTGAATTTTTAATGCCCGTGACTTGTCGTCGTTATATTACTGAGGTTTTAATGCCTGTGACTGCCATACATTCAGGATATTCATTTCCCCAGCTTTCAAGAGGTTCACCGGTTTCATCAATTTACAGAGTAATCGATGCCCGCTTTGGTCGATGTGTACTCTATAAACGTGTACGTAACATCGACGTGTACTTATAGATCTCTCACCAACTGAAAACATCTGGTCAATGATAGCAGCAAGAGTGGCAATATAACATTCACCATCAAGTGTGACAGATAAGCTTTGACCTAGAAAGGAAGCCGCATGGACTGGAATATCCCAAAATGCCATCCAGACGGTGCCCAACTCAGTATCCAGCCATGTAAATCTGCTATTGTTGCCAAAGACAGTTGTTCGGAGTATTGATTTCTGTATGTTTTGTACCTCACAACAACCGAAGTTCTAATCATTTCAATGTTTCAATAAGAGATCAATTTCAATATTATACAATATCTGGGAAAAGGTATGATTCTGCTAAATATTTTTCCTTTACTATACAGTAATATTAACTGCCTGCGGGTGTACTTTAAGCACTTGTTAAATAACTTTAGTATTAAAAATATGGTCACATATTTTCATATTTCGCGTCAAAATGTGTTACTCTTGAACAGCACTAATCAGCCACGCTGTCTATCTTTACTTGGACCTGGAATCAATCTTACGGGAGAAATTCTTTAATCACGCAAACTGGCAAACTGTCGATTTTGAGAGCTGATTGATGCCAACTTTGAGAAGAAACCCTCTCAAATTACAATTCTTTGACATCAAGAAAACTAGTTGAAAATACAGAAGTACTATAAACACATCTTAATATTTGCATCTTTATTTTGTTTTTTATTAACTTGTTTATTTGATATAATTTTCATTTCATTTTATTGATATTTTTATAAACATTTAAAAAATTAGCTCAGCTAATAAAAATCACTTTTAATTCTATATGTTATGTTGCTGGCTACAAAGTAATCATTTGAAAGTGTGTTAATTTATTTCCTTTCATATGATCTATTTATTCTTACCTTCAAGTTTACTAACATACCCTACTGATAAGAAAACAATCGTAATCATTTCAATCATCAAGGGGGCCGCAAACTTTTGGTTTGCGGCCCCCTTGTGGTGCGGTGCAGGTGGGATATATTAAAACCCTTCTGGATGCTCTGTGAGCCCACAACTCCTGCCTAAAGTGAAGAACTTGAAGTGTGGTTGGTATAGTGCGGTGTTAGAGGATACGCAGAACACATATACATATTATTATATAATTACACGACTTTCAAGTTTTGCATTCCCTTCTATAGAACTTAAAACAGTTTTAGTTCCGTAATCTCTTATAATATTTATATGTCTAATATACATATTTGAATAGTTGTCATCTTACTTAACTGTCTGAAAATTAAACTATCATGCTTTGCAGATTTAAAAAATACTGCTTAATTTTTTTTAAAGTGTATGTTTGTAAGAATGGTAGTTTTTTCTCCACAATTTTACTTATTATTTCCAAGTACTATCTTCTTAATTGCATCGTAAAGTACTTCCTTCTGTCTTTCCAACGCTGACAGGGTGTAACACTATGCCATGAAGTAACTGAGTAGGAGGACAGCTGAACATTTTAATAAAGATTGCCATTGTATTTTCAGTATCCCTAGAATGCGAAAAAGTTTACACATTCTTGAGATACTGAAAATACAATGTAGAATAATGTAATCAAAAAGAAATATTTCAGTAAGAGTGAGAATATTTGCATAGATATGAATACAAAAAAAAAAAAAAAAAAATGTAGCGAATGAATGAATGAAGTAAGGAAAAAAAAAAAAAAAAAGAAGAAGAAGAAGAAGAAAAAAAGAAAAATCGTACATCTGTTTATTGCCAAATTCCATTAGATTTTAACGTGAAAATTCTTTTAAAGAGAAGCAATCATCATTTATTTTCCTAATGTCCATATTTAACATGTTCACTGAAAGCAATGGAGTTATATTTAATGTGTCGTAACTGACATGAATTTGATGCTAATAAATAATATTATAACACGAAATAATGTTATTAACTTAATTAAGGATGTATTAACATGTAATCAACTATTTTTGCCTCCACATATAAATGAATTTTATATTATTAAGTTTGACCAAAAATGCTGTAGCTTAATGAAATTTTAGTCTTCACTGTTGCTGGTGTGACTTATCTCCCTTGTCTGACAGCAACATCAGAACAAGCGCTCGAAATTCATCGGGGCAAGGAGTGCAAGATTGCGCCTGGCGTTGGTAAGAGCCTTGAACACCATACAGGTGACACTATGACTTTGCACACTTCCACTTCAAATTTTGAAGGACAGCCCTCCGGAGGGACGTGTCTGGGCCCTCTTCCCTTACCACAACCTCTCGAGAGGACTTTCAACTCACCATATATTTAGAGTGCTCTCTTGCCGCACAAACAATATGCATTTATAAACATCCACGCCTTTCCCGGGATTCGAACCCGGATCGTTTGCCACAGTAATCAGCGAAGCTAACCACTATCCTGGTTGGGCGGCTAACTCTCCAATGTGAACTCCATTGTATTTAATTTAAGCTACAAAGTGCACAAAGCAAGAGAATATCTCTATAAAATATAACTAAAATTTAGGATATCGAAGGACTTAAAAACAGTGAAATAAAGTAGCAGATTTTATCATGATTAGTGTTTCTTTTTATACGTTCACATAAATATCCGTGTATTTTGCAACTTTTGAATTTTAAACTCTTGTCGTCAATTTCAAAAAGGCATTTTTTGAAAACTAATACAATATTGCCGTCTGTTGGAAAACTATTAGTTAAATGTTCTGTTATTCCCATGGAGGTAGGAAGTAAGATGGAGTCGCCCTAAACAAGTTTCTCCCGAACCCTGCTCTGAAGCACCGGCGATCCCTACGTGGTGACCAAAACATTGGGTCATTTACCATTGAGTTCTATGGGATTTGACGCGTTCGGATGTAAATATTTTGTAATTATGTCGTAAATATACATATAAATGTATATATTTTCTTTTTCTACAACACTTCAGAGTCCTAAGTATGTGAAAACAACATATTTTTAAACAACATTTCATTCTGATCGGAATTAAATGCTATACTTTTCACAGGACAGTTTTCTCAGAATGGTTTAATTTAAATGAAATATTTTCACAAGTTTTCGTTAATGACATTAGAAAAAAAATAAGGTGATTCGATTTTATTCGGTTAAGGTACAAAAATTAAGATCAAAGTTTATTGTATTATTAATATTAAAATTATGCATTATTTCTTTTCTATTTATAGAGCTTCTTCCTAAAATAGTTTCTTAAATATGACATGATTTTTTGGCTTCTGAGGCATCTTTTAAATCAAAAAATGTAAGTCAATTTATAATTAATGCTCTATTCGGTTCATTTTAAATTAGAGAATTATTAGGAATTAGCTAGTAATTAAATAGGTATTAAATAGTACTTGACTTTCTCTGAACATTTCTGAAAGGGAATAATTTTTTTTTTTTTTTTTTTTTTTTTTTTTTTTTAAGTATTATTTAAAACTTGTAACTGAGTTATTATAAAATGTAAGGGGAATAATTCTTTTAATTATACTTATCAGATTTTTTTTTTACCCTTCATTTCAACAATACATATCCCAAAACTCTTTATTACGTTCTTAAGTGCGCATCTCACAGCATTTGCTTTACAATACCTTTTGACAGATTGCTTTCCAATACGAACAATTCTTGCTTAAATAGTTCTATAACATATTGTCAACAGGATTTCAATTTATGTTTACAATTCAATATTAAGGTTATTATATATTTAGATAACATTTATAATCATTATACATTAGATACATTTAATAATTAGATTTCTTCACAGTACTTTCACAGTTGTTTATAAGTGAATAAATTCTTCATTTCAAATACATTTATAATAATTTAATAATTATAAATAATTAAGTATTTTGCCAAAGGCAGATACATGCTTTTTGCAAGCATATGCATAAATACCCATACATATTTCCTATTTTTCATTTCCGGCATGTGCAAAACTTTAATTTCTGTGCATTCCCTATATTTTTCGTGTAAAGTAATGTACACTAATTTAACATACACCCGAAAGTTTTACATAAAAATATATATATGAATATAATTTGAATGAAAATTATAAGTATTATTTTTAATACCCACTCAAAGGTCAGTTTTTCTTCAAAATTCCTCCACGATGGCATCTCTCTCTTTAGGCAGATAGCCCTTGCATGCGTTACTCTATTTAATAAAAACTTAATCTGACCTATGTGCCTAATTACAAATATTTTAACATACATAATTTTATATTTATAAAACGTGTAAGCCCAAAGTGATTATTTTTCAGATATATAAAATTAAAACGATGGGTTTAAAATGAGCAGCAGTAAAGCCTCTCCTCTAAAAAATTTTAAAAAGTACATGTTACAATAATATATGGATGTGAAAAAAATTTGTTTTATTTAAAACATTTTGACGTTTGGAAAATAAAATAAAAGTAGCGAATACTCTATCAAGGGTATCGAAAGACGTATACAATTTTAAATGTACCGTAAGGTATTTTTCATTCTTTAAGCATAACATTTTTCTTAAAATCTACATTTTTGTAGTGCAACAGCTTATAATTTTATAAAACAAATTCATAATCAAAATCGCTGTTGTTAGTTATCGAAAAATAACCAAGATGTGATTTTTGGGTAAATGTCACTAAACAATCAAATTGCTATTATCCATCACACTATGAATGTTTCTTTCATGCGAAAGTGTCCCTTTTTCGATTTCTATGGAACTGCCGTGTGTCGAAATACTATCAGAATCTTGTCAAGCAAGCTTCTGAATGTAAACAAAGAACACCCCATCTGGTGACCCAAGCTCCAAAGCAGTGCTTCACTTTTAGCGCGGGTTGGCCCCCCCTCCCTTTCCTACCTCCATGGTTATTCCCATATTTTTATGTAGATTTATCTCACATCTTAAAAGGGTTCCTTTTGAAATCTTTCATAAGCTGAAATGACATAAAGTGAGGAAGCAGTTATATTGATGAAAGATCTCTGAGGTCATCTACCTTGTTTGTTTAGATTAGCTATACATAAGTAACGTGATCTCTGAGATCACCAGAATGCCTCTCATTATGGAATGAGATTTTGGATTTAATTTACCAGTTGTATTTCTCAAAAATTTGAAAACGCTGAAGAAAACGAATTCTACACAACCATTTATATGACAGAGAAAAATAAAAAGGAGCGAGTGATATATGCTCAGATTAAATAGTAGAATTTTTTTTTTCTGTGAATATTATTTTATCATAAGTCATTATATTATGGGTGTGAAAGCGTTTATTTTAAAATGAAATAGATTGTGTAACATTACAGTCTTTGTCTTTTAGTTCCGTGAATGATTAATAGTTTGTACCTCTTCACTGGCTTGACACAAAACGACGATTCTGAAAGAAACCAATACCATTATTCATCGTAATTGCCGCCCAGAACTGCAAGTTCTATGATCGATAGGCGCGAGGAGTTCGGAAAAGTAAACGCTGGTGTTAATGTTATTCAACTGTCCGCCCAAAGTGTGAAGATTTTGCGAGTTAAACCCACGCTTAACACCTTCGTTGAAGGTATTACTGCTTTTTCATAGACGAGCTACTGTATATGCATTGGACTCCAAACCATTAGATAAAAATACCTACCGAAAATGAAATTTTAAATATATGGAATAAAGCCAGTAAATTCTTCATATACTTTACTTTAATTTCAAATTACATTAAACAGCTCTGTTTTATAGTAAATCTGTGTGTCACGCAGGCGTAACTAGAAGTATTGGGGGTTCGGATTCTAGTCCATCATGCAGAACTTGTTGTTGTGGTGTCCATATTACATGGAAGAATGGTTGGCAGAGCCTACTCCAAAGAAAGGTTGAACTTCTATTTCTCGTCCCAATTTTGAGAGAGATCACCCCAGGTGGGGGGGCAGAGACTCTCCCACTCCTCTCCCTTTCCACCAAACCACACGAGAGGACTTTCGGCTGGCCGCATATATCTCCACGCTAGACAACGATAGGTGGTCGGTTGACCAATGAATTAGACTGGGATAGGGTTTACTTAGGCGCCGAAGAAAACTGAACTTTGTTCACGAAGCCACATATTTAAAGTGCCCCCGTGCCGCACAGACACTATACATTTACAAACATTCATATCTTTTCCGTGACTCGAGTCCGGCCCTTCGGTACCGCAGTAGGTTCCCCTAACTACTATACCGTTTGGGCGACATCATACCTAAGTGAATATAGCAATAAAACAATTGAAGTGAATATTTTAATTTCCACCTAGATAACACTTAATTTGCATACTGTATATATTGTAATCTATACAGCTGTAAGGTTCTACTTCGCTTTTTATCACATGTTTGTTAGGTAAAGTAGTACTTCTAATTACCTCCAAGAACCTTTTAAACGTCCTCTTTGCTTTCAGAACTCGTCTAACTCTTTGATACCACAGGACTGGTTTGCGGCCTATCTCAGCATTCAGTATATTTTTCTAACATTAGCCGCCTTTAATTTTTCACTAAACGTGATTAGACTATGTAAAAGACTTGACCACTTTCATTCACTTGAAAAATCTGAGATTATTCATCATCTTTCATTACTGAATTTTATCCTACAATCAATATAATGTAAACTAAGAAGCTCAGAGTAATGAAAGATTTAACAGCTTGTGCATGAAATGTGTGAAATTTGTCGAAACACTATTTACTTTACAATTCAGCTTTAAACTCTGAATGCACATAATAATTCATTAGAAACGTTTCTAAATATATATAATATATATAATTCAAAAATGGAAAAGGGACAATTTTTAGAATCCCGCGTCTTGGCTGCACAGATTTAATTTATAAACAATATAATAAAATTCTTGAATTAATTTCATTATATTGTTTATTATATTTATGTTTATTATAGATATATACGTGTGTGTTTATGTTTGAATAATATTAATTCATTATTATTAATAATGCCAAAATTATCGAGGTTGTTTTGGGGGAGAGTGCTAATTCCCTTGATAACTCAAAGCTCTTCCTGATAATCGGTGGTAGTTTACTTATTTTTTATGTATTGTCTACCTTACATTTTATGTATGCATTATTCTTTTCTTTTCTTTTAAAATATATGTTTTTGAGGCATATCACAAGAAATATAAATTTTTTTTAAAGTTTTTGGGAAGTTTTAAATAATTTTATCATAGTCTTCTTAAGATTTAACATTTCCTAATATCAATTACAATAGGCAAATAATATTTTAGGTAGCATGAACGAAAACTGTTATATAAATAAATATATATATATATATACATTGACCACTAAGGTCTCTCTAATTCATGTTGTCTTGCTACTTTTATATATATATGTAACATATTTTTCGTTTTATGTTAACATATTTTTAACATGATTGTTTATGCATCATGAAAGAAAAATATTTTATACTTATTTCCTTGTTAACTCTCTCCGCATTCATTTCTATAGCATCACCTTTTGAGATATAGTGTTAAGTTATAATAATGAGTAAAATAGTTAGTTTTTAAATTTTGACTATCTGCAAGTAAAAAAGAAAAGGAAAAAAAGGAAGAAATTTTGATTTTGCAAGAAAACTTACATAATTATTTCAGAGTGCAACACCTTTACATTCTACATGATTAACAGCCTAAAGACTGAAGTATTTTAAAACTTCGTGTACTTTAAAAGTAGCAATTAAATTAATTGCATAGTAACTAGCTTCTTTTTTTTTTTTTTTTTTTTTTTTTTTTTGGTAATTTTTAAGGTTTTTATTTGAAGCTTTTATTAAAAAATAATTATTATAATAATTAATTTTTTCTTTATCTTTGAATAGAAATACCCTATTATTAAAACGCATTTTTATTCTAACAATTTATTATTCTTAAATTCTATGTGTAATGGCTCGAATTTAACACTGGATAAACAGAGTGCAGATATATGGGAAAGCGTTTTACTTAATGAAATTTCATAAAAGGAGATGAATCGGGTTGTGTATGAATAACTCATGCAGAAATTAATAAGTTATGAAAGATGTTCAAATTCATTAAATTCAAAAGATAAGAAGCAGAATGGCTTCCGCTTAATTGCCTTTTATAAGTCACAAAAAAGAGATGATTAAAATATACACGCTCCTAGAAGAAATTTACTATTTCTCTGAACGACAAATGGAACGCAATACAAACTAAAGGAAAATATTTTAAAATCACTCTCGTAAATTGTGCTTCATAAATGTTAAGAAAAGCATGAAATGTGTAAATGATAAGAGTAAATTATAGAAAAATCAAGAAAAAATCAAAGAATTTGTTTTGAAGGTGATCCATGGATGATGAATGAGATTGTATAAGATCTAATGTCATGAATAGATACGAAGGGGGGAATCTCTTTCTGTCCGTCAACAAAGTGCTAGATTTGTGACTTCGTTTGACATCTCATAGAAGCATTTTTCTTAAGAAGTAGAAAAAGAAAAGGGTTTTTATTCAGAAAAAATTACTGTATGCAGTACTGATGCAAAAATACTCAAATTATCAAAGTTTTTGTCAAAAAATATTAAGTAAATACTCAGTTGCTTTAAAAATGAGAGCTTAGCTTCTTTTTCAAAATAGCCCATAATTTTCTGCTCATGAAATTTTTATTTTAAACCTGCCCTAACCACCATACAATCTCAGGATGACATTTTATTTCAAGTAAGGACGAAATGTCGAACATAATTTGTAATGGTAACTAATAATCATTATCTATAAAATATTATTAATTAGTAGAAAATTTCTGATAATTAATATTAGAATCATTACATAAAAATATTTTGAACTAGTTTTGTTGCTATTAATGCTCATTCGTCTGACCTATAAACTCAATTCAAGCTCACGAAATTCCTCGTGGTAAGGAGCGCAAGTTTACGCCTGTCGTTGGCAACAGCCTTGAGCACCTTACAGATGACAACACAATTAAGCTCAGTTCCGCCCCCAATTTTGATGAAGAGCACCCCGGGGGGATGGGTCCAAGTGTCTCCCCCCTCTTCCCCTACTACAACCTCTCGAGAGGACTTTCGGCTAGCTGCATATTTAGAGTACCGCATGCCACACGGACACCGGGATTCGAACCCGGGCCATTCGGCACGGCAATCTGCAACGTTAACCACTATACCGGTTGGGCGGCTGTAGTACTTTTTCAGGTAGTTTGTAAATAGTATGATTTTAATAATTAGTAACTATCTTAAACAAACATTCTGTTATGCTGCGCTTGAAAGGTTATTTTGCTATTCAGTACCGAGATATGTAACATATAGCGTTCGTAAACTTCTTTATTTATTACAATAATATTGCAAATGTTCCTAAAAATTACAATTTAGATATATTATAAGTAAAGTAGTAATTATATCTTGGGAAAAGATGCAAAATTCACGAGACGGATGCGGGTAGGTAGTAAAATATTCGTCATTTGGGGATTTATGCCGAAAGTTTCGTTGCCCAGGATTTTCATTAATACTGAGAGGAAGATGCAAAATACAAACAAGCGATAGTACAAATAATTAGCACATAACTAAATAAAATGTATGCAGTACAATTTAAAATTAAAGTTGCTTTTATAAACAGTTCAAATTCTGCAAGACATATTCAACACCGTTATTTTAAATTAAGAATGTCACTTAATCTTGAACAATGTTTTTATACCATACATGCACAGATTTTCTTCATTAAGCTGAATTGTTCAAAAAGCAATCATTGGATATCAGAATTATTTGTTGACGTTAAATACCAGTGTAATGACTTTTTCTCGTATTTCCCAAATACAGTAAACATTACAGTAATTCAAAGTTCAATTTTCTAGTTTGGATTTTTGCAGATATTCTAAAGAAAGAAGTTATAAAAAAAATTTAAATATGAAAATAATCTATAAAATAAAAATTAGTAGTTAAGTACAAATACAAATTTTGGGGATTTATTCTACGTTCGTGAAAAAATTTTATAATTTCAAAATCTTAAAAAATTCTCAAAATTTGGAAAAATAATTGCGAAAATGCCCTGTACCTTTAAAGAAAGTTAGTACCTTAATTAAGTTTTGTATGAATTATAATTACAAATTATATCAATTAAGTAGGTAGCTACAAATAAGATAAGGATACAAATTATTAAAAAGTAAGTTTGCTGCTTTCAAGTCATTTTGTTCATTAGACATCTGTAGTTTATAAGTGAAATAACTTATGATATGTAAAAAGGCAACATTTTAAAAACTGGCTATTTGGCAGTAGTCAAATAAGTAATAGAATATAAATCAAATTAAGGATCTTACAAACCTTAAAATTGCAGCACTTGCCATTTCTGACAAATGATAAATGCTAAGGTGACGTAACATATCGACACAGTTAATTGGAAAGATTTTAGTTCTACTATTTGAGACATTTTGAAAGTCGAAGCTTATATACGGTAAGCAAATGAATTTTCACTTCATACGTTAAACTATTCACAAACTTATTTTTCCGATTTATTACTGCTTTGGTTTGCAAACTTCGCTACATCTTGTAAAACTTCAGTTATCCGAGAGCTATCCATGATTATCTAATAGGTTGATTATCTTAACTTGTTTAATACATATTTGGCTAAATATTTTAGGATTAAGTTCTGGTATTTCAATAGCTTTTTGTAATTATTCTTCATATCGTAACCAATCAAGAATGGATGCAACAAATTAAGACGAAAATTCAGATAATTATATATATATATATATATCGAAAGGCTATCTTAACCAATAGAATAGTGCCTTTCAAGCCGAAGCGCTAGCTATAACATCAGCTATACAGTTTGCAACAGCCGGCAAAACAATGATCTGTACTGACAGTTTTGGGATATTAGTCAGAATTCTGAGCCATAAAAATCACACCTCTTCTCTGGTAATAGAAATAGAGCTTAACAATATTCGCTTATGCATACATCGTACTTAAATAAAAGCATGTACCCGACTATCCAGCTCCATCATCACATTTGAAGCACGCACCGCTGGACAAGGTGATCAAAAAATGGCAATTGGAATGGGAATAATGTGACACAGGAAACACGAACATATAGTTTCATACCGAAAGTCTGATCAACACGTCAGATTACCATCTCGCAGCCAACCAATTACATTACTGGTCATTGTCCATAACGTACTTTTATCGTTTTAATAACTCGGACACAGATGTCTGCTTCTTCGGCAACGAAGACTGCCCTGATTACTTTGGTTTCCATTGCCAGTTAACGGCCCTTTTGCAAATCATTCGCGTCTTTCTACCAAAAACTTTAATACATATAAGGGGTTTATCATCACCAGCCGATTAATAATCTGCGATTAACAAATCTATAGAACGATAAAATCCATAGCGACAATGGGACAAGATTCTATCAACAGCATTTGGCAAATCAGGAACACACATTGAGACACATTTCTTTCAGCAATAACAAAATAATGTAACAAAAAATGCGTCTAAAAATAACAAACATTACACTTTTGAAATTAAGGACCTAAGAACTTTTAGCCGAATTATAGTTTTACTTTATTATTATTATTTTTTTTAGTTTTAATTTAATTGCGTTAGTTCTAATTTAATCTTAATATTTATTTTAATTTAATTAGTATTGTGTTATATATTACGCTCTAAATTTACATGTTTAGTTAGAAAACACGCTTAACTTCTGTTAGACGTAACTATTGAATACGTGATAGAAAATAACTATAACTATAGGGAATCGCTTAGCCCTTATCTAGCAATCTCAAATTTATTTTTGCTGCTATAAACTCTGATGAAAGGAAGGAGACGATTCTCGCAAATCTTTGGTAGCCACCAGAAATTTCCCTGTTCGTCGCCTGTCCTAAAGAAGCTATAACTTGAACTGCAATTCAAAAATGCTTCAATTAATGAGAATAGGTGACTTTCGAAATACTGCTGTGAGAAAAAAAAAACATATTCGAAGAAACAGAAGTTAGCAAAGGTTATGAATTTAAAAATATATATAAATGGGCATTTTTATATTTTCTCCTTCAGAAAATGTTATTTAATGTCGAGGTAAAATATCTAATTAATGCTGTTTTTATACAGATCTTCGTAAAGAAAAATGCAGAAAAAGTTTCATGAAAATCTCCAATATTTTATAAGTTCTGTATATAATAGCCCTTACGTATGAAACTAATTATTTCGGGAGGATCCTTAGGATTTACGATGGTACATGCCTCCATGACGTCATATTTAAATCCGGATCGATCGCAGTCTGATCACTCTGGTGGTGAAACAACTCTCAGTAGCACATTTCATCTCCTCTCGGGAGATAACAGCTTCCCGGAGGCATGAGGCGTGCGATGAAATATTAATCTTTCCTCCTCACTCCTATTTAATTTCTGTAGGTTTCTCAAGGTTTTCTGATTGGTGCTACTGGTTTTTTTCTAAAAAGCAGGTCTTTAATATATTCGAGTGGCCTCCCAGCTGATTATGTTAAAAACTGACGCTGTAGTTTGATTGAAGGAAATACACGCGAGTTTGAGAATATGTCATTCCTAATCTGTAAAAGAGATCTGCAAAATCTAAATAAAACTAACTAAAGCAGTCTCATGTACGCTACTTAAATGCTTTTAAAGCCTAATCTTAGCATATAATTCTTACTTTTAAGTTAGAATTACCAAAGACAGATATAAAATACTCGTAGCTTACCAAAAATCATAAAACGTCTTTAGTATGTCCGGATACGTAAACGGCTAGTGGTATATCATTAAAATAGAGGGGATCAAATTTTTATGAATACAAAAGGGATAATATGGGCAATGATAAAAGTAATCCAAGGAAAAGAACGTAATTTCAAATTAGAAATTTTTATATAAGTGATAAAAAATTCCATCCCTATAATTAAATATTAGGTTAAGTTTATCACCAAATGCAGAACATATATTAGTGAAACAAGCTCTTTCAATAGGATGACATATGCAGCTCATATATGAAAAATCTTAGCTTGTTTAACATTCTTTAGCTACTATGCAAACGAAATTATTCAGTTATTATTTCTTGGAACCTCATTTGGATCTTATAGAATAAAGTAATGTAGAAAAACACCTGGAATAAAAGTAATTCAGTGCCAAATTAAGCTTTTTTCTATATAACTCTAAAATGTAAAGTCTTTTCTTGGGTTTTTTTTTTAAGTTTTCTAGCTTAGAGAAATACTGAAGTCTAATAGTGATTTCAGCGATGATTCTTTGAAGTGTTCTAGTGTTTGAAATGTTCTATTCTTTAAAGAGTTCCATTCTTTGAAATGTTCTAGCTTAGAGAAATACCGAAGTGTAATACTTTCTGATTTCAGCGATGATTCATCCTCAACTGCACTTGCAACTCAGTCACGACAGATACCTTTGTTTTCCATTCTTTAGTTTATTATTAATTGTGATCTTCCCTGTATGCAATTTGAGTTTTTACTCCAAAAATTATGCACATTATATCGTTTTTTCTTCAGTATTACAGTTTATGATAGTTAGTTTTGCTTATATGCTGTGCCTAATGAAATATATAAACTCCTATCATTCTTAATTTCTTTTCATGCACAACAGGCAGACCGGCGCTAAAAATTCTGCCACCCGGTGCCAAATTTACGGCGTTTCTGGATTTTTTCTAAGTTCTGCTAGCCAATGACTCCCCGAATTAAAAATATTTTATTGTCTCTAAATTCTATTGTTCGGTGAACCCGCATCAGTAGTACCGACTCTAGCGACGGCCCTGACAGCAGGTAGGTTGCATTTATATTTTTGAGCAGCGTTTTTTTACATTCAAAATTTGCCCAACATGAAATGCCTCGATTTAGTAGAATCAAAAGATTAGCCAGCTTGCATTGGTAACACGACTGCTTGTTTGCAAAACAACCGTCTTACTTCTTGCCTATTGAATTGAGATTTTACTTAATTAGACCTATAGCCAGTTTGGTGAGTTTTTATTACTTGAAATTTAGTATTTGGCTTTAATATAATTTTTTTCATGAGAATATTTAGGAAAGCTAAGCTTGGCTAGTTAATTTTCTGCTAATTATTGGATCTTTTCTATTTTTCTTTGATTTAGAGTGCAAAATCTGTTTTGCATTTTTCATGCGTAATTTCCATACAAGAGGCAGAATAAGCATTTAAATTTGAGCTTTTGAGAGTTACTATTGTCTAGGGAACATTTCTTCTAAATGAGAGCAAAGTAAATTTATAAAAATTAGTATAGAATTGATGTAAATTTCAATATTTCTTAACTCGGCTTTACGAAGAAGACTTTTAATTGTATTACTTCAAGTAAAGCAGCTGTATTTGATATATTGCTCTTTCAGTTTATTTTTTTTAATCGTGAACAGAGTGAAATGCTTTAAATTATGTTAGATTACGCCGCTGAAAAAATTTACGCAATGTTGCAAGTTCTGCGAAAAGTCAGTCATAATATGTAAATTATATGATATTCAGTATTTTCCAATTTCTTCAAGCAAAATTTTTAAATAGGATTACTTGCTTTATCTTCTTTAAAATATATATACGGTGCGGCCGATTACAACCAAAAAGGGAGGTGCAAAACTACATGTTATAGCCGTCCTATAAACAAAATTTCAACGTTTTGAGGCTACTCGTTTTTGAGTTACGCGAGATACATATATACGTACGTACGAGGAGACGTCACGAAAAAGTCTCTTCTGAATCTATTTTAAATCAATTTTATTATCTGTTTGTGGAAAATCCTTTAAATTATACTTTATACTGTTCTTACGTACAGATATCACGCAAAAAATCGTTAAACTGCATTCGATAACGGTCAGATTGGATATTTTCGTTGAAATATGATACCCGGAATTTGTCGTGATTACAATACTTACTTTACTTCGTACAAGGAAGTAATAACAGCTGTCGCGTCAAAAATAAACATAACTATTTTTTGTAAATTAATATTATTTTCTGAACAAAATTCTTTTATTGAGGAACAATTGGAAAAAGCATCACGGAATTTTAATTGAATTATTCTACTAAAAATAGTTTGAAAATTCTGTTCATATCTAAATTTTAAGTAAAATATTAAACATTCAGCATTTTCGTCGACAGCTAAAGTGTGAAATTTAAATGCCTTGATTTCTTTTATTAGTCTTTTTTTAACCACGCAATTAATAATTTCTAAAAACGTGAAAGGATAATTTTTACTTCGCCAGTTTTCTGATATTTTTAAATGTATAAGGTATTTTGCGGATAACGTACCACGTGCTAGTCGTTGTTTAGTAACGCGCACTTTACTTGCCATATTAGGAGACAGTGCAAGCCCACTAGGATAACTTTCTACGGTTGCATAACAACACAAGCTCGGGTATCAAATACCAATGTATATGTAACGAACATATTTAATATGCTAATGTAAAAATATAATAATTATTATTATTACTATTATTTTGATTATTGGCGTGTTTGTGCTTGTTAATTTTCTTTATGCGCTAAATTTTTGGCAAGGCGTTTAGAGGGAACGTTGGTCACAGAAATTATATTTTAATCTTAAAAAATCATTTGTTTCTGGTTCCTCCATTAATTTTTCAGCAAAATATAATTTAATGTGAAATAAAATAATTAATTCTTGAATATAAATTCCCATGTAATTAGAATAAGTAAGTTTTTTTTTTTTTCCAAAATAGCTGGTTTATTTCAAATGATAAAATTTAAAGTATGAAAACAAATCGATTATCCAAGCTCACACTGGCCTGGCTCAGACCAGGTAATCTAGGTTGGTTATTTGCACTTAAACTTACATTTTTCTTTAAAGATATGCTAGATTGGTTCGAAACTAAAAAAATGACTAGTTATGTATATATGATCAATTAAAAAAATACATTTTGGATGCAGATTGCAAGATATGAGTTGAATCATGTGCTATTCAAAAGTAATAAAATTAAAGTGTTTATAAAAATTTTTATGACATGAAATATTTCATCTGAATAGGAAGGTCATGCACTGGAGTAGCGATGCTGAAATACGTCTCCCGACACAGGTTTCTGAGACCTTTGCACAGAATCCTTCTTTCCTAACTGCTCCCTTTACACCACTCTATAAAAGCATCAAGAAACATTAAACGCGAGCAGAAGCAGCTAACGAAAAACAGCATGACACGGCAAAGTGGGCCTTTGGGAAATTCAGGATCTCTTCGCCGCAGAACAGCCATACCACAAAAGGATTTCATTTTTCATTGTCTTAAATAT
Source organism: Stegodyphus dumicola (assembly GCF_044657685.1). Lineage (NCBI taxonomy): Eukaryota > Metazoa > Arthropoda > Arachnida > Araneae > Eresidae > Stegodyphus > Stegodyphus dumicola. The sequence continues at coordinate 184,235,169 of NC_140772.1, read as the reverse complement.
GTATGAACAGCCATCAGATGTAAAGAGCACTTGAACCCCAGTTATTCCCTTGTGATAGCATGTCAGCGTTTAAAGAACTGAGATCCTATACATGCTCAGCTTCATATCTTCCTGTCAGCTGGCCCCGGAGACACATAATGAACAGTGTAAAGAAAGTTAGGCTTGCTCTTCTCTTGAAGAACTCAGAAAAAATAAAACTTTCTTTACATCGAATTTCATCGCTTGATGTATTTACAGCGAGCAAAAAGATAAAGACTTTATTTTCCTTCAAACTGTTGTAGAAAGAATCAAGGTTTGCAGGTCAAAGTAAGGCATATTCCGAAGAGGCTGATAAATTTTAAAGTAATCCTAAGTTTTTTTCAAAGTACTGTTTATTTTACATTGGCATATACTGTGTCCCCATGTCTGCCAAGAAAATAAAAATGAACAGGTCATTTTTATTCACATATTATACCTACCTTTATGATAAAATATATATTCACAGGACTAACACAACCTACTGATTTATTAAAATACTTTATAAATTTTATAAATGGGTATACTGAAACCTGAATCTAAAAATAGATCGTTATAGTATATATATCAAAATTTTTTGCTACGAAAAGGTTAGATTGGTCTTTAAAAGTATTTAGTAACAATTTTGTTTTTTCATTAATAATTCGAAGGAAATTTCTAAGATCATGACCCTCTGTATATTTTTAAATTACTCAAATAGTTATCACACCATTGAAATATTTTCCTACCAAAACAGCACATGTTTGAAAATTTTATAAAAAATATGTTTGTTAATTTTATTTGCTTTTGTTTAATTAATTTTAGTTTTAATTATTTCAAAATTTTCATCAATTTTTATAATTCTATAAAGATGAAATTATAACAAATTATTGAATAACACCAAGCTAAAAGTGCCAGTATATGCAATAAATATATTCACATGAACAAGTTTAAGGGAAGTATTCTGAACTCTTCCTTATCCTATCTCACTGTAATGGGCTATGCCATGACAGATAATGAACCATAAATATTTGACGCATTTCTTAAAAGGTAATTAAAGGTCACTTATGAGTAATATCATTTATGATTGAAAGCTAGTCCCATGTGTTTTAGGCGATCCAAAAGAGAAGTAATATGAAAAGTGTTTTTAGCCCATCAGCGGCCGAGCGGTAAAGTCGCTGAACACTGATAGTTTAACCTGGGCTAGAATTCAAATAAACGGGCTAGCTGCATAAGCATTTTCGTGTTTTTCTCCATCTGTAACATGTTTATAAATAATAATATGTAAAAAAGCACGAATTGCTAAAGTCCTGACTTAATAAAGCATAATCTCAATTCAGATGACATAGTACCAACCGAAATTACTAAATAAAATCGTTTTTTGGTGTAAGAGAACTAGAAAGAATCACCAATAATTGCAGCACTGCAGTTATCTGAAATATGTAAACATGATTGTTCGCTGTATATTCGACGGATCTTGTTATTAAAAAATTATTTATTCTACAAAACTATTTATTTCCACTTGTGTATCAGTTAACACTGTTTATTCCGTAGTTGGGCTATATATTATACGAACGACTATAATCTACCCAAAAAGTCCAAACTTTAAGGAACATTAAATTTTCTAATAAATGTATAGTTAAGAAAAGTTTAAGTTAAAGCAGATAAGAGTTGCGCCTCAATACGATATGGATGAGGTAACATGTACTTTAAATTTATCATAAGGCCTTTGGAGGTTATGATGCATGCTAATATATCTTACGTAGAAAGATAGATTTATATACACGTATTGCTGCCAAGAATCTGAATGCAAATGATATCGATACTTAATTCTGAAATTAAAAACACCTCTATCAGTCAGAACTTTAGACAAACAAGAAAATGATATATATATATATATATAAGTACCTATTTTACAGAAAAGAAATGTTATTTATAATTAATTATGTACGATTATAAAATTTGCAAGGTTTAAAATCTTTATGAATTAGGTATTCTAACTTTAGTGTGTAGAGACATTAGGTATTTTTTGGAAGCAGGCAAGATGAAAAATTAGCAACGCCTTCGCTGGGAATCGAACCGCGGACCTCTCAATTACGCGTTGAGCGTGCAGACCACTACACCACGAAGCCTTGCCAAGAAGGCGAGAGAAATACCTTATAAGTGTAATATTGCAGTTTGAAAAATATGAAATTAATTTGCGGATAAAATGCGCATAAATATTTTGAAAGAAAGATGTACACATACATATAGAAACGGAAGTTCATAAAACCTAAATCTAGCATTTTCTTTGTTTTGTTCATTGATATAAATAAAAATAAGTGCAATTCTTACCAGTCTTTTGACTTCTCTACAACTATTGAAGAAACTCCTTTATCAAGGGATTACGGTTTCTTAAGTTATTTTATATTCATTATAGCTAATTCAGTTAAAATTCTAAACATGTATTCCATTACATCATATGCTGAAAAATTTTACTTTGATAATATCGGTGTAATAATTTTAAATACGCGCCGTTAGATACCTCAGCCAACTTTAGAAGTCTCTTTTTAAGTGTAGTCTCTGACTACGTCACCTACACTTGAAATTTAATTTTCTCTTACGTTAATTTAAATACCGCAAGTCGGGGAAGTTCGTCTGTCACACAACTAGCGCTTTTCTGTTCATTTGCGAATTAAATAAAAAAAATACTATTTTAACCTTTTTTAGAGTTGGTATTTATTTCATATTAAGAGATAACTCGCTATCAGTCTACCAAGGTTGGTCCTTGACACAATCTTCTATATACAACTGAACCCTACGAAGTACAGGAAGATTTAGAGGCCTCAATGTTTTGGCGCACTAAACCCAAGCTCTGAGGACCTAGATGGTCATTATATTCTGCCCAGATTTAAATCAGTTATCAAAAGATAGTTATTAATAACAATTAAAATTAAGATAGTAAATTGAATTAAGATAATAATTAATAACAATTAAAATTAAGATAGTAAATTGAATTAAGATAGCAGTTAATAACTTCAGTACATGTTATTTGTCATTCTGTGTTTCTAAACTGAAAAACTTATCAATCTCGTGTGTTCATACTTTTTAATCTCATATGTTCGTCTTTTACTATTTTTCTCGGAAGTCGTTGCTGTTGTTGTTGCTAATGCTCATGTGTATGACCTATAGTCAGCTCAAGCCCATGAAATTCCTCGTGACAACCAGCGCATGTTTACGCCTGTCGTTGGCAATAGATTTTTAGCACCTTACAGGTGACAGTGCGATTTAACTCAATTACGCCTCTAATTTTGATGGAGAGCACCCCGGGGAGCACCCGATGGAGAGCGCCCGGGGGATGGATCTGATAATTTCCCACCCCTTTTACCCTACCAAGAACCTCTCGAGAGGACTTTCGACTCGCCGCATATTTAGAGTGCTCCTTATATCGCACGAACACTATACATTTACAAACATCCATGCATTCTCTGAGATTCGAACGGCAGTCAGCAACACTAACCGCTATACCGGTTGAGTGGTTTTTCTTACAAATAATGCGACACTACTGCGTTATTTTTTCCTTTGAATTTTCAAAAGGTAAAATTAGAGACAGCAATGCGTATAATTTAAGTAAACGCGATTTAAAACAACGTAAAAAAGGAAGAAATAACACGTATTTTCTTGAGAAATGACGAAATGAATTAAATTCGCAATCCTTATTACTAGTAAGAATATATCAGATGCACTAAGTATGCCAGGCAAAAAAAAAAAAAAAAAAAAAAAATGATAATCTAATACACATTACCATAAATGAATTTGAAGAACCAAATCTTGAAAGCCTTTAGTGCTTTGAGGAACAGAATGAAGAATGGATACTGACCTCCACTTTGTCCTCCTGTTTTGGAACCACGTCTTCACCTGCGCATCTGTCATTTTTAGTGTTTTCGCAAGAGAGGCCCTTTCAGCTGATGCCAGGTATTTTTGTTTGTGGAACCTCTTCTCCAGTTCGCAGATCTGCATTCGAGTGAAACTTGTCCTCGGCTTCTTTCTCTTAGGAGGCGTTCGGTTTTGATAGGGATGGCCTATACGCCTTGGGGGAACTGGTGGAAGACCCGCAGCCAAGGGAAAAGGCACTGTAAAAGAATTCGAAAAATCTAAAGTCTGTCTTTTCCGTTCAAATAAACAGAATAATAACAATTACTATTAATAGATTGAAAATATCAATTGATATTTTATGTCCAGTAAAAAGGCTAAACGCATTTTGAGAAAATAATGATGGTATCTTCTTCGTAGAGAAGAAGTTAAAAAGTTATTCTATGCGCTACATTTTTTCAATCATTAATTGTAGAACAGAAATTGCATCGTTTATCATTCTAAACTTAATAATTTCATGACTGAACGTATCAAATCAATGTTGAAAAGTGGATATACTATTGCTAGATAATGATCTTTAAAATTCAAATTGAATCTTTCATTAATTGACATAACCTTATGGAATTTTGCTCTTATTTTTGTCGTTCTAGCTAAACTTGAACGATTTAGTACTAATTTTTATCGTTCACAAAACTAAACGTTCAAATCCATAAATTACTCGGCAACAAACAAGTAACAGAGAACATTTTGGATAACTGTTATCTTCCATAAAGACAATGAAAGAATTGCAGCTTAGAAGACTTCTTCTGCTCATGGGTTAGCAAATGCCAAAAACAACCTGGTAATATCTAGTTGCTGTATATGTTTTTAACAATTTTAGATTTCCTAAAGCTGAAGGAAAAGCTGAAGAAATAAAAGTGTAACTTGAGGAAAGCTTTGCAAAAACTAAATTCAGATATTCAGGCCGCCTCGTAAAACTAGATAGTCTCAAAGCATTGGAATGTAGCTTTCGATCAAACCAGATCATTAAAAATGTATGCTTTCTGAATATTTTACGTATCTTTTCATTATAAATTAATTTTTACACTTTTAAAAAGTGAATAATTCTGAAATAAAATATAACACTAGGAGTAGAATAAAATTAAAAATAGTACTTTTAACTTGAAACCGTACTGCTATAGATAATTTTTATAGATAATAAACTTGAGTAAACTGAATGCAAAATGTTATTTTAAGCACGAGAAATAATACAATTTTGCTTATTGAAGTAAAACTATACACTAAAATTTCTGAATGATATAAGCATTTGAATTAGAATTTGATTATTATGGTATCTATATTTTAAAGCAAATACCAGGGGAGTAACGAAAAATCGCCATGTTCTGTGTATCAGGTTGAGAGGACCAGATTTAGGAGGGGAGGATAAATGCCAAGAGAGGCACATTAAAAGCTCGGTAAATTGGACAGAAGAATTTTATTTTTTAAAACTGGGCTATAACAATACGTTTCAAGCAGCATCCATCATATTTGTCCTATTGAAATCATAAAATTTTGTTAAGAACAAGTCGCTACTCTTGTGCATGTACAATTAAATTATTGTTATTATTATTTTTAATGCACACGAGCTTTTTGCCTGTAAAATAGGGAGTGAAATTTTTTTTTTCTCACAACAGGACTTCAGACAGTGGTGTCAATGATTTTAGTTCGATATTTTTTGTCCAGTACGGCAAATTTTAAATTTCGTTTTTCCGTCGCTGAACTGTGTTGTAAAGGCTTTTGTGCTTTTATTATTTTATGGTAAGTAGAGATTTATGTTCATAAAATAAAATAAATCCATTATTTATTACTTTCTGACTAATCACTAGATACTATAATATAGAGAAAGTATTGTGGTCGTATAAAAAAAAAGGGACAGAGGATTGGATTTTGGATGGAGGAGACGTCCATTCTGGGGTCTGCTGGATTCAGGAAAGTATTTTTTACAAAATGCATATTTGCATGTATGTACATATTTAAGTATATTAAATTATAGTTTTCTTCAAGAGCAGGTTCTCTAGTCTGTCGAATGTGTTTACCACAAAGGCAATTTTTGGTCAAAATCAGTCAAGTGGTAAATGGCACTTTGCAGATATTATTTCTTCAATTTTTTTTCCTAAATTTTAATATTATCTGTAGTTTTCAAGCAAAAGTTACAGCATTAATTATAAGCTACAGATTCCAAGAAAACAAAATATAATTAATTATTTAGTACTATTACCGAGATGACGTCTTAATTAATTTTTTTTTTTTTTTTTTTTTTTTTTTTGTGTGTGTGTGTGTGTGTGTGTGTGCGTGTATTTCATTGGCAATTTTTAAATATTTTTAATAAATATATAAATTTTACATGGTACCATATTCATTTACTTCCTATATCCTTCCTATATCCTAGTTGGAAGTCTGTGAAACAATTTTCGTCATGTATGACAAAATAATAAGTTGGAATACAGGCAAGAAAACTGAAGGATCATATTAAGGATATAAGGTTCCAATCTCTTCTCTTAAGTTATGTGTGTGGAACCTCGAGAACTGGTAAGCGAATAATCGCTTTAGCTCAGGAAACAGAAACGTAAACCCAAGAATGGTTTATAATTACCCTTTATTTCTCAAAATAAGAATTTACAGTTACTCTAAGAAAGCTTAGAGTGTACAGAAAAGCCTCCACTTGGGCTTGAACTCACGAGTACCAAAAAATCAAACTTAACTAATACTTACCTAAAAAGATATAGATGAAGCTATCAAAATTTTAAATGAGTTGGCCCTAAATGTTAACTAAACGGCGAAGCTATCAAGAGCCTGAAATACGGCCGAGCGTAGTAATGGCTTAGACAGAGTGTAGCCAAAAGGGAAACGCGCGCTAGTCAGAATCTCTGGCTGTCTAACGAAGTCAGTGGAACTTCGACTCAAGTACCGCTCTTCGTCATTTGCATTAACAGCGACTCTAAAAACACATTCTGGCAGGAAATTGTAAGCTGAAATTTAGAAGGGATAGGAAAGTAGCCTTAGCTAAAGATAGCCGTTAAAAACTTAGCATAAACCTTACAAAGAAAAGAAACTGGAATAGTTTGCCACTAAAATTTCGAAAATATTTATTTTTGAAGAGTGTATAGATAATAATACTTCTTCTAAAATTTTATTTATATAACAAAATTGACGAAGCACATTTTGGTTCATTTCTAAAAATACATAACTAAAAACTGTAGTCTAAATATGGTCTTGACTGTTTACAAATAAAAACATGTTTCGATAATCGGGATAAGGTAGCGTTTTCCCGTAACTTGAAAGACAATAGTAATGACGAGCATAATTTGAAAAGTCTTAACAGTTAAGCATCTATTTATTACAAATGGCCGGGTTGTTTGTAATAGCAACCAAAAAATATACAAGATGAAAATAGTAGTATAAAATAGTTACAAGAAATTTTAAATACATTTTACACTAATGTTTAAAAATTAAAATGTTTTATTTCGATGGTTCTCGAAAAAAAGGGGACAGAAAAAATATATGACATCGGGAAATGCTTCGGAAATCGAAACTTCCTTTCTGTTTTAGGCTTTGAAATAATTATTTTAAACTAACTTCTAAAGTAGCTTAATATTATTATCATAAAAATGTGATAAATTTGGTTTAAGAAATGGTAAGTCAATCATAAAGCTAAGTTTTAGCCAAAACTGTATTGAGAAAGTTTGGATTTTATTGATATTTATTTATTTTTTATGCTCTTTTTTTCTAAAATATAATAGCGAAATTTTACGTATCAACCGAGGAAAGAGGGAAAAAAATCTCATTTCACGTGTCATTTAACTTGTTCATAAATTCTCACTGTTTTGAAGGTGTAAATAAAGAGAGGAAATCAAGCGGAAAGATTAGAAGTGATCTTTACACAGCAAGTGATGATGACTGACAGAAATTTTGATGCCTTTTCAAGAGACTGTTTCTAAAAGATTTTTTAATTTTAAGATTCCCGGATTACGTTTTTAATAATTTTGTGCAAAAGTTGAGCACATTTAACTCGGTAAAGATAATACAAATGAACATTCCTAGGAAAAATGAGACTGACATGATGAAATAATATGAAGCAACATTTTTCAATCTATATTATGGTTACCTATTTGGAGAGGGAATAAAAGGAAGTAAGCGTTAAATTCCATTACATTTCCTGCAGCCATAGTATACAGCAGGAAATCCACTAAATTGGAAGCATTTAAATGTTTTAGCACGCACTTTATTTAGTTCGTAGATAGATTAGAATTTTTATTAAATTTCTGTGCTGTAGAAAAATTACAAATTTTGAAACTTACAAACACACAAATGTCGTACTAGATACGACGATCATTAGCACACGTCACTTGCTATGTCATTGGGATCGGGTCCAAGTGAAACATAACACTATTTGTGATACATATTCTAACTTTAAAAAAATAATTTCTCAAATTATATGACGCCTGGCATTACAAAATTCACGACTTCATAGGTAATAACCCGATTAATAAATACTCTGCGACTTACGTTATAAGGTATTTCTCCCGCCTTCTTAGCATGCCTTCGTAGTGTAGTAGTCTGCACATTGGGCGCATATTCGAGAGGTCCGTGGTTCAATTCCCGGCGAGAACGCTACTCATTTTTCATCAATCCTGCTTTCAAAAAATACCTAATGTCTCTACAACGTCAACAAATTCGATTGATCACCACTCAACGATTCCATAAATCCTTTTTTCCTTATTTCTTTATCACAATAGTAGCTGATACGAAACATCAGATCAGCTACTATTGTGATAAAGAAATCTGAACATAACCCTTTCATTTACTTGAAAGTTCCAGACAGAAGTGAGCTCAGAGATCTTTTAAACTCCAGACTAGATCAAATTATTCTCCGGATGTTAGAGGAAGGAGGGAATTTTTTCTTACCATCTTCTTTAAGCCTACGAGCTGTGTGCACTTGTATGATGAATAATTTCTGTTATAAATCCTATTAATATAAATATTAATTCTTAAGAACATTATATATTTTTTGCAAATATATTATTGCTGAAGATTTAATTACCATGTTTTCCGGCGTATAACCCGCATCTAGAATTTCAAGCTCCTTTTTTTAATTTTTAGGTACATTCGCCGTATAACGCGCACCCTTTTCTTCACGAAGATAGCTAAAAGATAAACGTGCAATGCACTTATCTTTTGAGGTCACTTATTCGAAGATTTATCCTGCGCGAACTAAATAAATGTTCCAGTAATATAAAATAAAAGTAAAATTACATTTTTAGATTCAAATAATCTTCAGTAACTTAAGAAAATATGAAATGCTTAAATTAAGTTTAAAGGGATAGTGAAATAATTTTTAAAAGCTCCATTATCTATATACTCCATCTAAATAACATTAACCAGATAAATAGTTTTAGTTTATTTTAGTAGAAGATTAACAGAAGTAAAAATTTACACATACTGCATTGCTCGAATTTAGCATTCACGCTGAAATATTAATGCCAAAATGGCGTAAAAATACAACCATTTCCACATCACTTTCCTTTAACAAGTACCACTTATCCGCACGAAATTGGCTGAGCACCCTAATACCGAGAGGGCGTCTGACGCCATTTGATGCCAATTAACAGTAGTAACATATGGTTGATTGAAAAACCATCCAGTGTATCATCAGAAGTCGGGCTTGTTATAAAACATTGAGTTCGTATGGGCTTTGGCGTCGATGGTATATACATTACTATTCTTTTTGTTTCAGATCGTACCTAATAGGGCTTGAAGTGGAGGGTTTCAGCACGTGGTTAACCAACCGGACAGTCACGCATGCGCTTGACATCACGTGATGGGACGTGAAGCGTTATTATGCAGCACTTGGCTTTCGACATTCAAACTTGTTCAGTTTGAAGAGATTGAAATTAAAGTTATAGTAGCAAAATAATCTCGGAGCACTCTTATCGTAATTTACAGCTGTTATTCATATCCTGCGTATTATTTCTTTCTTTCTCCTTTTCACTTGATTTTAAATCAAAAATGGTAAAACGTCGTTTCTGAAATCCCATTTTGCAGTCTGTCAGCAAGTCTAAAATTTAATATTATTACTGTTATCTCATTTAGATTCCGTAGCGTACACAATTTCCACTGCTTGCATTGAAATCATTGAGTTTGTTAATAAAAAGTTCGTTAAAGTTTTACAAAACATGGAATAGGTAATAAAACAAATTCGAAATTCAAAATTCGAGCTTCCAAGTGCCCATGTTCGGGTGGAGGATTACGTTATTTAAAATTCGATGGCTCTAGGTATCGGTGTGTTTTCATAATGGAGAAACAGGCATACATTCATGCAGATTCTTCATTATTTAATTTCTTTAACTGTAATACAGCACGATAATATTTGGTGGCAACAGTTTGAAAAGTGATACCCCGTTTGTATTGATTCAGCGCAAATGCTGTTTCAAGACTAATATCCCATTCGGGACTAACGCCTATTTTTGGCCTAATAAAGTAGGAAAAAACTTCATATTTAATTAAGCTTTTAACAAAATATTAAATTTTATTTATTGGTAGACATTTATTAAAGTAATTAATAACTATTTGAGTAATTTCAACCGTTCATTCAAAATTTAAATAGCATTCTCACAGTGCTGTGCGAGTTGCTTGTGTTAAAGAAATTTCCAGGTACTTTCCAAAGTTATCTACGTAACAATATATTAACTTCGGCTTGGATTTAAATTGGGCCTTTTTTGTCCCTGTACGCAGTTAAGCTATCTTTGCTCAGTACGTTCGGATAATTTTTATTTTTCGAAACCTGATACTTACGATGTTGACAATTTTAACCTGTTAAACTCATTTGAAAATTTAATTTGTTCGGATTACTTATTTGACTTTATATCCCATTGTTCTGAATCAAAAGGTTAAGAGATGTTACTCGTGTTCCTTAATATATGAAATCTGGACAAAAAGTACTACTGCAAGGGTTCTCAAACTTTTGTCCAGTGCACTCCTTTCATCATTGCTAGACCATCATCCCCACCTTCCTTTCTAAAAGTCGAAAAATACATATACATTTTTTAAAATTTAGATTACATTTTAATATTTTTCATAAATTATTATTTTAAATTAACCAGTTATTATAATTTGGATCTTTAACTTCTTCTTTCCGTTTTCCTCACCAGAATGCAAATGAAATAGCCAGTATTCAAATTGAGTTTTTCGGAATTTAAGACAGAGCGCGTTTCTGGCTTCGAGTGCACGCTACGTGTTAGTTTCCTGCCAGCTCTGAGAGTTGTAATTATTCAGCTTTGAGTTATGTCCCTGCCGACACTTTGATTTTGACGCTCCGATAGAATTTCTCAGTAATATTAAATTGTGTAGTCTTTGACTTCTGTTCCAGGTTTAATTTAAATTTGGCTGTTTTTTTTTTTTTTTTTTTTTTTTTTTTTTTTGCCGAGTGGGATCAAAAACAAATTTCCAGTTTTGTGCACCGAAGAATCTGCCTTCTTCCCGCTGACTGAATTGTTTGTTTTTGCGTAGAACTGTAATTTTAATTGTAGTAATTGCTTTTTGACTGTTTTAATTGTATTTGGTGTTTGATATTTTTTCTGTATTTTTTAATTTTTAAAGATGTTTTCAGTTTTACTTATTTTTGCTTTTTCACGAAGTGAACACATTTAATTGAATGAGAAATATATCTATAATGAAACTCCAGGAAATAAGTTTAAATGAAATTCAGCAAAAATATATATAATTTAATAGGCCGTACAAGGAAGTCAAAGCCATACACAAACTCTACGTAAAGGAGTTAAGGAAAAGAGGATCCCAATAGTTTACCTACTGAAAAACTGTTTAAAAACCTTAAATTGTAAACTAGATGAGAAAGCTGAATTCATTTGCTAAGGAATCTAGAAATTATAACAGGCAAGTTGGTATTGAAGTACAAAAACAGTCTTTGAAGACTATAATTTCGTAATGTAAATGAGCTATTTCATCAGTTCCTGTGGGAAAGGTAAATTTGAAACTGCTGAAATAAAGTAAAGCTGATTGAGCGAGAAATAAGTTCAGTTACAATAACCAACACTTGAATGAATCTTAGAACAATTCGTAACGGCTCGAGGTTTTTTTCCTTTATATTGGCCGGGAAAAAGGTAAATAAACAAAAATAATGTTTTGACTGTTGTCCATTTGGTTCCCAAGGGAAAATGTTTGGCAGTTGATTTTTTCTTAAAACATAGCGGAATGATTGATGTTCATGCGTAAGCAAATAATGTGTTAGAAATAAAACTTTCATTTCCCATGTCGCTTGAGATTGCGTTTTGTATCAGTGAACTTAAATTTCAGAAGAAATTGTCGATCGCCTAATGTTATTCAGCTAGGTAAAAACAATTTTCATTCTTTCATTTTAAGTCAAGCTTGCTTTGAGCTGAAAATTTTCTGTAGTTACTATTGTTTTTTATCTTCACCTTGAGAAGGAAACCAAGTTTACACAAGAAAGCTCCCGATATTTTTAAAAACACATTGCAGTTACGTTAGTGAGAAACTTTTCATTTGTTTATTGAAATGGAACACCAAAACATCTTTACTACTTAAAGCAGAAGACTTAGCAATAAAACTTAAACATGTTTTATTATTCTTTTTGAAGCATAAATAAAAAGGTTCTGACAATCAGTTATTTTAAAGTTTTTTTTAAGTTGTCAAATATTTACAGTAATCAAATGAAAATCAAATCCTTAACTATCACAAAATAAATGTTTTAAAAACCTAAGTGCTATATACTTCTGAAATTTATATAAATATTTATGTTTAATTGTTTATGTTTTTGTTGTATTTTTTATTTTTTGGGGTATTATTTTCCTATTGTTTTAATTTTATTATTGTTATTAATAGTCATTATGTATCACGTGCTCTAATTTAGTTATTTTAGGGTTATTTAACATGGTTTTTGTATAATTTTTAATTTGTCTTTTTATGTACTTAATTGCTTTATGTACTTAATTTACACAGAACTAGTTAAAAAATAATATTTTTAACTAGTTCTGTGTAAATAGAAATTGGAATTAGGAAATCAGATTTTTCAGCTCTTTTGCTCGGTATTATTATAAAGTTGGGGTTTTGGACGATGGTGTGACGCTTCCGTTCATTACAAATGGAAGAGCATGAAATTTTCTAACAGTTGTTACTAATCAGAGAAAACAAGTGACACTTCCGCACAGACGATCCCAAACAATCAATCAGTCTATGATTACTATTATCTTTTATAATGTCTATTTTTGCTCTTAAGGTTATTCTCAGCGACGTTAGAGTGTTTTTTCCCCGGAGTTATTTTTAAGAAATGCGTCTATAATGAATTTAACACTTGTTGTAAAAAATTTTTCACAAATTTCTTAAAAAATTTTAAATCATCTTCCCTTAGAATCTAGAGAAAGGCTCAAGAAGCCATATTGGAACGAAATAACACTGATGACTTAATTGTTCCTGCGTATTCTACAAACTTTCTTTTATATACGATAACGAACATACAGTTTTTTATCTTCATTACTAAAACTGCAAGATAAGTTTTGAAAAATATCTGATGTGGACACCACATGACTTCTTTGTACGGCGTATTAAATTATACATATTTTTTGCTGCATTTCATTTAAGCTTATTCCTCGAATTTCCCGAGAGATATATTTCTAATTCAGTTATTTATGATACTTATTTCCCAATGCAGTCATTCGAGTTCACAATTACCATTTCACAGAAGTACTTTTGCAACGCGACCACGACAATGGTGAAGTAAATCTGCAATAGAGAAACTAAGAAATATCCGATTAAATGTAAGAATATAGACTGGTTTCCAAAAATTAATTAAAAATCGCAAAAACAGCTATAACTCATTCAAAAATAAGCCAATTCGTATAAAATTTGAATATGTTGTCAAAAGAGTTGAGTAAAACTACAGTATACAAAGTAGTGGCTCTGCAGTCATACTACGTCATCTGCCAGGAGCATAAAATTGCATGTTTGAGAGCAAGGCCTGCAAATTTCGCTGTGATATTGAGATAAGAAATCTGGGATAACTAATTTGTCACAATAACCTCCAGGTATCATTCGTCCGAAGAACTGCGATGGAGAGTTATTGAGAGACTAAAGGCAGAATGAAGTCTACCAGAAATGGGCAGATAGTTAAATGTAGGTCATTCTGCAGTTTATAGACTTTAGAAAGAATTTCTAAGTACAGATTCGGCATCCACGAGGTTCAGCCGAGGACGGCCAACCGCTACGATGAGCATCGATGGCCGATATTTGTTGTTACGCGCACGAAAGAATAGAATCGCAACTCGTTTGAACTGTCGCCACCGATAAGTTTACATCAACGTCAACCATGCTTAGAAGGTTAATTAAGGAAGTCTGTATACAAGGCAACTAGCCACTTGCATGCCGCTCAAGTAATGTCATTGAAGGGAAGTTTTGAAGTGGATATGTTAACATGTCCACTAGATGGCTGATCCCCGGAAAGCTGTTCTCTTTATGGATAAGTAAAGATTTAGCCTCCAAAGCGATAGCAGGCGTTATTTGATTTGGAGAGAACCTGGAAACCTTTAACATCCACCAAACATCTATAAAAGAGATGCATATGGAGGAGGCTGGATCTGTGTTTGGGGTGGTATTTCTTTGGGTTGGCGCATAGACCTCCATGCCTTTCCACGAGAAACCGTGAATGCCCAGGCCTATAGAGAGGACATCATTGATGTTTATGTGTGTTCTTATGCCGGGGCAATAGATGGTGATTTCCTGCTACAGGACGACAACGCTTGACTGTACAGAGATTTATCGTGGATGATTATCTTCAGTAGCATTCAACGCATGGAGTGCTCAGCTCATACACCTAACCCGAATCCTATACAGCATGTTCTGAATGCTTTTAGGAAGACGTAATAACTACTCTCAATCATCCTCTTCAGAATCTCACTGCGCTTGCAACTGCTTTGCAAAAGCAGTCACTCTCACTTCGTAGGGAACTGATAGACGGTATAATTGACAGCATCAAACATCGTTACATGTGCTGTGTTGCTTCTAGGGGAGATCATACTCCATATTGAAGGCAATTTTCCTATGCCAAAGTGACACATCCGATTTGCTCATTTTATATATATGCTAATTTCTTTAACACCATAATTGTCTGGTAATTTCTTTTCATGTTATGTTATACCTTACTGTACTTTTTGCACTGTATTCTGTACTTTGGGTCAGTTTCATTAAATTCTAGATTTAACATTTTAAGTAGTCGGCATTTTTGTGATTTTTTATTAATTAATGATAACCAATGTATATAGTATTAACGCATCTTACTCAGAAACTCGTCGAAAAAGGAGGGTTAATAATATAAGGAAATTTTCCACAAGAATCTAAACTAAGAGAATTTGTTATTATTTTGTCAGTCATTGACTGGATAACAAAAATGGGCTTGCGGACTGTAAAAGCATAATAGAAGCAGAGCATATGAATAGAGGAGCAAACTCGAAAACATATACAAAAACCTCATCTGTTCAAAAATCACCTCCTTATATCAGTGAACAGTGAATTTGAACTTCAGAAGAAATTGGCTACCATTAAATGTTATTCAGCTAGGCAAAAACATTTTTCATTAAGGAAGCTCATTAAAACATTTAAATTGAGTTCCAAATACAACGATTACAAAATCTACAAAACATATTTGAATTTTCTGGAAGGGAGCAGAAATAAAAATACACCCAGATGGAAAACAAGGTCAAAATGATCTTAATTTGCAAGGAGTTTTCGTCTTTTCTTCACGGGCCTTTGTAATATAGCACGTCCGGCTAGCATTCAGTAGATCAGGAGTTCTGGAGCGGCAAACGCAACTGCGCGGCAAAAGCATAATTGCTTTCTCCATTTTTTTTTTGCTTTAAAAAATTTACAGACACTACAAGTTAACCTACAAGCAATGAGCGATTAAAAAAAAAAAGCGCCTAAAATCTTTATTGTTCATCGCGAACTTGGAATATAACTAAGAATATACAATCAAAATTGAAGAATATAAACAATGGTTTGTGCTAATCAAACACAATAGGTTCTAATGATAATTTTTAAATCCGCCAGCGTTTTGCAGCAAGTTTTGAAACCTGATTAAAGGAAAGAGAAGTTATAAATATTTGCCAGACGGATTTACAGTGTTCAACATTCTTTGCAAAGATGTACATTAATACCTATGTAATATAAATATGCATTTACACATGCTAATAGCTTTAATCATCATTTTAAATCTTCGGAAAGTAATCGAGAAAGTTGGTTTTAGGCGTAGATGCTGATAATTTGCAAACTACAATTATCCGTCCATTCATGAATATTTCTTTGCCGGAAATATCGCGTACGGAAATGTCATTAAGTCTTTTGGACTACAGTGATTTTTCATTTTTCAGAATAGAACTGATGATATTTTTACCTACGTTTGCAATCATCCCTTTAACCTCAAAAACAAATTGCAAGTTTTGTTTGAGACGTGTTTGCAATCCGAATAGAAGCAAACAAAGTTGAAATGTTCAGTTATTGAATATTTGTTGATCAAAGGCCAAAACGATTAAATTATTATTTAATAAATGACTCAGCATATAAATTTTTTAATTATAACTGAAGTAGCTTAGTATATGAGATTGTATAATATTTGATTATTAAGATTTAAGGGAATAAAACTTCGGATAATTACTAATCAGTGACTGATAGTTTTTGAATATTTAACTCTTTCTTATTCTAGAATTTATTTTTCAACAAATGCAAATATTTTTTTCATTTTTTTTTCTTTTTTCTTTCTTTCTTTTCTTTTTTATATTTTTATTATTTCAGAAGAGTAGTCTCTAGATATTTGGAGAAAATTTTTATTTTAGTCAAATACATTTCTTAATCTATATGTAAATATGTGAATCATATTTTTATTTTAGGTAAATATTTTTCTTAATCCGCGTGTAAATAAATATGTGAATCACATTATTCGCAAATAAATCCAAATAAAACCTTACATTACGCCAATGGAGAGGCCCATCAGCTGACCGCTGGCAGTTCGGGCAGGATTCGAATTCGAATTCGTGGGCAAGATAACCCACGAGTGCTTTGAGTAACCAAATAAGCCAAACCAAGCCATATGTCAATGGAGTTATCGGGTTTAGCAGCGAATAAATGTATCGGAAGTATAGAATGAATAGAAAAGTAGCTAGACGTACTATTATCAGGGTGGTATGATTGCTTTATTTGCAACTGATTATTAAATTGAGAGTATATGACTAAAAAAAATGTTCTAAAATTACAAGTAGCAAATAATTAGACACTGAGGGAATATTTACATCGAATTTTCCTCCCATATCCCTTCCCTCCCTTTTTTTACTAATTTTACCACCTGAAACTCAAGAATGGAAACTGCGCGGAGCGCACTATTTTTGGCGGGAATTTTTAAAGGAAATTCTTAGAAGATTAAAAAGCACGTACGAATTAAATGTACTATTGTAATGCACAATTACTGTATTTTTTACTATTTCTGAGAAGTCAGTTACTGTTACTACTTTAAATGCTATTTTTTTATTTACATAAAGCATTTTGCTTGCGTTTGCTTGCGTATGCATACCATGCACATTGCTGTCGTAAATCCGAAGATTCTAAATCATACGTTGAAAATACTGGGAGGATACGCAAGGGCAATACGCAAGTGCAGGTAAATACGGTTTTTTAAATTCCTACCTTTTCTTTCTTTTTCTTTAAAGATAGACCTAGTGAGTTGTCAACTGGTTAAGACCTTTGAATACTGATAGTTTTACCCAGTTTTGAACCCAGGCAAACAATCCATCTGATTTTCCTCATATGGGATGTGAATACGAGCCAGTATGAAAGTTGCTTAGGGAGATAACCCTCTTCTGTTAGGTCGTATTCAAATACCCTAGTCTATAAAAAAAATAGAAGGGGAAAATGCTGCATTTAATTTTATTTTCCAACACCATTTTGATAAATGAGTTTATTTAATATTATTCCCAAGCTAAGAGTTCTGGTTTCTTACCTACCATTATTATTATGTGCATACTTAATTTATTCTGTGACATATTGTTTAACGGTCTGGTGAGAGTAGTTGGAAAAGGGTACTAAATTAGTTTTTTTACGAATGTTTCTCGCCTATTTTCTTTAAAAAAATTGGAAATTAGATAAATGAGCTTGTGATTAGGCGCATGATTACTCTTCCGAATTTTGTGACATAAATTATAACATTTATTATATTATATAAACAACATTTATATAATAACATTTATTATAACATGCTATATTTTAATAACGTTTATTATAAAATATTTCTTTTTTGTAACATAAAATATTCACCGTATTACAGCAGTTTTGATGACTCATCTCTTTGACGTAATTTGATGGATTAAAAAAGAAAGATTTTCATTAATTTAGAAAACTTTTTAATTCCGTTTTGTAAACTATTCTTAGACATATAAGATATTTCTCAGTATTCTTTTAATGAAAAATTTCTGAAATGATAAACATTTTTTTAGATATTAAAATATAACTATTGCTAAAAATTCGTAAACTTTCCTTTTATAAGTAGCAAATTTAAGAAGAAACATATAGTTAAGTGCTCAGAAATCATAGAAGCTTATACATATTAGCAACTTAACTCTATGCGAATCCTAAAAATAATTAAGAAACGCAGTGACAGCCATTTTTTTCTTAAAAAATATATTATTGTATTGTACTATATTATAAAGGCAAAAAAATCCTCATAAGCTCAAATATTTTATTACAAATCTCAGGCCGTTAAAATTGATACTCCGTGAAGAAATACGCAACCTGAAATTTGCATAAAAAATAAACCCTGCAGGGATATACAAATGATAAGAATTTCACGCATTTGCACATTACAGGCTCGAATAATAATATCTCGAAGCAGTTATTAAAACAGAGATTGAAATGCCGATTTTTGATTTTTTTCTTTAAAAAATCGGATTTAGGTGTTCTTTTTAATTCCAAAGGGGAATTTGGTCAGAAGGACTATTAATTTCGTTTTGGCATTTTGCGTTGATTCACTACAAGAATTATTTCACTTTTCAAATTGTTGCCACTAAATATTGTCGCTCTGTATTATATTTAAAGAAATTAAATAATGAAGAATCTGCATAAATGTATGTATTTTTCTCTCATTGTGATAAAACAACGGTACTTATAGACATCAAATTTTGAATGGCCTAATCCTCCTGCGAATATGGACATCTTGAAGCCCAAATTTGAAATTTGGAATTTGTTTTATTATTGATTTCATATATTTTAAAACTTTAACGAATTTTTGATTAACAAACTCAAGGATTTCAAAGCGAGCAATGGCAACGTTGTACAGAAAAAACATTTTAATCTCCAGCGCGCGAGTCTCTGTATTGGAAATTCTAAAGATATGCTCATTTTAAAACTATTTTTCGATATTACTGTTGAACTGAATTTTATGGTTTAAGTTCAAAGAACGTGATATTTAATAAAAAGGTTAAAATAATAATAATAAAAAATCTGAAAGGCTTCAGATTTTCAATCAAGTACAAAGGGGCGTTTTTTTAACGTTTTGTGTGTTACCTTAAATTAAAATAATAAAATTAGTTAAATCTCATGTTTGCACTTAACCATAAAATTCAGTTCAATAGCAATGTCGCAAAATAATTTTAAAATGAGCATATCTTTAGAATTTCCGATACACAGTTCCGCGCGCTGGAGATAAAAAGGTTCCCTCCCGTAGAGTGTTGATATTGCTCGCTTTTAAATCATTGAGTTTGTTACTCGAAATTCGTTAAAGATTTATAAAATATGAAATCTATAATAAAACAAATTCCAAATTTCAAATTTAGTCTTCCACATGCCCATATTCGTAGGAGGATTACGTCATTCAAAATTCGATGGCTCTATGTACCGTTGTTTTATCACAATGCGAGATACACATACATTTATGCAAATTTTTCATTATTTAATTTCTTCAAATATAATGCAGGACTCTAAAATTTGATAGCAAAAGTTTGAAAGGTGAAACGGACATTTATAGTGATTCAACGCAAAATCGCAAAACGAGAAAAATAGTCCTTCAGGGACAAAGCCCCTTTGGACCCAACCAAAGCCTCTTTGTGTGCATGCCCTGTCTTAGCTGCTGTTTTAGCCAGATATAGATGTAACACACAAAATGTTTTTAAAAAATCCCCTTTGGACGTAATTTATAAAATCTTAAACCTTTCATATTTTTTTTAAATTTTAATTATTATTATTATTAATAACATTATTATTATTTTTTTTTTTCATGTATGTGTGTGTTTAAGTCACGCTACATGTCGCATAAGAAGGAACTCATACAAATATGTCTCAGAATTCGATCGCGGGAAAGTCGGAACTTACTGGGCTACAGAATATCGAACTGCGTAAGTGTTCCTCGCTTCAGTCCTGTTCAATGACTTTTATAACAATTTGCGTTAGGAGGGTTCAGAAAAGCCACACAAATTAACGAGCGGATTCTCAGCTCCTCAACACTGATGTAGGCAATCTTGTCCGCATCGCTGTTACGGATCGCACAACCGTCATGGGCCAGGAAATCGGGTATGTTATATAGCACCAAGTATCTGCACTTGCAATGCAACGTCATTTGTAGTGCTACGGATTTTCAGCCATGCTTGGGCTTCCGTCTATACTGTAGTGAAGAATGCTGTGCCTCTATGCTGTAAGAATCAGCGCCTACAATTCTGGATCCTTGGATGCGCATAGGTACATTAAATGGCGTGCTTTCTTCTTTTCTGATAAATCCAGCTTTTGCTTTATCATAATGACGTTACGCATGTGTTGAGGCACAGAACAAATGTTGGAAATGTTGGAGGAGACGAATGTTGGAAGCTTGTATTTTTCATGCGTTTGGCCAAGCACGTAGATTGATGAACTGGGTGCCACTGGCTACATATCCCGTTCACCTCTAGTCTGCATAGCCGGGCTTTAACTTGTCCCTATTACATTACAGAGATTTTTAGAGCTCGTTGTTGCGTTTTAGCAGCTGCGGTTATCTTGGAGGCCTGCTATCAACAAAACTACGCTAGATTGCATGTTGCCCACATTGTCCTACTTTTCATCAGTATACAAGATGTTCAAGTCTAATCTTGGCCGAACCGTTCTCCAAATACTTCACCAACTGAAAACCCCGGGTTAATTTCCGCAGAAAAGTCGGCACAACACTTGCCATTCAGTGCGAGAAATTAACTCTAGCACAAAACTGAAGCTTCGTAGACTGCAATGTCCCAAAATTCCAACCAAAGCCTCTTTGTGTGCATGCCCTGTCTTAGCTGCTGTTTTAGCCAGATATAGATGCTTGAGACACTGATTCCTGCATGTTCTATAGCTGAGATTTTAACCATTTCATCCTTTCAGTATAATATATTTGTAAATACTTGCTTTCCTTTACGGAATTTTAATGGCCAGCAGTATAGTTTGAAAGATGAAAGTTAACGTAGCAGTTAAATGTTAGAAGACTGTCTTTGTCTTATCCCAATTTTCAAATTTTCTCTTAGATAAGAATAGTTTTTATAGCAATTCCAAACTTTCACTGAATAGCATTTTTCAATTCAGTTATGTTACATGAGCAGAAAATAATTAAAATTAAAAGAAAAATCAAAAAGTTAAGATTCAAGCTACCATCTCTTATAAATATTCATTTTGCATTTGAAATGAGCTGCTCTAATTGGAAGAACAAATAATACGGAAAATAAATTATATGACATTATCTCATATGAACCTTGTGAACTTTATACCTTGTGAAGGTATAAAAACTGAAGCCATATAAACTGACGACTTCTGCTTTTATTTAATAAAGAAAAGATTTATTTGTTCAATAAATTACTCAATTTTTAAAGCTGTGACTTTTTTTTTTCACTAGATTGTTAATTCACGAGGGTTATGACAAATATTTAACTCAAAACACAAGTGGCAATACTTTATATTTTGCCAAGAGAAGATGTTCTAGAGCTGAAAAGGATAAATGAGGTTTCCTTTAAGGCTAATAAGGATCAGACGTTTTAGAGTAATTATGTAATAATAGTACCACTTAGCATTAGCAATCAAATTAGTTTCGGCTAATTCTTTATGGAAAATCATTTGAAGTTTCTTGTCACAAAAGGTAGGCAAAAAGAGCGGTGCAATTTCTTGTATATTTTCCAAGTGAACAAAGCTTTATTTTTATTTCTCTCAATAGCCAAATAATAGCATTTTATTGAATGCATTCCACCTTTACAACAGAAAATTTTGTCGTTATCCCTGATAATTCGCTGCAGTTCTCATTTTAAAAGATATCCTCTACTCGTTCTGAATTCTAATCATTTGCCCATTCCATGCAAATGTCTGCTATTTTCGAGCAACTACTAATCGTAGTAAAATATTATTTAAAAATGACAGATCTAACTAAGTACACAAGTTAATTATTGACACATTAGGTAAATAATTAAAAAATATTCATTCCTCGCTACGATTGATGTTTCGAAATTTAAAAAAATGTGTTATTTATGTTATACTTAATAAATCTTAGCTCATAGCAGTAAAATTCTTATTTCAAATATTTTCTTGAGTTATGGTTAAAAACGATCATTTTAAAAATCTTGACAATTATAATTTACAGAAAGGAATTATTCTCGGTTGGCAGGAAAAGTCTCAAATAGAAAGTAACTTAGTTTATCGCCTGAAAAAAGGCCGAGAGATAAAATCTGAAATAAATTTATCCATATCTCTGAAATTACTTAATGGGAGGTCATTTCGTTGTCTTTACTGTTCGAGACTACAAACCCTTCTAACAAAATGACCTTGTTTACCAAACTGAAAAGGCTTTTAACGCAATTGAAATGTGGCCACATAAAGAAACAGGTTTTCCAACGATGCGACAGTCGTCTATAGAAGTGGTTTTGTTCTTCCGTCGGGAAGATAAGATGTCTAAACTTTTAAACGATTTAATCTTACTTCCAAATGGTAGACACAGACATCTGCAGAATTGGCTAGAGACAATTGTATTGACTAGTTGTCTTAACTGCCGCACATTAAGAAGCTAGAGTTTCATTTGATAATGTGCTTTAATGAATATAATTTATTTGAAAGTTTAAAAAAAAATATTTAGTGGATATCCTACCACTAATATGTTTGAAGATGCTGTAAGTTTTAATTTAACGAACTAGTTTTTGTTTGATTTTCACAATTTTCCTTTCGGTCGTGGACTTTCTCTCAATTCATTTCATATACCAGGTATTACTGTGTATAGATACAGGTAGAAACTTATTGGAAATATTAAAATGGAATATAGAAATCTACGTACAAAATACAATATTAAGATACATTGGATTAAGGCACATGTGGGTTTCCATGGTAATGAGCTGATTCCATGGGCTGATGCACTTGCAAAAGATGCCACACTTGGCAAGTATAAAGAAAATAAACTGCACGGCTCTAGAAGAAAGACTATTGGAATTTTAAACAATAGTATATAAGAAAAATGGAAAAACAATTGGGAATGCTCGGAGATAGAGGAAGAAAGTGCTATACTGATATAAATTTGAATGAGGTTTTGGCGCGACATGGACGTTTTCCCATGTACTTGAATAGATTTGCCTTGCAGGAAAACAATCCTTGTCGGCTATGCGGAGTAAGAGGTGATAATGTTCACTTAATAATGCCACTTCTTTTGAAACCTGTGGCCTGACTGCTAGTATTAGAGATAAAATGAAAATTGAATTTCCAAAAGATCCTAAAGACTATAATAAAATGCTTTATTCCAGGGAAATAATGAATATTATCAACGCACAGAGATACTTCGCTGGAGTAGATGTGTGAGTGATGTGTACCTGTTTCCTTTTCTTTGTGTCGTTTTATTACATGTTTAACTGTTTATTCTTTTCTTTTTTGTTTTTCTTTTATCGGGCTGGCCTCTAGAGACTTTGTGGCTGAATCATCGGCCGGGAGAGCTTGGGACTTCGTCTTTGTATGCATAGTAAGAGGTCGAATTGGGCGGGAAACCAGAAGTTGACCATTGGTTGTACAGGTACACTAACTGTACAATCCGCTCCGATTTTGAGGGAGACACTCCGGGAAGGCGGTGCAAGTGTTTCAAACCATTCTTCCCCTACCGAAATCTCTAGAGAGGACTTTCGGCTTGGCGTGTATTTTAAATGCCCTCTTGCCGCACAGACACTATGAGCTTATAAACATCTATGTCTTCTCCGGGATTCAAACCCGGGCCCATCGGTACGGCAGTTAGCGTCACTAACCATTATACCGGCTGGGTGGGGTTATTACTGTATATTCAGCACTTTTAAAGTTACAGCGTTTTGGTGGGGAATTTCCTTTGGTGGGGAAACGTTAATGTCGGTTAGAGTCGTAGAATCAGGAAGCTTTCAGTTACATCTGTACATATGTGCATTGATTTTGCTCATATAATATTTACATTCATGAAATTTTAAACTAGTTTTATTTGCTCCTGCACGAGCCGCAGTAAACCCTTGTTTTTTAACTTTAGTTTAAGTAATACACAAAAGCCGCCGCTATTTTGGCTATCGCCGTTATGGCTATTTTGACTGAATGATAAAATTAAACGAAGAGAAAAAATATCCTTCAAAACAGCAACGGAAATTTTAACTAATTTAATACAAATGCAACAAGAAACATATAAGTAAGTATTTTTACAGAATTTTTATTAGGTAAATCCAAAAAGTTGCGTATGAAGTTATAAGATATTTCTCCCGCCTTCCTAACATGTCTTCGTGGCGTAGTGGTTCTGCACGCTGGGCCGGTATTCCAGAGGTCCGCGGTTCGATTCCCGGCGAAGGCGATTACTATTTTGCATCTTTCCTACTTCCAAAAATACATAATGTCTCTACAGTGGCACCTGAACTGTGGATGATGACTCTGCAAACCCAAGATTCGGCAATTGGGTCTCCTTAAAAACCCCAATCGCACTTTAAAATGGGGAGTACGTAAGGTATTTCTCCCATCTTCCCAGCGTGCTTTAGTAGTTTAGTGGTCAGCACACTGAGCCGGTATTTCTGAAGTCCATGGTTCGATTCCCGACGAAAGGGTTCCAATTTTTTCATCTCTCCGGCTTCCAAAAAAATCCTAATGTCTCTACAAAGGATTCATAAGATCTTCAACGCAATAGTTCATTAATGAATTATTCGTAATTCACTGACCGGTGATTTGCTCCTAATCTTAATACTCGGAATGCATCCCCGATATCACCGGAAGAGGACATGCAAATCTAAAATTTAAGAATGAGCAAGAAAGCAATCTTGCTTGGCGTAGATGTTAGGAGGATATGCCTTGAACTCTGAGACGGCAGTTCAGGGAATTTTTTTCCCCCCTTTAAGATTAGGCAAAAATTATCCTGATGAGATTTTTTTTTCTCCTGAAGAAGCTCGACCTGTGTTCGATAATCTTCAAAATCTATAGAATTATTCGAAACCTAAGCCACACCATAAGGCTGCTTTTTTGCCTAGTTTTAAATAGCTGTCTAGAATCGAAAACAAGTTCTTTGCAATATAATCCCTTCCTTAACGAAATTTCTCTATCACTTGGCCATTTTTATACCCATTGACCTTATTAGGTGACACAAATTCAATTGAAAAAGATTATTCGATAATACTTTGATAATATTAACCGAATTTTTTATCACAATGACCGGTGTATTTTCTATGTTTTCGTATACGAACGGTAGGGAACTCAGCAATTCGGTAACAATATCCGAATGGTTACATTAACCGTGGTCACATTAAATGCCATCTACTATAGAACACTCAGTTTACATGTACAGTAGCTGTACTTAGTTTTAATTGTGACGATTGGTTTGTATATTCTAATAGTGACGATTGGTTTGTATAGGCGAAACTTCGTCGGTTAACCAATAGGTCTAGCCTTTCAAAAATTTTTTAAAGGTTTTTGATATTAGAAATAAATTGAAAAAAATTTTTAAACTGAATTTTTTTAAATTTAAAGTAATTTGAAACTAGAATACTTTCTAAAATGTTTTTAACATTTTTAAAAGTAGACTTTCTAAAATGTTTTTAACATTTTTGAAAGTATTCTAGTTGTACACTAAGTTACTCATTACTACAAGGCCTTGATGATGGAATGTTTATCCTAGAAGAGATGCCAAAACGGAGGACTTTCTAAGGTAAATTTGATTCGCTTTGAAGTTACACAAATATGAAAGCACATACATAAAAAGCCTTATGCGCTAATCCCCGGGTTCCTAACCTGGGACGAATGATAAGTGGTTTGCATCTACTTGGTTATTGAAAAGTCGAAAATTTCAGTCCTATTTTCATAAGAATATGAATTTGTTTCTTTGTATCCCTAATAAATTCAGTAAATATATTTTTAATTTAATTTTTGTAAAAAAGAAGGTAATGGAAAATCCCTCTGCGCGTAGATGTAATTAGTACAGTGACTAAATAAAAAGATACTTTTTCCCTCCATAAACGAGAGCCCAGTTTCCTTTAGAAAATCTTCCCTGAAGGCATACTTTCTCTTAGGCAGAAAGTCCTCAAGTGATTTGTGGTATTGAAGTAACCTTCTGTTTCCCATTTTTCGAAAGTAGTTAATCACTTACAGCAATTTTTTTTAATTGTGCTGCATTACGCATAATTTATTGCTGGCAATCTACACACATAACCTAGTTATAATATTTATTAAAATAAAAACAATACAATTAAAAAAATGGTTGTTAGGCTATAAGGTATTTCTCCGCCTTCCTAGCGTGCCTTCGTAGTGTAGTGGTCAGCACAGTGAGCACAGAAAAATCACAAAATTTTAAAAGCAGAATAGATTTTGTTTTAGAATTCCCCCATAAAGTATTAAGTGTTGATATTATTTTTTTCCTATCTTTTCACAGTGCATTTTATCTAAGTTTGGTTAAATACACAGCTTTTTCTTTATTTTGTCTTCTTTCTACAAACTTTTCTTTTTTTTTACTATTTACTCTATTTATTAAACATCACTTTCTTTGCACTTACGCCACAAAAAAATTCAACAGTAAAAATTACAAAATTTTTAAAAGCAGCATTTTGTTTTTTAGAATTTACCTATAGAATGCTAAGTGTTGTCATAAAATCTTGTAGTAATAATAATAATAATAAATAAATAAATAATAATAATCGGCTCTATTCAAAATGTTTCACTACATGAGGTTTCAACACAAAAATTCACTATTTTTTATTTCAGTTCCACATCAGACCCCTAAAGTTTCTGAGAGCGGGTGGATTACAACCTGTATTACTGAATTTCTCAGTAGCATTTGGAAACTAAAATATAATTTTGCTAAACAAATATGTAACACATCCGCATATTTTGTAAAATTATAATACACACGCAGTACTCATGTAATACAACTTGGAATGAGAACAGCTTGAGATTTCGATAGAACCGTTTCCTATGGATATGAATTCATTTCGTTTAGAAAGCTACAACATCTACTTTCAAATGTTAACAAAATTTTTTTAAAGCTTCATGTTTAAATTAAGTATATTTTACTCTGAGAGTATTTTAGTACATACATGAATGATTATGTATTCCCTTTCTTTCTTTATCTAAAAACAAAATATCCATTTACCAATTAAAGGAAGAAAACAACTAATGATGCGTAAAGAAAACATAATATCTAGGATTCCAGTATTGGCTTGGTCAATTGAAATACTTTAAAAGCAATAAAAGTGAGTATAATTTAAGGTATGGAGAGGATTAGTAAAGTCTCTATTAGCTAAAAGTCCTTAATTACTAGGAATAAGCCCCACAAAGGATGAACTCAGGAAATAATTTTCTTCATCCTCATCCTTTACCAATTAGGTTCTTAATACTTCGTAACTAATGTTTCTGCTAATCTCAAAAAGTACTTAAATCTTAAAAAAAGTTTAAATGACAACAAATTCTTGCCTCATGTGCGTTCATTCGCAACGCGAGAGGGTCGTACTTTCTCTCATGGTCTATCTCCTATTTCTTAGTAGTCACATGGTTAACCAACTCGAAACCCAAATATAAATTGAAAAACAAACATTCGTAAAAAATTCCCATCCTTTAGTCTGCAGGAAATTTTTGTGTCTGCGTAAATTTCTCCTTAGCTAAAAAAATAGCAGAAATCTTGGAATTCTTTCAAGCTCATTAGAAATTCGAGTAAACGTAAATAAGCAATTTCCTTAAGAAATGCAATTATTTTTGCTTTAGAAATCTGAACCGAATTAAGTAAGCGAGTCTCTTTGGAAATATAATTATTTTTCTTTGTTTACTCGTTTAATTTGTTAACTGCTTCCATTTGCGACGTTTTTACGTGCGAAAGGTTTCTGGGATCATATTAACGGATATATCCATTTTGATCTATTCCGAATGCATTTGGACGACTTATTGCAGCGTCTGTAGGTACGGACAGAATAAAGGACTATTTTTCCCATAACGGATCGTAAACTGGATTTAAAGAGGATATTTTGTGACGTTTGTACGTACGTATGCATGTATATCGCTAGACTCAAAAACGATTAACCATAGAAATTTGAAATTTTGTATCTGGGATTACATCTAGTTGTGCCTCTCCCTTTTTTATTGCAATCAGCAGTACCAAACACACTCACATGTGTTTGTACTGTATATATACTCACCCCCTTATTTTCACAATCCCTTTATTTTCGCAGTCGTTGATCGTAGTTATATACTTCCTGTTACAGAAGTATTTTAAATGGCGAAAATTATCATGTTTTTGACAATGTCAGATTAAAATTTTTTTTTTTTTTTTTTTTTGCAAATAAAAAAATGTAATTTTTAGTGCAGTCTCCCGGTTTTTATGTTTTAGAAATTTTGTACTCATTATGAAAGAATGAAATTATAAGAAGTTTGACTCCCGTAAAAAAAAAAAAAAAAATGAGCCGGAATATTTATTTTCCAAATTTGCAGTTTTTGATGTGATGAAAAATCGGTTAATTAAGTTAGAATAATTCCAGATAATAATTTTAAATGAAATGTAGCAAAAAATGTGCATAATTTAATAGGCTGTACAAGGAAGTTATATGGTGTTCACGTCAAATTTTTTTCTTCAATGGAAAACAAATATTTTCAATTCGAAAATGATTTGAAAATCTTTTCTATGAGTTTATTATCAATGTTTTTAAGTTCCCTTATCTCAAATAATGACGAATTTACTTATGGAATAGTCTGCTTACAGGCACTCTTTACTCCAGGCTGTGTTTCTTATGTAAACGTCTAAAAACATTACCTACATTATACATAATTTATTTAAAATACTAGTGATATTAATAAATTCCAGCCTAGCTTTGACAACTTCAACTAGTATGTACGACTTATGAACATGGTCCTTAACCCGATGCCCATAGACCCTTTTACTTGTGCCCAGCTGTATGTCGTCGTCGCAGATCATTTCAGTGGCATTTCCTTTTAATAATTAATAATCATTTTAGTAATATTTTTCTGTAGCAAATTCTTGCCCATGGAAATGATGAATATTCTGTGCAATTTAGCTTCTTTAACACTGAAATTAGATTTGGAAAAAACCATATTACCCACAAAGTTTTAGAAATAAATTATTTCTAAGTGAGAAATGGCGTGTTTAAGATGAAAAGGCTCTGCTTTGAAATAAATATTACTTTATCATAACTAATTATGAATACATAACTAATTACGAAAGCAATATAAAGTTGAATATCTATATGAAGGAAAATAACGATTTTAGTTCGCGCGAGTGAAAATATTACTTTCAAGAAAGTCAAGGGTTAATGCCTACGGTCTTAAACTACCATTTCAATAAGACTTTATACAGAATTCCTGCTCTGATTTAAAGATTATGGTATTACTGTATAAGCTGAACCGAAAATATTTTACCATATAATACTGCTGCTTTTAGTGGTTACTGCCGAAAACATCGCGGCAAAAACATCGCGGACGAAAACGTCGCGGAGAAAACAACGCAAGGCAAAAACGTCGTGCTACAAAACATCGTGGGAGAAAACAGCGCAACGAGAAAACATCGCAGTTCTAAAACATCGTGGTACAAAACATCGTCGTCGAAAATAAAGCGGTTCAAAAACTTCGCAGTTTAAAAACATCGTCGTCGAAAATATCGTGGTAAAAAATAAAGTATCTACAAATCATCGCATGACGATAACATCGCAGACATGCTTCTTTCAGGCTTTAATAACTATAAATGGATATTCCCATATCGATTTGTGATCGCAAGATGGAAAGAAGGATAATTTTTACTTTCATACTTTTTATTAACTAATAAATTTTTGCTGAGAAAATAAGAATGAAACTTAAGCATAGAAAATTAATGCAACTTATAGCACTTAATAGAATTTTAAACCGACATAGTTAATTAACAAAGGCCATTAATAAATCATTTTTATAAAGTTTCTACTGGTAAATTTTCATCAAAAGTATAATCTATAATTTGCATTTAATTTTTTATGCTTAAGTTTCCTTCTTACTTTTTCAGCAAACATTTATTAGTTAATAAAATATGTGAAAATAAAAATTATCCTTCTTTACATACTGAACTCACAAATCATTATGGGAATATCCATTTACAATAATTAAAACCTGAAAAAAGCATGTCTGCGAAGTTATCGTCATGCGATGATTTGTAGATACTTTATTTTTTACCACGATATTTTCGATGACGATGTTTTTAAACTGCGAAGTTTTTGAACCGCTTTATTTTCGACGACGATGTTTTGTAGCACGATGTTTTAGAACTGCGATGTTTTCTCTTTGCAATGTTTTCTCCCACGATGTTTTGTAGCACGACGTTTTCGCCTTGCGTTGTTTTCTCCGCGACGTTTTCGTCCGCGATGTTTTTGCCGCGATGTTATCGGCGGACACCGCTTTTAGTGCAAACTGAAAAGGTGAGCAAGGAACAATCACTATATCATAAAATCATAGCACACACACACACAAAAAACAAACAAAAAAAAAAAAAATCTCTCACGACACAAAGAAAAATATCCTGATGGTAAACAGGATAATAACGTACTTTGTGAGAAAATTGTAGATTGTGAAGAAATTGTGCACAAAAGAGAGATTTTACTTCAACTCAATGTATAAAATGGGTCTCATTAAATGGTTTATTAACCCTTTGAATTCGAGGTCTTCGGGGTACCAGCAACTAGAGACGATTTTCCGCATATTTTGTAAATTTCTTGCAGCTAACTTAAAATGATTTCACAACATGATTTAAAGAAATCTGATGGTTCTTTTATGTCTGAAGATGCTTGCGGTCCTGGGTCTCTTTTCCAACTATGTTATTTGCGGTATTTCTTAGGATTCTGCGTATACTGTTCGTTCTGAGTTTTCTGCGGAATGACTGTCGTTTTCACATTCCACTGTCTGTTACCCTGATTTTTCTCCTTCTTACGCCTCTTACTTCATCGCTATCTTCATCACTGCTTTCTTCTACTCTGTCGTTAAGTAGCCTATGCATAGACGTAATTTCGTTCTTCATCAAAGAAAAATTGAACTCATCTTTATTCCAATTGATTCCTTCATCGTATTTCATGATTACTGGGCTCCTCAACTTTGAAACGAATATTCCTATTGCCCCGACTGTCGTGTTCGAACTATTGTCGAAGACTTATATATAATAATAAATTTAGAAAACTTATTTAAGATTAAAGATTTGCGTTATTTTATTCGCATGTATTGTTAAATACACGCATGCCGCAATATTTCATAAACAAAACCTAATGAAACATCGCTACTGCTCAAGTTAATGCATCAAACCTAGTGGTGACCGACAGTCACCTCTCGAGTATAAAGGGTTGAAGGAGTAGATAATGCGGGAGCTGTGTTCTGTTTCAGTGAGAAATAATCTTAATACGGAGAAGTGTCATCTGAACAAGGGAATTTTTGTCAAATAATGAAATAGAAGTCATTTAAAAAAAATTCACTTCAAAGATAACTTAAATGGAACAAAGCAAAATCCTGCGAGAGCATTTTGAAAGGCTTGTAGCAACTTGAAAAATAAGAAACTTAAAAATTATGAGAATTACGCGAGGAAATTGTTTTCAGCTTAAGACAGCCTAAATGTGTAACTTAAACTGCAATTCCTTCACTTCGGTTTGGTTTATTAAGATTACGGCAAAGCACAGTAGGGCTATCTGCCTAAGAGGAGGGATGCCTTCGTGGAGGACTTTCTAAGGGAACCTAACTCGTATACTCGTTACACATTCCTTCACTTCGATTTTGGCTTGTTAATTAAAACTATGGAAGCTGTTTTAGAAGAATATTGGAGAGTCAGGATTTATCAATAAACTGCCAATATGGAAAAGAAGTGTAGGACAAAATAATACGTATATAAAGGGGTTGTCTAATTCTGCACGTTTGCACTAAAAAATGGAAAAGACGATAAAATAAAGACATTATTCTTATGATTAGATTTATGCAAAATACAGGTAAAGCAAATAGTGAGGATTAGATAGATAAACAGAAGATAGACAGATAATGCAAATACTGCAGATTTATGTAAAATACAGATACGGTGGATTAAATTTTCACATTTGAAATTATTTTAATACATATTTTTCAGCAACAAAAAGGAGTTAGTATTAATTCCTAAGTAAAATCTTAACTCTACGTATTTCCATGATTCCTTTTATACTGGTGAGTGATATTGAAAAATAAGTATCATATTTGAATTCAGTTTGTGTTGTTTATAGTGTGATGTCTATATGAAGTTCCAGAATAACATTTTTTTTTAAAATTTCATGTATAACAGATCAAAAAATTTTGAATTACATTGGCAACGGAAATCGCCGCAATAAAAAAATACAAAAAGGTATTGCCTGAATCTGAAATTAAAAAGATCGAGTAGATGAAATGTAGCATCAAAATTTTAACTTGGCAGAAATATTTCTGAACAAACTAAGCTATTTCCATTACTTATCAGTTTTATTTCATTGGCACAAGTGATAACGTTTGAGTTTTCTTTTTCAATCTTTATTTACTACATTATTAATTACTATCAATTACTTGGTTCGAAAAATATCGAGGGGGAAAAACGAAAGTAGATTTATAATTGCGATGGTTCTTCATTATAATAAAAACTCTTATATCCGGAGTTATTTCTCAGCAATCCACTAATACTAATGTATACTTCAGTCCCGGCTTCCAGCATTTTCTTTAAGTTGATAACCCTCATGATTTTTCAGCTAATTACTTAGCTTAAGTCACGATTCTTCTTCTCATAGAAAAATCGCAATTTAAAGTAGAATTATAAATTTAGGGTACGTGAACTTGCAGGGCTTATTGACATGATCAGGGTTGGCGCCAGAGCATGTGCAGCTGGTGCAGCCCACTGGGAGGCAGAATTAAGGGCGGCAAAACTTTTAGAATTAAGGAAGGAATTGAGTGGCAAAATTTTCGCGTCGCAAAACTCTAGCACCATACCTGGACATCATACAAAAATTCTGATTTATTCTATCTTATTCAAATTCACAAAAGTACATATCAAAGAGAGACAAATTAATTAGGTTAATTAGGAAATCTAATAGGTGGTTAGATAGTAATAAAACAATCCAAGGTTTCTTAATCATCATAATGTGCCTCATTAAATTACGCAAAATGAGACTGGTTATTTATATTATCATATTCGGAGTTATAATATAGGGCCTTATAGTTTATTGGTAAAATAACAAATACAAAAACTAAGTCATTAAATACAGGTGAAAAAATAGAAGGAATAAAATAGAAAGAATGACATTATTTCTGCATAATTAACCAATTAAGAGAGAAAATCAAACGAGTGCTTTTAGAAATGATACTGATTAAACAAATCCTTTTATAATAAGTTTTAAATCTAATTTGTTTAGACCCTTAGAAGAAATTAATGAATTCACAATCGAAATCAGTATATTTTCACCGAATCTTAATGCACAAAGCTGATTAAAACTCTCACAACATCCTTGACTTAGATGTTCAAATAAGCAATCAAAAGAACTCCTTTATACAACTTTAAATCTATCAATTGCGCTAAATATTTGGTTAAACGGTTTATCAGTTTTTAGTCTAATCAGAATCATTCTCTATTTAAAACTATTCTTCCACTTCAATTACTCTAACGTATGTTTATGAATTCTCAAATGTATTTGCTTGAAAAAGATTAGCGTCATCAACCCACTCAATCGTACTTCGATTATGTTTTTCATACCACATCATTTGTACTACTAGAACGTAGCCTTCCCGAACGCTTTAACAACATGAATTCACATGCATGTAGCTGCTATTTATAACGACCGGCGTGCAGATCTTTCAGGGTGGCGGGCAGGTATATAAATGCTCCTAAAGTAAATAGTGCAAAAATAAAATAACAATAAAAACATTTTCAATCTGAAAACTTCAAGTTGCAGTATGGCGTTTTAAAGAAGAGTTTATTATTAAATATTTTAAAAATTAAAATAAACCGAAAAATATAACTGTTATACAAATATATCACTTCTCTTCTTAAATTTAAATAATATTTACTTTCGCCATAGCAGAATACTAATTCTAAGCAAATTTACTATTAAATAAATGAGTTTTTGAGTTACTTAAAATACTCAATAACATACATACACAATTTTTACATAATTTTACACATAATTACATAATTTTTGAGTTGCTTAAAATGTAAATCAAAAAGAACTTCAATTGTAAAATTCGTGATGCTTTAGCTTGCAGTTCTTTTTGAACTTAAAATAATTCAAAAAGAAAAATATCCAGCTATTAAACAAGTATAAAAAAAATTTGGAAAAAATCATACCTTTGAACAAGTTAATATACACATATAATGTGTACTAGCATTTTTGCCCTTCGTCTTCTTCTTTTTACTTTTTTTTTAGCCCAAAAGAGTGTTAGCCCAGAAAGGCTATTTGTCTTAAAACGAGATTTTATTAGTTTCAAAACGGGATTTTGGGTTGAATCATTTCCCAAATCGTTGCCACCAAATATTATCGCCCTGTACTATATTTAAATTAATTAAATAATGAAGAATTTGCATGAATATACGCATGTTGTTCGTATTGTGAAAAAACAAGGGTATTTAGACGCATCAAATTTTGAATAGGGTAGTCCTCCAGAGAATATGGTCACCTAGAAGCCCGAATTTTGAATTTCGAATTTTTCTTATTGCGTATTTCATATTTCGTAAAATTTTAACGGATTTTTGATTAACAAACTCAATTATTTGAATGAGCGGCAATGGTCGCACTTTACGGGAAATAACATTTTTATCTCCACCACGCGAAACTCTATATCGGAAATTCCAAAGAAAATAAGCTGTTTTAAATATTTAAATATGAAAGTACATAGCGATATAAAGCTCATGAACGATCAGATGTACAGATATAAAAGTAGTACTAAATATGATGCATGCTATAAGCTTGAAAATACATAAATGTAATCCAAATGAAGCGTTTTATAATATACATGTCATATCACAATTTTTTAAAACAAATAAGTAGTAGCCTTCTGTTTTATTGTGCTACCACGTTTTCTTGCCGGCGTATTGGGTAGACGTCGCAGTATCATAATGTCGGCTGGTGACATGTCGTCTTGTTGTTCAGTGCGGAGCAGTGCACTTTCGTTCGCGTTCAAGCCATCTATCTGTGTGACTGATCTTGGTTTGAACAATTTCCATGTGTTCGTCATCAGAATTTCCATTGTGAGTGACTAAATTTTCAATGGCCTCATCAGACAGTTCAAACTGTTCATCATCTCGCATTCAATCATTCATATTTTTATTCATTACTATCTTTGTAACTTTACTGTTTAAGAAAGCCCCTAAATCTTCATCATCTGCTTCTTGATCATCATTCGGAGAAAGATTTTCCCAACTTTTTAGATTGGTAGATTGTTTCTCGTCATTCTACGATTCTTCCAGCCTTTAGATAACGCTCAGATTAACCTGATTTAGGCTTTCAGCGATTGTTTTATTACTTTCTAAATCTTCTCCTAAATGTTTTAAGAGCCTGCGTCGATAGTTTCGTGTTAGGTTTTCTAAAACGCCTTGATCCAAAGGTTGAATCAGGGATGAAAAGTTAGGAATGTAAACAAATCTTCATAAACAGCTGATGTTCATCAGGATGACTGGGAGAATTGTAAAAAATTAAGATCGCCTTATGATGTAAATTATTTTCGTCAGAAAATCGGTTCATACTTACCACAAACTTTTCCTGGAACAATCACTTGAATAGAAGAGAATCTGTTGAAGTGCTTTTACAGTTTGTGTACTTTTACCGGGAGATCTTCAACGTTCACATTTTTAAAGTTAAAATCTTAATTTTAAAGTTTAAAAAAATTTTAAATTTTGTTAAATCTTCGTTAAACTTAATTTGTGTCTTTGTTGGTTCAGAAAAAGGCTGTTTTATTTATTTACTTCTTCCGTTGCCCTAACCTCATGAGGATAATCGCAGGCAAAGATGTAAATTTCATATTTCATTTTTGATTTTGACATATTTTACTCCCCTATTTTCTACAGTTTTCCACTTTACTTCTGATTTCTAATTTTTCGCATGTGATTTATTCTGAATTGAATATTTGATGAATTTTAAATGCATTTTTTTATTTGTGCATTTCCCTTAATAAGTCCGTAATGAGATTCGAATTAGGCTAATTTACCATTTACCGCTTCTTTGTAATTTTACTTGTGTTTTAAATAATTTTTGTTGCAATTTTTAAAATGTTTTAGAATTGTTTAAACTTTCATCAACATTTATTACTTTTAAATTTTAATTGAGTTTTCCATTCACTTTTTATTTGTCAGTTTTTCTTGTTTAGTATTTCATACTTCTCATATTTTAACTTTTTGTATTACAATTTATTTTTGCATCAAGTTAAAAAATTTTACACGGGAACCATAGTATCACATTTGCTTTTAGCAATAGCTTGAAGAATTTCCTTTTTACTTTGTTTTAAAATTTTGCAGCTCATTGCGCAAAATTCTTGGCCACACAAGTCTATTTTAGTTTGTTCGCTTTTTTAGTTTGTTTTGCTTTATCTACATCTATCTATATAAAGAAGAATGGCTGTGTGTTTGTTCGTGATTAATTCAGTCACTGCTATAGTTATCATCCAAAAAAAATAAAATAAAAATAACTCTCTACAATTCTCTACAACAAAACTTTCTACAATTCTTTTCTGGGACCTGAAAAAGGTCAACGTCCGCTTTTCAAAAAAAAAAAAAAAAAAAAGTGTTCCCATGCTCCCTTTCAAATCGTAATTTGTTAAAAAATTTCTAAGTTTTACGATGAAATAAAAATAGCATTACCAAACATTTAGTACATTATTCCTAATTCCAAAAATTCGTGAAAAGCCATTTCGGCTATTCCCACCTTCGTATGACTTTAATGAGCTGAAATATTAATTAAAAACTCGGAAAGCGCTAATTTTCGCACACATTTTCCCGAGTGGCAGCCGTCTCTCGCGTTGGAAGCGTGTGTGTGTGTGTGTGTGTGTGATTATGGCAAAGCCTCGAGGGCTATCTGCCTAAGAGGAGGGATGCCTTCGTGGAGGACTTTCTAAGGGAAACTGGCTCGTATACACGTTACACATGTGGAAAACCACGAAAACGCCCATGCAGCCAGCCCGTTCGCGGGATTCGAACCTCGGACCGAACTACCAGTGTTCAGCGACTTTACCGCTCGGCCGCTGGTGGGCCCCTCGCGTTGGAAGCAAATATGCTTTGTTTCGAAAAAGTGTTGCTATTGCTCCCTTTCACATCGTAGAGTCCGTTAATCAAAAATTTATAAGTTTTACAAAATTTATGTATAAAGAAGAATGTCTGTTTGTGTGTGTATGTTCGTTCGCGTTATTGATTTCTGATCAATTCTGATGAATGTTTTGCCATATTCAATCAACTAAAATTGAATATAGGTGAAATATTGGATGCAACTTGAGCTTTTACGACCTTTGACTAGAATCATTAAAAACTGCGTACCATTGTTGCTGATATAATTAGTTTATTTTTCTATCGAAATGTTTTATGTGGGTTCCATATCGCATCAGAGTAAAAAATGTGTGACTATGAATCGTATTTTTTGCGTCGTTATTAGAGAAGGATTACATCGGCATCGTTCTCTCTGTTGTTAGATACATTTCTCTCAATCTAGCTTAACTGGCATCGGGTACTTCCGCTAGTATACATATAGTATATTGCTTTATATATATATTACTTTGCTTTGCTTTATATATATATTACTTTCCTTTGCTTTATATATATATATATTCATAGATAGAAAGAAAAGGAGAGAAAGGCTTGTAATCTGTATGTTACTAGAAAATATCACCATAACCATTAAATTTTATTTTTAATGTAAAGAATACAATATGTACCGTGTAGAGTTGGAAATTCTAAAATCTGCCTCTTATAAATCAGAGAGAAAGAATTTTGAACTTAATGCTATACTCAGCAAACGTAATTTTATATTGTCGAATATCGCATCTGTTGTCTTATAAGGTATTTTATTTCTGTTTCTGCATGCCTTCATGGTGAAATGGTTAGCACACTTGGCGCATATTAGAAAGGTCCAGGTCCGAGTCCCGGCGAGGGCATTGCATATTTTTCACGTCTCCTACTTCAAAAATACCTATCGTCTGTTGACAACAAAGTTTATTTATGATGAAGGTGATTTTATCGAAATTGAAAATAAAAAAGCCTTTTCGAGAAATTTAGTAGTAATAATAAATTTATAATTATGAAATAATTAATAATTTTAAATAAATGCATTTGGTGTTATAAAAACAGTTCTCTCCCCTTTTCCTCAAAAATGTTCTCTTGATCTACTGTTGCAGCACTACCCTGGCTTCAGAAAACCATGCCTTAGTACAAATGCAGGATTTTATGAAATTCTGTAACCATTGCACTTTGGTGAAAAAAATTAATAACAGAAATTCTGATCTTAATGGCTTTTCATTCCAAGATTAATTTAAGCGTGCAAGAAATAATATACGTGCAAAACAAGAGAACCTCTATATTACCGATAAATTATTCTATATAAATGCGCACATTAAATAAGGGACGAATCAACAAATAAAATAAATAAAGGAGACTAAAAGAAAGGGTGGAAACTCTGCTGAAAAGCTTGGTGATATTAATATACTAACAGCAAATCTAGTCAGAAAACATTGGGTGAGAATTTAGTTAATTCCTCACACATTTTTCAAAATCTAAAATACTTCCTGTCATCATTTTTTGTGACACTTCCACATTTCAGACATGACAGCCTACTTCCAAACATAAAAATTAAATGAACGTTCACTCTTTCAAACTAGCAGTTGCATTATGTAGCGGAATAATATCCCAATTAAGGCACACCTAAAAGACATTATTTCCGTAGCCGTAACTAAGTACGGCGTGACTAAGTAATCACTATATTTTTAAATAACACATTTCTGAAGAAACCAAGCGAGGAAGACATTTTCCGCAATAGTGACTGCCAACAGATTTGGGTATTTAATATTCGTGAAAACGAAGAATTTTACATAACCACGCAGATTTGCAGAGCCCTAATGGCAGGAACAGAATCTAATGTATAATTTAAGGATAATTATGAAGGAAAGTTAGGCATGTATCCTAGAAATAATTAATGTGCTGTCTTGTGTTACAAAGCAGGAACTAAGTAATGGGTAGGAATTTATTGTTCGCAGTTCATGTTTATAAAGTGATGTAACTGTTCTATTTTAAGGATAATAAATGAATTTCAGCTTACAATGTCGGAAATTTATACATTGAGTTATTATGCGTAAACGGTTAGGTAAAGATGAAAAGCTGTCTGTATGTTTTCTAATCAATCACGTAAATATGTTTGATCAATCGATTCAAAATTTTGTCGTCGGAAAAGCAGTCAATGGAACTTAAACCACAGGCCATCAAGCTTCCTCAAGTTTGGCCTTGTCCTCGTGAAAAGTCTGGAGAGATAGAACTATTTCAAACACCAACGAACTTTTATAATATGAATAAATGCCGCAAACGTAAAACATAAGTTGTAGCACAGCGAAATCACGTGATATCATGCTGTTACGGGTGGGAACATGATGTCGATACAGACACAGTAAAGAAATTTGAAAAAATACCCTCATTAAGTAGAAGTCCAAATAACTGTTCAAAGATTAAATTATCAATGTGCAGTTATAACAAGAACATGAAAGAATTCTTCAGATATTTTGATCTTTTTCGCAGGCGGTCGTAGTTGTGTGTGTGTGACTGCAGCACCTTCCCTTATTAAGATTACTCAATTAGTATTTTGGCGGCTACCGAAAATCAGAGCTTATTAATCTGTTCCAGAAATCCGGTGCAAATTGGCCTGAAAAGTGTCAGTTTGTTACCCTATAAAAGGTCCATTTCTTATTAACGCTCAAATTGTTCAAATTTTTTATAGTAAAAAATTATTGATTCGCTTTTACGAAATGTTATTACTTAATGTTTTACCAACTATCCATAACAGCAAACTTTCAGTGCGATTATTTTTCTACAGAGAGTTCAAAAGGATTTCTGGAGGCCTTATTTTCTTGATATTAGTCACAAACATATACTTTACACTTTGTAAACTTCGTACAGTTTAAAATGGAGCATTTTACGAGAACAGTTTCAGTAGTAGAATTAGGAGAATTCTGAAGATACAAAATATAATTTTTATACCATCCAAATAAATCAAAGTATATAATCAGTAATATGTACATTATGCTTTATTAAGTTAAGCTGGAAAAATTCCATGTTTTTACGAGCAGAATTTCCAGAGATAGTTATAACTCGCATTTTCTCGAAGCCGGCTAGAAATTTAACAACTAGCTTTACTTTGTCCATAGGGAAGTGCTAATTACCAAAACTAGCAGCTTTATCTTACACTAACTTTTTCTAGGGCATATTTACTTTTGAACGAAAATATGCAGTAAAATGTAATTTTTCCTTCGCTAACTTATTGAATTAATAAATATTGCTACAGAGCAAACATTTCTGCTCTAGAATTATCAGGCTCACAAATGTGACTTAAACTGCTGCATGTTCACATACATTCTTGTGGAGTAATAAGTGATATTAGCTATTTCGGTAGTCATGCTTTACTTTAAATGTAGTGGTAGATGGCCGCAAGTGGCGCATGTGAGACTGATGAATAAATAGGAAATGCCTCGGTATGTGAAATAAAAGATAATCCATACACGTTTATCCAAATTCCCAAATTTTGACTCAGCTTTTCAGATAATGCAAATAGCGTTGTCTGACATGTATAGATGGGTAGGAAATGTTGTAACAGGTCTGTTACAGTCCACATATACGTATATACAATTTTCACTTCGTCAAACAAAGCATATCATTACAACTGTTGGAGAGTGGCTATGCATCTAAATAAAAAATTCTTTGAAGAAAGGATTAAACAGCATTCAGAACGCTGAGAAAGGTACTTCATAGCACAGTGGTACTGTCATGTTTTGCAAGCACGGAAGTATTCTTCTTTTTTAGGTATGTCTAGATCACATTCCAATGCCTTTGAATATATCCAGAATTATTATTTAATATAGCAAAGCTTGTAGTCATCTTTCTTGAAAATCAGGAACTCTTAAACAATTATTTTCTTTATAATCTTCAAGAAAATTTCTATTAGTTCAGCAAGTTGTATTTTGTAAAATGTTATTAAAAGTGAAACCGATGAACAATATGTCAGTAAGAATCCTGCCGAGTCAAATAATAAATAAAAGTCTTTGAATCTAGTCCTTCAAATTTATGACATTTCAAAGTTGCCTGAGAGGCATCTTTGTAAATTGAAAAGATGCAAAGAAAAGAAATCGCATGTTTTTTGCAATGCGAAATATTTATGATTAAGATACATAAAATAAAAGTGCCTGTTCCCCCCACCTCAGGAATTAAAGCGACTTTTTGTAATAATAAGCATTAAAAATAAAAGGTTATTTTATATGCGAAGATATCTTATATTCGGGTTAATACAATATCTTGAAAAATTTTTAAAGAAGAAAAAAACAATTTTTATTGCTTATGGAAATGGACCGAACTTTATGCGCAATTAAAACTGTAAAACATAATAACGTAGTAAATAACAGATATTTCGATTATCAAATATCACGAGAAATAATGCTAATTAGTTATTGCACTTTTTTAAAAAAAATGGGAGTTAATTGTATCCGACTCATTACTATTCATTGCTGTTGATCACTATTCATTACAGTAGAGTATATAACTGAGTCAAAATAGCAAAAGTTACTTCTACTTCTGATGAAGTTTCCATAAGAAAATCCTCCATGAAGATATAACTTACCTTAATGTGTTTTGCCATCATTTAATAAATTCTAATCCTAGTCTGCTCTTAAATGACAACTACAGTAATTATAAATTGTACATACTACAGCATTCATAAATTGATAATACATTAATTAAGTTAGGCTGTTAATTATTTATTTCGGCACATAATATTAATAGTAATGCACATCAATTGAATTTTCAAATTCACAGTAATTAGAGGAAAAAAGTTAAGTCAGATGTTAAGAGTGGATAAAAAATTCATTCATACGCAAAGAGCTGATGATTTATATTTGCTTATGATTGACTGATAATCAATGAATGGGTATTTCAGAATTTGATGATTTAGTATTTCAAAAACTGAATGAATACAGTAATTTTCGAAAAATAATTGTAGAAGATGTGAAATTCATAATATACAAATAACTTGGATAACTTTTAATGAAAATGTATATAAAGAAAAGATACAAAATTTTAAAATGTTTAATCGTAAGAAAGTATGCAGTGCTAACCAAAATGAAAAATCTCTCTCTCTCAAGAATGTAAAGAAATTGTTTAAAATTAACTATTTTTGACTTTAAGAAAAATATACAACATTATTTTAAAATAACAGAAATCCATTCTTTTTTTCGGTGTCGATTATAAATAAAATTATTCATATTATTTCGAGAAGAATCTGATGGAGGATCCTTTTTTTTTAACATTTAAGTAAAAAATTGAATTTTTTTAGTCTTAAAATTCAAGCTTGTATCTATTTCTTGAATCTATTATACAAAAAAGATTTAAGATTTTTTCTCACTATGGAGTAATGTAAAACGTTCTATATAAGAGAAATGTGAGAACAATATCAGAAATCACTAATTAAAATTATAAATAAAAATATACATTTCGGTTTTCTTGAGTCGATTCTGATTGATAAGATTAACTAATATGAGTAAGTGGTACAATTTCGTAGAAATTTTAGAGATCGTATTAAAATAATTATGAGCAATTAGCATAAAACGAATTCATAAGCTGTTTTATTTAACTTGCATGATTATTACCAGTAGAATTTTAATTATCCTTTATCTTGATTTGCAACAGAATTGGACTTGAAACGCTCGAATATTTTAAAATATGCTGCATATCCTATATTTATTGCGGTACACGAGATCGTCTCACTTAACGAAAGATTTTAAAATATACCAAATTTTACTGCGTCATCTATCTCGCAAATTAACCATTCAGTGTGTTTCTATTGCAGCATATTCAAGTCTCACTCCTTAATGTTAGGCCTTATATATGGTAAACCAAGCGAAAAACACCCAAATATTACCGCGACACAGACACTGTCGATGTATTAACCTAATAAAAAAGCACTTACACTCAGAGATGTCACGATAAATTGCGAGATAAACGATTATGACATGGGACTTTAAAAGGCCCGAACATCTATGTTATATCTTTATGATGGCGCTGTTTTGCAGTAAAAATGAGAGTTTATGGTCCTATGTAAGGAAAGAAAATGTTTTTGCTGCTCCTCACCGTAACAGATTATAGAAGAGGTCTTTAAAGTATCTTAATACGATTGTTGTTATCTGCGAATAAAGAACCGTTGTTATCAATTTTGGGGAATTTAAAATGTGTTTCTGGAAACAGACTTTACGGGGACAATAAAAGAAGAATCAACGCATCAATATTAGCCTGTTTCGTTCAAATTATCTTCCTTCACTAAGAGTTTCAGGGTTTCCCCAATATA
The DNA here is from genome assembly GCF_044657685.1 of Stegodyphus dumicola. Taxonomy (NCBI): domain Eukaryota; kingdom Metazoa; phylum Arthropoda; class Arachnida; order Araneae; family Eresidae; genus Stegodyphus; species Stegodyphus dumicola. The sequence goes on along the minus strand of NC_140772.1, from coordinate 184,191,283 downwards.
TATATTTTTTCCCGTAAATACTTGTTTACGCTCTTTAAAATGGTTAAATAAAAAAGATGAATTTGAATGTCTATATAAATCTTATAAAATTTGTGATATCTTGTTTTATAAATAAAAAGGGACAAACAATAGACTTTAAAATTTACTGTAATTAATTAATTATTTTATAATTTTCACTAAACGTACTTAATCTTTAATTGGTCTCGCAAGTGGTAAAGTACTTAAGAGATCTGAATACTAAGACTGAGGCTGAATCCCAAATGAAGATGCCTATCAGCGACGAGCGTAAGTCGCTGGTAGATCTGTTTGGAGTTCGATTTCCGGTGAAGGAATTGATCGCTTGGGGTTTTTCGTGGTTTTTCTCCTGTGTAACGTGTCTACAAGCCGGTTTCCCTTAGAGAGTCCGCGAGAACGCATCCCTGTCGTTAGGCAAATAGACCTCGAGTCTTTATCAAATTTAATACATCTAACCTTAAGCTCTAGTTTGCAGAAATGCAGTATCAGAACATTCGCGTAGCTTTGCTTTTAAATTTTGATTTTAATGCATGTAATATATTTTAATTACTTCAGTCTCAAAGTATAAGTATTTAGAAATATACTGAAACTTCTCTTAGGTTTATCATTTACTTTTCCTGATGACTTTGGTTTCTTGAGGAAGTGGTCACCTTAAAGAAAAAATACTTTTTATTCACGCTGTTAGAAGCACTTATATCTTTCAAAAATGGTCGTCGTGTTAGGGAAATAATCAGTTGGAGAAATTTCTTCTGCAATTCCGCTTATTAAAACAAATAGTAATAATTTACTCTTCGCTGCATATTATATCAAATAAGGAACAAAAACTATATTTCCTGTTAATATAGGATTCACAATTTTTTTCTTTTATTTATAGTCCTAAATGTTAATTTCGAAACTATTATAAAACATATGAGAAGTAAACATTGCCAATAAAGTCAGCGTAACTTGTATAATTCACATAATGCAGCAAAAGTCACATTTTCTCACTAGCAATAAACTATGTAAAAGCGCTTTTTATAACTTCGTACCTTATTTACATCTTTTATAATTTCCTATTTTTGTTCTAGATATTTACGGCATTTGGAATTACGAATAAAATACATATAAAGTTTCTATTAAAAAATTAAAGGGTCGTTTTAATTTTATTTTAATGTATTATAAATTTCTATTTTATTATATTACTAGCGGAAGTACCCGATGCCAGTTAAGCTAGATTGAGAGAAATGTACGAGTATCTAACAACAGAGAGAACGATACCAATGTAATCCTTCTCTAATAACGACGCAAAAAATACGATTCATAGTCATACCTTTCTTACTACTCTGATGCGATATGGAACCCACATAAAAAATTTCGATAGAAAAATAAACTAATTAGCAACAATGGCACGCAGTTTTTAATGATTCTAGTCTTTCTAATCAAAGGTCGTAAAAGCTCAAGTTGCATACAATATTTCACCTATAATCAATTTTAGTTGATTAAATATGGCAGAACATTCATCAGAATTGATCAGAAATCAATAACGCGAACAAACATACACACACAAACAGACATTCTTCTTTATACATAAATTTTGTAAAACTTATAAATTTTTGATTAACGGACTCTACGATGTGAAAGGGAGCAATAGCAACACTCTTCGAAATAAAGCATATTTGCTTCCAACGCGAGAGACGGCTGCCACTCGGGAAAATGTGTGCGAAAATTAGCGCTTTCCGAGTTTTTAATTAATATTTCGGCTCATTAAAGTCATACGAAGATGGGAATAGCCGAAATGGCTTTTCACGAATTTTTGGAATTAGGAATAATGTATTAAATGTTTGGCAATGCTATTTTTATTTCATCGTAAAACTTAGAAATTTTTTATTAACAAACTTTGAAACTTTGAGGATTTGAAACCGAGCAGTGGCAACAGCTTTCGAAATAAAGCAGATTTTCATCTCCAGCTTGCGAGACTGTTGCCACTCGGAAAAATGAGGGCGAAATTATATTTTTACGAGTTTTTAATTAATATATCTGATTTTAGCTATATTTTTTGGAAAAAAGTGGACGTCGACCTTTTCCAAGGCCCACAAAAGAATTGTAGAAAGTTTGGTGACAATAGGTGTAGTCGTGACTGAGTTATTACAGGACAAATACACATACTTTCTTCTTTATACTCGTTTATATAGAGAGATATTTCCATAGCTAATTTTTTCACGTTGTGAGTTTATTAATGTGTGAATATTTTCCGATTACTTATGTTGTATAAATTTATCATACCAAAAAATAACATTTGACTACAAAAAAATAAATAAATAAATAAAACGTAACTAAAAAAAAATTATACAGCGAAAATGTACAGCATATTTTTAAATAACAATATAACCCGAGTAAAAAGTATACTGTTATAACTAAAAAAAATTTTCTACACAAATTGCTCTGCTTAATGCTTCTGTTAGAAATAGATCTGATTGCAACGAGCAGATTGATATTGATACAAGATGCATACCTAAACATTTATAACTTACCCTCATTACCGAATTTTCAAATCTAATTTAGGATTTCCTTTTATTCTGCAGAAAGCATTATTGACCTTGAAGCAAAGTAAACATTAACTTGTGGCCTCATTACGTATTCAACAATCCATTCAAACTATACAATCAATAACAATATATTGCAAAGCCTAAAGAATCAACGTATATTTTGCTTTGAATTTAATGGGTTTCTCAGCTAGTCCATTAATTTTATAGTGAATAATAATATTCTCATATTAAACAAATTAAAATTTTTATCACAGATGAAAACATTGCTGGTGAATAAAAAACTGATTATACGCCCCACATGCGCAAGTAATACCAAAACCCATTTAGGTTCATGCAGATTTAAGCTACCATATTTTAGTTACCAAAATCTCAGTCAGGATTTCATCATAAATATAATTAGATTAACTTAAGTGTAAGCAAATGATGATAAATTATAGATTAGCAATGGTCTAATTACATGAAAATCAAAATTTTGAAACAGAATATTACTATTGCAGAAAAGAGTTAACAGTTAAATATTCGAAATTTTAATTAGAAAAATCTTCGGAATTTCCTTAATCAATGTGTATGAGTGCATTAATCAATGTGTACCATATTCTCTTCCTAAGCACAACAAAAGTAAATAATTTAACTTCCAGTCTAAACTAGATACCCTATTTTGAAATCTTTACTGTTTCTTAAGCAATTTTATTAAGTTATTTTTGTTAAGTCTAAATTGATAAACTAAAACGACTACATACAACAATTAAAAATTGGAAAGTTTTTTTAGGAAATAAAATAAAAATTAGCCTTTATTTCCAACGCCAAGTTTGCTTCCCCCCCCACACACTTTTTTAAAATGCCAAATTATTTTACTTTGTGTTCTGCTTTTAGACCTTATAAGTATACCAATGAAAATATCATGTCATTTATGAATTTATAAAAATTAATAAATAATTATTAATTACAGTCGGACCCTTTGCGGCTTTTCTTGATTAATATCTGCTATTTAAATTATTTTGTACCTACTTCACAGTGTGTTTTTGTGGTCACAGTATTTGGTTGCAATTGCCTGCTTAATATCTTTCAATCTGTAACAGTAAAAGACATCATAAAGTTATATAACATTAATATTTTTAAAAATTATATAACATTAATATTTTTTCTTTTCTTTTCTCGTTTATTATTACCTACTTGATAAATAATTGCTTTAAATATGAAAAAGATCGAAAATAATAAAGTTAAATATCAGGTAAATAATATCGTGTGGATATACCAATTGTTGAAAACATGTTGGAAAATGTATTCTAGCATTAAATGTACATTGAGTGAAATACTTTACTTGTAATTTGTAACATGTAAAATTAAAACAGCTTTACTTTACTTTTTTGTAACATGTAAAATTAAAACAGCTTTTTGATTTACTTGTGAGAATCGAAGTGAGCTCTACTTTGCAGAACGTTTTAAAATTAAAGTAAACAATTGGATAACTTTTTTTTTTAATTACACTGTTTAAAAAAAGAAAAACTGTCCTAAAAGTAAAAAGAGTACAAGTATATCTGATAAATCTTTGCTCTCCTACATAGCTTTACCACTTTGAAAATGTTTTTTTATTAGTAGCAAACCAAAATAAAGCACATTTAGATTTACAAACTTTCCAAATGAAATTTTACATCCACGCTAATTTACAATGTAAGAAAATAAATTACTTTAATGCTATTTTTAGTAATTGCTATTAAACTGACTTTTTTTAAAAACGATTTCAGTTACTACTTACACTTTGAAAAATAACTGAAATTCAAAATTAACTTCGAAAATAAACTGTAATCGAATTTTTAATTTTTTAATGGCTGCAATCGTAACACACATTATAGAAATAACCGCAATTATAGCTTGATTTTTAAAGGTAATTGTCTTGAAACACATTAATACTAGATATAAATTTTATTACAACATTTAAAATTAAAACAGCTACTGGATTTACTTTTGAGAATCACAACGAAATCTTCTTACCTGTTTTAAATTGCACTGAATTACTGTTTGCATTATAGTATATTCAGGAATTTAAAAAATAAAAAAGTGTATTGCCAAACATCGCACATTGTGAAAAATTAAGGCATTTTTTTTATACGAGCTTCTTTCTTTAAAGGTACATTCACTTTGAAAACTGGAAAAACTACGTTTCATGCGCTGTCCTCCCACTATAATTACTTTTAAAATTTATTTTCCTGTGGCCCTCTCCTGGGCTAGTTTATCAACCAGTACGTCGTGTAGCGTCATGAAACGAGACACAGAATTTTGAATTTACGTATGCTGGAATATGTGAATAACAGAAAAGTACTCAAGACTATCTCCTAAAGGGAAGGATGCCTTTGTAGAGGACTTTCCGAAGGAAATTTGCTCGTATTTTCTTTACACGCGAGGAAAAGCTACGAATGTAGACATCCGATCAATGGGCTTTCAACCTGACCAAAGTTCAGCAATTTTACACTTCGGCCCTTGGCTGAGCCTTTCGATTTCAGGTATAAGTTTTAAATATTTTGCATCGTGCAAATGCAATATTAATAATTAAAATCCAGCTCATAGTGTAATCAAACGTATCACTAATTTGAACTGGGCCACTTAGGTGTATTTAATTATGGCAAAGCACACTAGGGCTATCTGCCTAAGAGGAGGGATGCCTTTCGTGGAGGACTTTCTAAGGGAAACTGGCTCGTATATACGTTACACATGGGGAAAACCACGAAAACACCCATGCAGCCAGCCCGTTCGCGGGATTCGAACCTCGGACCGAGCTACCGGTGTTCAGCGACTTTACCGCTCGGCCGCTGGTGGGCCTAGCTGGGCCATTTAAGAATTTAAAATTTGTAGTCTAAATCTTTTACAATTTACTTTTTATCCCCTGTATGGGCATCTGAAGTTTCCTCCTAAATGAATTTTCAGTGAGAATTTACAGTATTTAAATTGAATCGGGCAAAGGTTAATGATAATCAAATTATAGTATGATATCGGTTTATTTAAAACTATTTGAGCGTGAAATTAAAGTACTGAATTAAATCTTGAAATTATGACATGGTCTTTCTCCCCACCTTTTATTTTATTACTATTATGGAAGCTTCAATCGGCTTTTAAAAACTCTTAAGAAGTAAAAAGTAGCTTTGGAAATAAAGTTTTAAAATAATCGACGATAAACTACTAATTTAAGTCTGAAACCTATGAAGAAGTAATGAAACTTCGATTATCAACCTATTTTGGAAGTGTCGTCCAGCCAGAAATTAATTTTCCCCACCAGCAGATAAAGTTTTAGATTAGACGATACAGTTTTAGCATAGTACATTATATTACACAAATGAAAATCGAGATTAAAATTATAAATTGGTCCTATATGTTCTGAATATGCTTATTCTTATGCACATTTAAAATGATTTGAAACAGTTTTTAGTCCAACATGATATATATCTTTAACATGATTTATCTGTATGGTTTTAGTAGAGTTTTGTTACTTCCTTGTATGAAGTAAAATCACGAAAATTTTCAGTGTCGTATTTCAAAGGAAACATCCATTTTGACAGTTTTCGAATCCATTTGGAAGATTTTCTTTGCTTGACATCTGCACTTACGAACAGAATAAATGATTTTTTTTTCCCCCAAAACGGATTGTTAAACGGATTTAAAATAAATTCAAAACGATTTTTTTTTCAAAACGGATTGTAAAACAGATTTAAAATAAATTCAAAACGATTTTTTTGTAGTGTCTTTACGTATGTATACGTACGTGTTTATGTATGCATTTACTATATGTTATGTTATGTATGTACTATATGCTATGCATGTACTATGCGTGTTTATGTATTATGTATGCATAACTCAGAAACGATTTAGAGCATTGAACATTGAAATTTGGTACATGGGACTTCTGTAACATCTAGTTGCGCATCCCCCTTTTATTGCAATCGGCTGTATCGAACGTGCGTATATATATATATATATATATATACCCACTTCCATACTCGGCCTTTATTTTCACAAACGTTGATCGTAGTCATATACTTCGGATCGCAGAAGTTATTAAATAACAAAAATATTCATGTTTTGGCAATGTCAAATTTAAAAAAAAAAAAAAAAAATTATTTTTCGACACATAACGAAACATAACTTTTAATGCGTTACCCCGGTTTCTATATATATGTTAGGGAAAGTTTTGTACATGCTACGAAAAAATAAAACTAGAAATTTTATTCTGCGAACGTGATATTTAATTTCAAAATTTGCAGTTTTTGATGTCACTTTCAATTTTCCTTGAGGGATCTGTTAATTAAATTGAAATAATTCGAGGAAATAAATTAAAATGAAGTGCAACAAAAAAAAAATTAAAAAAATCTGTATAATTTAATAGGCCGTATAAGGATGTCATATATAGTCTCCCCATCAGATTATTCCCCCCCCCCCTGTATAGTCATCCGTATCTGGAGAAAAATTTCTTTGGAAGTTTCGTGCATTGGTGTAGGAAATTCCACAAATTGCTCGAGTAATTATTCATTTCGAATTCAGTACCTCATAATTACCGGACGTGCAAAGCAATTTTAAGTTAAATATTTTTCTGTAAAATATTGTTTGATTGTAAATTGCTTTTTTTCTATTTGAAGTTGAGTGTTTCCCGTTTATTATAAACACAGTAATAAACTTATCATATAGTATTACAGCCCATTATAGCTTATTTCAAATTACCATTTTTCAGCTTCTTGCAAGAAGTTTCTTTAAAGTATTTATTGTTTTCAGATGGTGGATTTCGCTTTCTTGTAAAACAGAAAATATTGCTACTTAAGCGAAATATTTGTAGCCTCGTATGCAAACGATTCAATAAAGTAGTTTAGTTGCACTGCTTCCCAGAATAAAAGCAATGTAAATGTTAACAACTTAGTTAACATTTTTGTTAAGTGTTCAAGTCGTCAAATGGCTTAAACAATGAAAGAACGCATAGAAAATTTTACTTTCTAATTACTTGGCCATGCATTTTGAACAGTTTATTTTAATTTTAAACCATATGTCTTTAACTAAGAACTACTTCAGTTTTAATTGAAATCTGCATAGCAATATCAGATTGCCATTTACAATTTTGATGCATTTCTTCTAACTTTTTTAAACTAACAGTTTTCTAACAGTGGACTCTTTCAGGTGTTAAACTGTAATCTGAAGTTTTCAAATTATATTTTTTTTTATCTCACTCTTTTTCTGTTTTTTTTTTTTTTTTTTTTTTTTTTTTTTTTTTTTTCCCTCTTAAGCTCGTTCTGTCTTTCAGACTTTCTCAGTGGCTGGTTGAAGATGCGGTTAAAATAGTGAGGGATAATCGAAACTCCCTTTTATATACCCAAATAGAATAAGCTCTCAGTAAAAAAAAAAAAAAAAAAAAAAAAAAAATAGGTATTGCTTTGAAGAAATTATTATTATTTTGTTTTGTTTTGTTTTTTGTTTTTTAGAAGCGTTTTCTTTCTTTCTTTTTCTTTTCTTTTATTTTTTTTTGGGGGGGAGGATGTGTAATGCTGTCTCAGTTTTAAAAGAGAAGAATCTTAAACAATTAGTGGACCAAATACAAGTGAAACTTAAAATACCGCTATTTTGACTTGGTTGGTCGGTTAATCGATTAAAGACAAAATGCTAAAGACAAATGCGTCCAAACAAGGAAAGTTTTGATCAAGAATTTCCTAAAGGAAATTTTTATTTCAGTTAATTTCGCACACAATTTAATTTAGAATTTTCATCTGAAAATAAAACTTTTAAATTTGTATGCCTTTCATTTTGAAATAAAATTCTGACATTTAAAAAATGCTCAGCCCATTTTTAATAAATGCTTAAAAATGAAATATTATTCACATTTCAAAAAATCAGTGAAAAAAAGAGCTTAATATTTAGTTTAATTTCACTTCCTTAGTATACTACTTTTATAGAAACTAACATGTACTGAATAGTTTAATTTCTAAAATTAGCCAACAAATTGACTTTTGAATCAACAGAATAATATGAGTTATAATTTAAGAAAGATTTTTTTTAATTCTATCTTATACGCTTTTAAATCCGATTTATTTTTAAATTGCTAAAATTAAAACCATGTTTTGTTATAATTTAAGAAAGATTTTTTTAAATTCTATCTTATACGCTTTTAAATCCGATTTATTTTTAAATTGCTAAAATTAAAACCATGTTTTATCAGCCAGTTGTACTACTAAATATTTATATTGAATAGTCCAGCTTCCGATATTAATATTACCATTTATTCCCCTTCCTTTTAAAATAGAAATTTTCGTGTATAAAAATCAAAAATACTTCTCTTCCCAGAATGAAAGCAACGGAGATATGTAAACCCATAGTTATGATGCAAGATAATCGAGTATGCAGACAATAATAATTAAAAACTGATAAAATTTTTGTATAAAGTAAATAATAAAATGCAAATTAAGAGATAAAACTATCATCGTTATAAAATACAGTTATTAATGTATAAAATCTTTAATGTAGGTTAATTTCAGTTATTCTGAATTTCCTTGTGAAATAGCTATTGTTTCTTTCAATTCAGGCAGAATATTTTGAATTAAAATCTCTTCATCAGAGCTGTCGACATCTTAATATGAAAATTTCCTCGAGAAATAATTGCTAATATACTTATTAACGTGCGAGTTGATGAAGTTATTAAATTCAGAGCTATCCTTATTCTCTGGCCTACTTATTCTCTAATTGTATTATCCTTACAGGTCAGAATTGCTATTTAAACAAAAGCAAGCCTATTAAACACCAATGTAATTTTAATTTCGGGTTTTTACCTTATTCTGGGTCTCTAGGTCACGTGACGGAAGGGAGTGTTATGAAACAGGTATTATTTCCATTTCATCAGAGGAAAAATAATTGAAGGCGCAAGGTAATAGTTAATTTGGAATACACAAGAAGAACTATATTTGATTGTTTTTTAAATAACAACTTAAAAATTTGAATGCAGAGTTTATATTTCAACTATACTCACCTCATTCAAACCATTTCATGTTTTCTCATAAACTGTTGTAATATGATTACTATAAATGAATATCTTAGTACAATTAAGAGCAACTGAATTCCGAAATCTTAAAAAAAAAGTTATTATGTGCTTAAAACAAATTAATATTGAAGACTCTGGTTAAGAAATTAAATTAGAGTGTAAAATAATCATTCAAATACTGAAACAAAAGTAATTTTTCTCAAATGTTAAATGAATTGCTTTAATCACAATACACATTACTTTTATTAATCGCATGTTAAATTTAACTTCAAGTCAAGCAATATTTTTATTTAGATTTTGCAAACGATCTCTAGGAGAAATTCCAGTCGTTTGAATACTTAAAATTAAATTGCAGTGTCTACAAGAAGTTCTATAAAATTATATAAATAAATTTTACAGCGGGATTTAAGAAGAGTGGTTTTGAGAGCATTAATGTATACCCGGGTTTTCATTTTGACTGGAAAGAATAAAGTCCAAGAAAAGTCCAGTTTACGCTGCCCTGGATATTAAGAAAGTTCCAACCAAACAAAAATGTAAGGCGAGCGCACGCGTTTCAAGAACGTTACCGAGTTATAGATAATTTAACTTATTTTCTCATTTGCTTAGTTTCTTTTGTTAATTAATGTATTTTAATAAGTTATTCAATTTTAATGACTTATTTTATGCAATTATTATTATTGTTTTTAGCCAAAATTAGCGTTAGCCGAGACGGGCTATTAATCTGAAAACGGCATTTACGTCAAATCATTATAAACGACTGCACCACTTTTCAAATTGTTGTCACCAAGTATTATTGCACTGTATTAAATTTAAAGAAACTAAATGAGAATCTACATGAATGTACACATATTTATCGCAGTGTGAAAAAACAACGGTCCACTAAGTCATCAAATTTTGAATAACATAATCCTCCACCTGAAGACGGGCACCTGGAAGCCCGAATTTTGAACTTATTTATTCCATATTTTGAAAACATGAATTTTGGATTAAAAAACTCAAAAGGAAGGTTCATTTGAAAGAAAGGAGTGGCAACACTGTAGAAAATAAAACATTTTTATATCCAGCTCGTGAGGTTGTCTACCCGAAATTCTAAAGATATACTGTTTCTAAATATTTTTAGCCCAAATGCTCTCGACACGTGTAAGTGTCTGCAAATGAAAAACGACCGTTCGGGCCAAATATAAAATCTGAAAGCTTTCAGATTATTTATTTATTTAAAAAAGGTGGGGTTCCTGCGGCGATTTGCCTTAATTCAACTGTAGTTCGAATTTTTCTTGAAAGTAAACTTTTTCTTAGCATCGTTATGTCATTTTTACCACACTTCTCTTGGTTCATTTTCCAAAGTTCATTCAGAAGCCTTGGATGCTGTTTTTCTAAGGCTCGTTTTAACAAACCGAAAGCGAAGCCCATAGGAGAAAACGTTAGGGGATTTTATAGCTATTTCATTAGATGAAATGTATTTTATTTATTATTTTTGTAAAGGCCCAAAAGGGGCTATTAGTCTCGAAAAAGTATTTTGCTTCGGTTCATTATGAATGGCTAATGAATTTTCAGTTAGTTGCTACCATATATTATCGCCCCGTATTGTTTTTAAGAAATTAATAAATAAAGAATCTACACGTATGCATATACGTTCCTCGCATTGTGAAAAAAAGACAGTGTCCAGAGCCATAAAATTTTGAATAACATAGTCTTTCACCCGAACATGGGTACTTGGAAGCCCTAATATCCAATTTCGAATTCTATATTTCATATTTTAAACAGTTTTTGATGAACAAACTAAAAATCTGAAAGCTAGCAATAGCAATACTGTATGACATAAAACATCATTAACTCCAGCAAGCGAGACTGGCTATCGGAAACATTATCTGTTTTTATATGTTTTGTGATTTTGCTGTTGAATTGAATTTTATGCGGCGTAACTGCGAAGAATGTGATATTTAATAATTAAATTTAGCACACAAAACGTCAATAATGAAAAGGAAAAAAAAAATTCATAAGACATCTTACTAAGAAAACTGAATATTAATATGAACTGAGAAAAGACTGAAAAAAACTGAAAAATGTTTGCCAACACTTGACACTGCATGGAATTCTTAACATATGCTGCTAGGCTGCTTTTAAAATTTTTGTGATTTTGCTATTGAATTGTACATGGCGCAAGTGGGAAGAAAACGATGCTTAATAAAGTTAGAGTAAATGCAATAGCAGATTGGTACTATGCGACCTCAACGAGAGCGTAAAAGACCTTAACGAACCCTTTTGGTTCAATCGTTAAAGTCTGAACCCTTTCAGATTATTATTATTATTATTATGTCCATTATTTTACTATTTATTATTTTATCACATTCCAATAGTTTTCCAAACAGCTTCTTTGCTTTTGATATTATAAATTAAGACCTGCAGGAAGCAGTTTCGTTTTTGACAACCTTCTAGGGTACATTTATAATTATCGTCAAAATACCTTACACACAAACATCCCAATACTATTCAATTATGTATTTATGCCTACTCTCCTATAATCTATGTAAATATTCTTTTGGGCATTTTACGAATTTCTGACAACGAACATTTTATTAACAGATCTAATTTGTAAATGGTAAGTTTTATTCTTTAGGGATGGTCACAAGCAACTTGGTGTTGCCTCTTTTACACCAATGATATTTCATTGCATTTATCAAAGTTCATACATCTGGTATTTTTTTTAAAGCAGGATTAGAGACAAATGAGCAATGCCCTCACTGAGACTCGAACCTCGGACTTCTCGATACTCGCTCGCCGAGTGTGCTGACCACTACACCACGAAGACATGCTAAGAAGGCGGGAGAAATACCTCATAGTTCAATAAAAGACCTGTAAAATTTGAGCTTAACTTCTATTATATCCCATTTATTGAATATAATTGTACATGCGACTGCAACTTTTGTTTATTTTGTACTACAAAAACAGGAAGTTAATGATTTTTTTCAGTAATTATTGTTAATTTCAAGAAACCATTCAATTATGGTAATTTAATCTTCTTTAATTAAAAGGTGGTATACGAATCAGATGAAAATATGGAAATAACTTTGAAACTGTTAAGAGATGCTTATCCTAAGAGCATGAATTACTGTTTTTTAATCTTTACATTATTTAGACATCGTTATACGTACTTATCAGTCACGTACTGCTCCTATCGCAGTATTTTACATTGATATATGAAAAAGAATGAGAAAATTTTTAAGAGTTAGCAACACAAAGCCTTTCTTCTCTTTTCATTTCGGATTTCGCTTCGATTATTAAAGGCATATTGTACACTTTAATCAAATATATTCTTATCATAAAACCACTAACAATTCAAAAAATATCCCAAATTCAACCTAATGTTAGTCTGGTCTTGATTTTAAACAAATTTAATAGCAATCTACCATTAATAGGAATCAATGTTGAATTGAATCTGAACTTTGTCTGTCTCTGATGATGTGATAACGTTAAAAAGTTGCAATTTTCTTTTCCAAATGGATAAAAATTACATAAGCAAATAGATAATTATCAACACATTCGAAAGCTACATTCATTCTGAAACGCATTTATGCATTTATATGACATCTCAAACACCTGAAGAATAACGAAAATTTATTTTATCAATTTATATCTAAAAACACGCTATTAAATTTAGGTAAGTAGAGTAAGACGGCAGGCCATTTATGAGATAAGAAAAGGAATAATTGAAATGATGCATCTACAAAATTCCTGATAAGCATTTTTACTTTTGGGTACGAAACTTCAAGCAAATATTGATTATTGTGTAACAAAACGTTGTATTACACAATTATAGGAATAAAGTAAAATGTGTGCCGTTTCTTATCATTAAATTTCAGGTAAAAATTTGTATAATTTTATCTGCTGAGATCTTAAACATGTGCATGTACTTAACCTAATATTTTTATCAACTTACCCTCATTTCTCTTTATTGTCATTTATAACATTGCCTAGAACTGATAAAAAGAAATGCGACACAGCTAAAATATTTCAGAATTTAATATTTTCTCCTTTTCTTATCGAAGTGTCTTACAGAATGGCACTCAAGCTTAGTTTCTTTTAAGAGTTAATCAAAATTTTTCTTAATAAGGATTAGAAAAAATTACATCTGTCAGACGGAATTTGAAAAAAAGAAACAAAATTAATGTCATTTTTTCCCCTTCCAGCCTTAACTGTCTAATACATAAACAACATATACCAGTAAAAAATAGTCAGTCTAGTCAATTATCTTCTAAATAAGAAGCAAAAATTCTGTAATTAAAAATCATGTTAATTATCGTACTTTTATTTGTGTTTAATATGATACCAGTTCACTGAATATTAAGAAACTAAGATGAAACCATATATCAATAATAATAAGCTTATTCTTCTTATATTTAACTTTTTTCATGAAAGACGATTTAAATAGAATTCCTTTTAACATGTTCGAAACACTATATTAACCGAAAATTAACGACAAATGGCATGCTAGTTTTCGGCGTATTAAAGATAAGATTTTACAATTTATGACGTAAATTTCAGCTTCATATCGTTATCTATGTTAGGCACTAACGTAAGCTCAAGCGTTGAAATCTTCGGCTTGATTATTTTCAGTTTATAATTTTCATTCAATATGTTTTTCTTTTGCATATTCTTGTATATTAATTCGCAATTATATATACTATACTATTATCAACCACCCATAAAAACAGTTAACATTATAATAAGTATTAAAACAAACCATAAAATTCTTTTTACGAATTTTATATTAAATTAAACTGTAAAATAAAATTATGAAAACTGACCTGGAATTCTGTCTTTGCCCATCCCATGAGATCCCACCCATGGGAAGTTGACTGTTGTCGGATAAGAAAGAGGTGCCGGCCGATGTGCCGGAACCCGAATCACAGTTCCGTTTGCTCCGCTTTGTAATGGATCGTAGTGCGGTGTCATCACAGGCACGCAGGAAGTCTTTAGATCGGCAGTTGAGAAGTAGGCTTGAGCTGACAATCCGACACAACAACCCCCACTGCTCATCACCATCATAGGTGAGGCAGCGGATGATGAAGCCGGTGTTGTCCTCGCGGAGCTGCTGTCACCTCCATGTCCACTGTTATTGTCAGTGGAAGATCTACTGTCCTCTTTGCGGTGGTTATTATCATTGTCTTGTCTGCTATCATCTCCCAGCAGTCTGCTGATACTGAAAGATAATTTCGGCTTGGTGGAAGAGCTGTGATTGACAGGGGATGAAGAGGAATTATTTTCAGAAGTAGGGGGTGATGTTGACTGCACAGTAGCTGTGGACATGGGTGCTTGTTCCATATATTCCCTGTCCATGATGCCAGCAATCCTTGTGGTAACGTTGGTGACCTCGATAGCATTGGAGGCCACTGGTGGAGAAGTTCGGGAAGATCGATCACACAGCATGGGTTATTTTTAAGATTTTTAATAGTTCTTTAAAATTTCTTCTCGTTCAACTTGAAAGTCTTGCAGTCATTTCAGAAGCCGGTTTATCAGATTGGAAAAACTGAAGCTAACAATATTTCTAAAACATTTGGGGAAAACAATGCACTCTGAAACATATTCTCCTGTTTAACGTAAAAAAAGTGTCCTCAGTTACAATGCAAATTTGATGAACATAGGTTCAATTCAGACCAGGTAATTTGCAGTCATAGATAATTTTCATTTATTCATTCATAACCACGTTATTTCAATGCCAAACTTATTGACTCATAATTCAGCCTGAGAATTTACTAAACTCTCGAATTCGCTGTGAGCGCCCATGAAGAATGATCATTCAACCGTTAAAGTCGTAACAAATATGACAGGTGTGATCACCTTTCACAAACTCCCTTTTTAGAGAAGAAAGTAAACAAACAAAACAAAATAAGCGCTCCTAACCGGTTCGCAACGCACGACTTCCCGTCATTCTCAACTTCAACTGAGGGTTACTCGACAAACTATGTCCACTTTATGAAATAGGCAGTCGTCGAGTGAACGTCCCGCCCTACGGATGCTCACACATCGACTCCCAATTGGTCGCCTGGGGTTTGGCGACGGGAAACGCGGCGGCGGTCGCCGTTGGCGCCGCCCTCCTGTATACTTACCAATTGATTACGGTAGGCGGCACGAAATAATTGGTTGCCAAACTACGATGCCAAATAGGTGATGTTTTTTCTCCCGTTGTCTGGGGGGATTTCATCTCCGAGACATAATTTGAAACGAGCAGGAGACAATAGATGCTTTGTGCTGGGCATTTCACTGTCTCACTTTTTCTGCGCTCACTTTAAATAACACCTTGTTCCGAAGGTTAGTTACAATAATTTGAATGCGAAAATACTATATGGGGAAGAAAGTATGATCCGGAAAGAAAACTCATTCATTTAATTATTATGATTTCGTAGTTTGCGTGGAGAAGTTTCCGAGTCTAACTCCGGAAAAATATTGTTCAACAATAAGTAGTAATAAAAGAAGCATGTGCAAAGCAAAAAAAAAAGGTAAATAAAAATATTTCAAAGCGGAGTGAAGGAAAACATAAATAAACAACATTAAAAAAAAGTCTGAAAGTTTTCAGATTTTAACCATCGCTCAAAAAAGTTTGTATTTATCGATCACGTTGAGCTCGCGATCCACCAGCCTGCTGTTGCACTCACGCTTGCTAGCCTAGTATTTCCCCCCCCCCTCCAGCTGTATTATTAAACATCGTTTTCTTCGCACTTCCCCCATATATAATTCAACAGCATAATCGCAAAAATTTTAAACGCAGCCTAGGAGCATATGTTTAGAATTCCCGACGCTGTGTTAATTGTCGGGATACATTTTTCTACTTTTTCGGTCTCTTCTCAGTTCATCATATCAACATCCAGTTTTCTTAATAAAAATAAAATAAAATAAAATAAATACATAACTTTTTTCAGTCTTTTTGTTATTGACTTTTTGCATGTCAGCTTTATTTCTTAAACATCTCTCTCTTATTTACATAAAATTCTTTTCAACAGCAAAATCTCAAAATATATAAAAGCAACATAAGCGACTGTGACGACAATTTCGATTGCTGGAAATAAAAATGTTTCACTCCTTACAGTGTTGCCATTGGTCGCTTTCAAATCGTCGAATTTGCTAATCAAAAATTTATTAAAGTTTTATAAAACATGAAATAATTAATAAAAAATATATAACGTGATTCTATGAAAATATTGAATATTTTAAATTAAATGCATTCATGAATTCAGTGCATTTTTATTATTTAAATCAATCCGATTCAAAAGTAACAAACGAATATTCTTAAGAATTGCATGTATTGCTTTTAAATAGCTTAGTTTGTTGATCCACAACAGACAGATTTAATTTGAAGGATAAATATATTACATTTTGTTAAATGACAACAGACTCGAATGAAAAGTGAAACGACGCATTTATAGTGATTTCACGCAAAATCGTGTTTCGAGACTGATAGCCGTTTTGGGGTAATAAATAATAAATGAATAAAATTCCAGATAAAATTAACCAAACAAATCAAAATGCTTGATTTCCGTTCTCAATTACACTGGAAACCGCGTAATAAGGCCGGTGTGAGACTTATTAGATTCCGTCGTTCGAGGTGATTAATGTGTTTGATCCTCGCGTAAATTATTAATAATTCAAAGCAAAATATTCCTTCATTAAATTATAACAGCAAGCACTTCAATTATCTTGTGAAAACACCTGAAAAACAGAGTGACTTCTCACAAGTATAATCGTATCAATACGGCAGTTATTGCGAAATTAAAAATCCCTGATATCTAAATATTACTTCTTACACGTACATGAATGAAATACATGAAAGCAAAGAATAATTAAGAGACTCTACATCCTCAGGGCCGAAACTCTTACATGGGCCACATTCTTTGCTTTAAAGAAAGTTAAACTGGTTTATGAGAAAGTATACATTGAGACAAGTGCCCTTAAAATTTGGGACTGGTTCGGGTCTTGAGGAGAGAAGTAGAAATCATGCCTTAAGCGCAAAAAAATGCAACGACAGAAAAGTGAAATCACGGACAGCATGAAAGATAGTTAAGATTAGATAATTTCAAATTTACATGCATTCATGTATTTTTTACCACTCTTTCGTATTCAATTTGTAGAGTCATTAGTTTATATATATATATATAATCAATATTTCTTTAGTAAATAAATTATATATATGTATAATATTACATAATAAAAGGAGATTATTTTTTATATTTTTATTATTTTGCATATATTTTCCCTTTTGCATTTTTTGTTTTCGAGTTTGTATTTCTATGATCACTTTTATTTTGAATAGTTTAGATATTGCGTTATCCTCTTATACAAAGATGTAATTATTAATATTGATGAGGAATTGCCTTGCTTTGACTCCAATTTACTTTTAACTTTAGATGCTTTAAGTTTATTTTACTTCAATCTTGCAGTTATAGCACAGGACGGATACAAAACATTTGTTTTTAGTTTTTGGCCTCTTATTAAATTACTTTAGGTATATATATATATATATATATAGATAGATAGATACAGGAGGTCGGAAAAATATGCAGTGCCCTCGCCGGGAATGGACCTCTTTTACACGCGCAGAGTGTGATACCGTTACACCAAGAATTCATGATAGAAGGCGGTAGAAAATACCTTATAAATTCATTCCTAGCATCTTTGCCTGAAGTTAATATTTAAGCGATAATCTGTAAGTATATTAATTAATGCCCAGACTATCGTCAAAGCTGCATCTTATTTATCTCTTAGTTTAGGCGATCTCTTGATAAATTTCTTTAATATGGTTAAAATTAATTATGAGTACTCTGTTAAATGTAAGTAGTGTTAAAAGAACGTTCTTACTAGTTTTTATTTGGAATTAACAGTTGCATGAGAATTAAATAGCATAATTAAATGACCCCTTAATGTTTATTCTTTTATTCATAATTTCCTGTTTGGTAACTTCGTTTGAAGTAATGTCTTCCGGGGAAAAAGAAGTGTCTCTGAAATGCAAATAACGGCATTTTATCATGAGCTTATGGATCTTTTGCACTATGAACGGGGAAAATTATTTAGCAAACTCTTTTCCTTTCTTTGTAAGAATGAATGTTTTTGATTTAAAAAAATCCTAAACAGCTCTTTTAAATATAAAATTAAATATTTAAATTACATAAAAACATTAATTATTATCCAAAATTCTTATTCATTCATTATTATTAAAATTTTTTAAAAAATGGGGGCATCTAAAAACTTTAGCTTACAGTCTAACAACTCGAAAAGTTTAACGTTAATAAAAATAATAAAATATAAAAGTTGAAAGAGTTAATAAAAAAGTTAATGCAAGAGTTAATAAAAAATAGATTTAAATATGATAATAGTAATAATAAAAAAAACCTGAAAATTTTCAGATTTTATATTACTCCCAAAAGGGATTTTTTAAACTTTTTGTATGTTACCTTTATTTATTAAATATTATGTTCTTGGCACTTAAACCGTAAAATTCAATTAAACAGCAATATCACAAATAATTTTAAAAGAGCATATCTTTAGAATTTCCGATACACAGTCTTGCGCGCTGGAAATTAAAAAAAAAAAAAAAAAAAAAAAAAAAAAAAAAATCGTACAGTATTGCCATCGCTCGCTTTGAAATCGCTTAGTTTCTTAATCAAAAACTCGTAAATGCTTTACAAAATATGAAATATATTATAAAATAAATTCCAAATTCCAAATTTGGGCTTCCAGATGCCAATATTCGGGTGGAGACGTACATTACTCAAAATTTTATAGTTCTAGGTACAGTTGTTTTATCACAATGTGAAAAATGTACAGACATTTATGCACATTCTTCATTATTTAATTTTTTAACACGATACAGGGCGATAATATTTGGTAGTATTAATGTGAAAAATGAAACGATGTTTATAGTGAAACGCCACAAAATGCCAAAACGAAATTAATAGCCCTTCAGGGCTGACGCCCTTTGGGCTAAAATAGCACCTGAATTGGATCTTAGTATAACGATTCCGTTTTAATATCTGAAACAATTTTACAAGCAGACCTACTAAATTAAGAATTAGTTCACCAGAAATTCAGGATATAGAATACCAGAAATTCAGGATATAGAATACCAGAAATTCAGGATATAGAATACCAGAAATTCAGGATATAGAATATAAAATCTTACTTTTAAAATGACTTATTAAAATCGTAAAGTGATAAACAGGGCGAGGAGTTGTTATGATATTATTCAACGCAAATTACACCGTGCGAAGTTTTGCAGTTACTTAATGAAGAAAAGCTGGAATTTATTCAACACCTGATCTTGAATTTATTCCACTCAAGATTTCAAAAGAGTAAATGCGTGGATGAGGTTTCTTTCGAAGTATTTAAAAAATGTCGTATGGATATCGAACAACGCTAATGCCGTTTATCGTTCTAAACATTTGTTATGGAATTATATGATTCCTTATGAAATATCAAATTATTCAGTCATTTAATTAACATATATAATGAAAATAATTAACAAAAGATACAAAATTTGTTTTGACTGATATGATTAATAATAATATTCTGTATTTAACACAAGAATAGAATTAAAAAAACTTACTGTGATGACAAAGAAGGGATTTAATTATAGTTATGAAAAAAAAAATAAAGATCAGATCTTTAATTTTGTAAAATGCACCTTGGAAATCGTAATTTCGATGAGCAAGAAATTTTTTAATAGAGCAAATTAAAATAGAAACATGCCAACCCAAAATTTAAAATTAAGTTAAAAAAGATAAAGTTATTCAGAATTTACGTCAAACTAAGACTGTTTTTTTTTTTTTTTTTTCTATATATTAAATTTTAAATGAAGTTCAATTGTACGCTCTTTCTGTGATTTTCCCTAATTGTTTATGGATTATTTTGCAACTGAATTCTAAAACTTTTCCTAAGAGAAAGAAATATACAAAATTCATTCTGAAGGTCAGTGGAGTACACTTATAGATAAGCTTTCTAAAACGGAGTCAATAACTCAGAAGCAGATATTCTAATTTTTAACAACAAATTTTATCTCTTTAATTTTCTTTATTTAAAT
Source organism: Stegodyphus dumicola (assembly GCF_044657685.1). Classification (NCBI taxonomy): domain Eukaryota; kingdom Metazoa; phylum Arthropoda; class Arachnida; order Araneae; family Eresidae; genus Stegodyphus; species Stegodyphus dumicola. The sequence goes on along the minus strand of NC_140772.1, from coordinate 184,170,672 downwards.
CTGAATAATTTTCTTGAATGAGGAAACATAAGAAATGATAGGAATTATATAACAATTATTTTAGATCAGTCTTGAGAAATTTTAAACTTAGGTTCCGGACGTAGAAGAACTACGCCCTAAAATTAACAAACTGAACAAGAAAGTAAAAACTAACAAACAGAATTAACAAAGGGAAAATAAAGCTTCGACTATCTGTGCTGAGCGGAACTGGGAAGTTCAGATAATCAATTTTCGTATTTAAAAAGAGATCATTTCAAGCATACTCAACGTATTCGAGAGGTCCAGGTTCGAGTTCCGGTGTCGACATTTCATATTTTTCACATCTACTGGCGGCCCACCAGCGGCCGAGCGGCAAAAGTCCCTGAACACTGGAAGTTCGGTCCGAGGTTTGAATCCCGCGAACGGGCTGGCTGCATGGGCGTTTTCGTGGTTTTCCCCATGTGTAACGTGTATACGAGCCAGTTTCCCTTAGAAAGACCTCCACGAAGGCATCTCTCCCCTTAGGCAGATAGCCCTCGAGGCTTTGCCATAATCACGCACACACACACACACGCATCTACTGGCTCAAAGTAACCTAATGACTCTGGCGCCCGAACTAAAAGGTGATGGAGAATAATTTTTCCCAACAGGATTTGGCGATTGGATCCCCTAATTTCCAGTCGCCCTTTAAAAGGAGGAGGGTTATCTTCACGCATGCCTTAGTGGTGTAACGGTAGCACATTGGGCGCGTATTCAAAAGTTCCAGGCTCAAGTCGCAGCGAGGGCATTGAATATATTTCATATCCCCTGCTTCAAAATAACCTAATGGCTCTACAACATTTATTTAAGTAACTGCTATCGTTAATTCGTCACAAAATGAAAATGCATTTATATTGAATTGAGATGCCAGAAATAATGTATTTAAATATAATTTTTCATCCAGATGAACCTATGTGAATATAAGATAAAATAAATTACAAACCAATCTAAAACCAATCTGAAATAAGAAAAATGCAACCGATCTGAATTACAACCAATCTGAAATAAGAAAAATGGAAAAAAAAAAAAAAAAAAAAAAAAAAAAAAATACAAGGAAGTCTTAAAAATGTAGGAACAAAAAGTCTTAGAAATGTAAGAGCGAAAATTCGTAGAAATATAAGAATACGAATAATAGGCGAAGGGTGATAGAGAATCTGAGGAAAATTTAATTGACTCCCCTTTCCCCATCGAGAATTTTCACCGACTTCACCGACACATTTTTAAAAAAGATTTTAAGGATTTCACATAATTCAGATAATCGGATCTTATTCGGATAATCGAGGCTCTGATTTATTTTATAGTTTGCTATGAACTAGTGCTATGAACTATTGTATAATTTGCTATGAACTAGGTTATTGTCTAGTGTTCTTTTGATTAGTTTTAGCGTTACAGTATAGCATCATGTAGAGAATTGTCTACTTTTCTGATACAAGCAGTGTATATGTTGTGTTTTATTTGTAGTATCAGCTTTACTATGTCAGTGTGTACTTTTCTGATACGAGCAGTGTATATGGTGTGTTTTATTTGTAGTATCAGTTTTACTATGTTAGTGTGTTGTTCAGTATTATAGTAATATATTGCTTTTTTTTTTTTTTTTTTTTTAAGTAATGTGCGGAATTATAGTAAGTGTGATGTATAACTGCAGGCATGAAATTCCAATGTTAGTCTTAAATTTTACTGTTTTTGTTTTACCTTTACCAGTTTTGTATCAATGCAGCTTTGTACTTCTAAGTTTTTTTTATTATTATTATTTTTTTTTAATCTATGCTATTAGTAATGTCATATGTATTCAAGGTAGTCCTTTGTATTCCCTATCTAGATGTGACTCTGTAATTTTTTTTTTTTTTTTAATTTAGACTTAATAAATGTCTGCAGGGCAGACATCATACTGCAAGGGCTTGTTCCCGGTCAGTAGTCCTCCTTAGCAGCGTAAAATTAAAAAGTTTGCTATGAACAAACTACAAAATTAAATGAATAAACATATAAAAAATAAAATATTGCAATCTGAAAACTTTAGATCCCAGTTTCACTCTATTAAACTTTTAAAAAGTTGAAAAATTAAAAATATGAAATTCATAAGATTAGAAAGAAACTATAATCTAATCTTGATATGCAGGTTTCTGTTTAACATCTGAAAAAAATTTTAACTTGTAGAACGCTTAAGCTTTTCTTTCGAAGTCAGGAAATTGAAGAAATCCGTAATGCCATCTCCAGGATTCGAACTAGGAACCTCCTGATAACCCGTCGAGCGTGATTCCAGCTATACCGCGAAAGCATCCAGAGAGGAGGGAGAAAATCTTATAAACTAAACATTTGCGATAGGACTGCTACTAGCCTAAAAATTTGCATTCCAGAAATTAAAAGTACAAAATGTAAAATCACTAAATTAACACGAACTGCAAAAAATGGGGAAACCAAATGAGAGGGGAAAAAAAATTGCCATAATATTATTTCATCATCAATTAGCACCATGTGAACAATTACGGACTTTAATAAAAATAAATGAAAAAAAAAGATTTAATTGTTTTAGAAGCTCTGCATTTATTTCACCTAATCACATGCGAATAAAGCTTGCAACAAATATTTCAGTCAAGTGGTAATATATCAATTTCACTAAGCCATTCTATCCACGAGCTGGAATTTAAAAATACTTAGAAAAGTTTTCCTTTCGAAATTTAAAAAAATAAATAAATAAATAAAATTTTTAAAAAAATGTATGTTTTATTTCACAAATCCGCTTTTCTACATTTATTGAAGACCAACGAGGTTTGTTAGACCATCAAAGTACCTGAACTTACTGAAAAGTATAGTTGCACTTGATCAGCAATATAAATGCATTAAATTTTTTTATGGAGAAGGTGAGATGATTTTTTTAAATAGAAAATATTTCGAAAAGTATTTGAAAATGGCAATTTCTTCTTTCAAAATTAAAAATCCTAATTTTTTGCATTAAACACTTTTACAGTTTCTACTATCTTAAATGCATGAAACCAGTCAATTTCAAGAAATAAATTTTAAAAGTGTGTTTATTATGGCGTAATTAAAAAAATGCCATCAAAATTACCCGTAGCTAAATAATTTACTAAAATTCATTAGTTGATATTAAATGAATAAAGCGATAATATTTCTTACCATCGACTAAAAAAGTATTCATAGGGAGAGAGAGAAACTTCTTTCAGACTAATGCCAATAAATGTAAAACTTTAAAGAAAGAAATAAGGAGAAAACTAAACATTATCAAGTAAAATATGTCAGTCCAAATGAAGAACATTGAAAGCAAACAACCAGCAAACTAAAATTAAAAAATAAATAAATAAAATCTGAAAGGTTTCAGATTTTAAATTACGTCCAAAGGGGCGTTTTTTTAACATTTTGTGTGTTACTCTTATTTGTTAAATATCATGTTCTACGTACTCAAAATAATAAAATTCAGTTAAACAGCAATATCACAAAATAATTTTAAAATGAGCATATCTTTAGAATTTCCGATACAGAGTCTCGCGCGCTGGAGATTTTTATTTTTCTTTTCATACAGTATTGCCATTGCTCTCTTTGAACTCGTTGAGTTTTTAAAATTCGTTAAAGTGTTACAGGATATGAAATCGATAATAGAAAAACTCTAAACTCCAAATTAGGGCTTCTGGATGCGTATATTTGGTGGAGGATTACGATATTCAAAACTTACTGTAGGTAACTGCTGTAACTGCTGTAGGTACCATTATTTTATCCCAATGCGAGAAACATATACACATATATGCAGATTCTTCATTATTTAATTTCTTTAAATATATAATATTTACAAAGCGATAATATTTGGTGGCAACAAGTTGAAAAGTCAAACAGACGCTTAAAGTTTTCAACGCAAAGTGCCAAAACGAAATTAATAACCCTTCTGGACTAACTCCCATTTGAGCTAATGTTTACTTCCTCTGAGATTCATTCTAATCATATCCATAATCATTTTGGATCGATCTGATTAAGAACTAATATGATGTAGAAATAGAAAATAATCTCTAAGTACCTTGCAATTATAATTCGTGCTCATCGAGAAGTATTTAAATAAAAAATGTCCCGAACTTCAAGGAAATTTTTAAGCTAAAACTTAAACGTCTAAAACTTACGCCTATCTTTAAAAGAATGAAACCTAATAGGGTGTCGGTTAAACTTATTAAAAAATAGAAACCATATTTAAAATTTGACATGCAACTTAAGAATTAAGCTTTATTATTTTATTTTGTTAACTACTTTGCATAGAAGAATAGGAAAATTCTGAGGAGTTGCAGCAAATTTTGTCTTGTTTTTTAACTTCCTTTTCCCAAAACCTATTTTTGAAAAAGCACGAACATTACATAAAACCTGAAATAATGACTAACCTTTAATATATATCTACCATTCATATAAGTATAACTGTTTAAGTCTATTATTCTTGACTATAATGATGTGTTTCTTTCTGTCATTTCATTCGAAGTACATTGAAATTAAGGAGGTGGAAAGAAAACACAGGGTGGCATTAATTTATGTTATTCTCCAGCACACACTGCAAAGAACAAAACTGAAATCATAGATTACTTTAAAAGCGCCATTTCGCTGGTTAGCGACCTCCAAAAAAGGCCCAACTGCAACAACTCCCAACTCCTCCTCAGTGTCCTTCCTTCCTTTATCCTTAACTGAATCTTAACGTATCATTAAGTAAGTCAAATTTTAAACTCTTCCCTTCGTTTCCTTTTAATGATCTGTGCTGCTTTAGCTGTGTGGGAAAAGTGAGATACTATTTACCCATCCGCCAACAACTGCTAGTCCATTGGACGTCGTGCTTGTTACCACAACAAGCACTTCCTGATGTAATGGAATGATGAGTTTGTTGAGACCGGTCCGCGAACGCTAATTATGATGGCTCATTTAATTATGGAGTTGAGTTAGTTCTCGTTACTGCAGGGAATGCTACAGCCACCGATTGAATGAGCAGTCCTACAATAGAAGGGTTTGAAATGGTACATGATTAAAGAAATTTGTAAGAAGAATTATTTCTGATTTTTGACTCTGGGCGTTGCAAGAGATAGTGTTCAGCTAGAGAGAGAATAATGAGGTAATAACGAATACTGCAGAGTACTGTTAGGCAAAAAAAGGTTTTTCAAGATAGAAAATTTCTTTTTGTGTACAGCTTGAATGGAAGCTATTTATTTATAGCATTATTTACTTATTTCTTTTCAAAGATTTTTCTGATTCTAAATTCTCTATGATTTCCGTTTAGGAAGAAATTCTGATTGTTGCTTAAAACAGTGGTAAGTAGTAAGTACAGTGGTAAGTAATGAAGCAAAGCTAAGCCAAGATGAGATAGGATTAATTGTTGTGCATTTATAAGGTATTTCTCCCAACTTCTTGTTCTGCCTTCGTGTAGTGGTTCTGCACGCTGGGCCAATATTCCAGAGCTCCGTGGTTCGATTCCCGGCAAATGCGATTGCGATTTTTCCAATTCTCCTACTTCCAAAAAAATACCTAATGTCTCTACAAGCTTAATTTTTGAAAGCATCGTTAGAACGATAAATATTCATATATTTTTCAGCCTATAAAAGTGGCAAAAATTTACTAAAGATAATTCACATTTAGTCATTTATGTTCTCTGCAGTTATTTATAATTTTGACAGTTTACTATTAATAAAATATACAGATAAAAATCAAAGCAAAAGAGAAGTTATTGTCATGAAAACTATTAAAATATTATCGGAAAGTATACATTTAATATTCTGCCATAAAATATACATGTAAAAACCGAAATAAGAGATACGTTATTGTCATCAAAGGTATCAGTCACTATATCATTTAAGTAACTGAATTGATAAAAATATACTTCATAATTTGAAAAGCAAATAAAACATCTACATACTTAATAAAAAAATTATCTCCTATTTAATTCAACATTCAGGTGCGTTTCGTTCACCTCCACCCTCGACTGTCTACGTATGAGTCATGCAGAATTTTCAGATGCAGACCAAACGGCAAATTTATCATATGAAATTGACAATTAAAATAATTGCAATATATATCTCTAAAACTAAATCAATAGTATTCAGCCATTAATATATTATCGCATCATCTGCACTTTTTTAATTTCCTGGTTCATTATTTCATTAAATTCTTAAGTATTACAAATGATTACATCGATCTCGTTATTAGAAGTCCACTTTTTTCTGTTCCTCATAGGCTAGGCTTTGAACATAGCCCAAAGAAAAGAAGAAAGAGAAGGACAGGCATTACAGGCCTCTTCTTCCAATCGGGCTGTCCTCAATATTCTTGAATTAAACAGATACAGGTACTATATTTGTAAAAAAAGAACCAGTACACATTCATGCTGGCATGCGTATGCCAAATTAAACCGAAAGGAATTTTTTTCAAGAATTTAGATAAAATATGCAGAGCTATTCAGATAAAATATGCAGAGCTATTCAGATAAAATATGCAGAGATATTCAGATAATAGATAATATGCAGAGATATTCAGATAAAATATGCAGAGAGCGAATTGTTCTCATTTATTACATATTTTCTTAACAGCATCTTGCCATGAAAATTCAGCACTTTTACGCAATTGCTCGGTGCTCACCAAGCCAGAAACCTTGGGACAGTGTTTCAACAAAAAGAGTTGGAATCTATCATAAAAGTGCTGACATTGCTCCACAAAATGGGTTTTAGACTGCTACTTTATAAACTAAGAATTAAAGGAAAATACTATTTGAATATTGGAGCTTTGGCGCTGTGCTGTGAAGACCTTTTTAATTTTTCAAAGTGATATTCAAAAAATGGATTCTTACTTTACGCCAGGGCACCGTTTTCAAGGGTTGTGCCTTATAGTTTGTCTAATAGTAGCCAGCAACTTTATGAAAGGCGTAGAAGATCGCGGTCTTTTGCATCCAGTTTTTAGCTGCTGCTTAGTACAACCAAGTATAGTTTTAATGACTACATGCTGTAACTTCTAAAAGCGTTACTTTAGTTGTTTCACTTAAACGGTCTCTTATCACTCAGAGTGATTAGTTTGTTGAAGTTACAGAGCTCTGGTTACTGTGTGTATAGAAATAGGCCCACATATAGTTGAGCAGCTGCTCGATTGTTACAGAACAGAGAATTTCTTCATAAATACATGTTCCATCCATAAATTCAAAGACTCAACATTAAATGCTGCTGGATTATGTTATTTAATTAAGGGTATATGTATAATAATGGATTATGTTAGTGAACCTAGCAAATGTTAATCCAATGGATTTCTTTTGTTGGTGTCTTAACTGACCCTTGCATAGTCAGTTAAAACATCCTATTAGATTTTCTGATAATTCATTTTGCGATGAAAGCAAATTAGCTTTAAAAAACTTTTGTTTTCTTGTAACGATTTCGTTGTTTTTGAGATGGTTTTGCTCAGAAAAGTATCTCTTCAAAATCTTTAAGGTGAATTAGTAGCTTTAAATCTTTAAGGTGAATTAGTAGCTTCGAAATCTTTAAGGTGAATTAGTAGCTTTAAAATGAGTTTCTACAAACTGAGCATTTCCCCCTCTAAACTGAATCTGAAAACATCGTCATAAAAGTTGTTGCTTAAAACCCCCTGAGCCGTCAGGGTTTCCGCTAAGAAAGCACAAATTTCCCAAAACTAGTATGAGAACAAATTATTTTTTCATTTTAATGTACAAACTCTCCTGGTATTTCATACTTGGATTTGTTTTCTTTTGATATATTTCCTTAATTTCTTTGACATATTTTGATATGCACGTACATATACGTTCTTGCAGATAACACAAAAATATTCTAGGCCGTATATATACGGCCTTGCCGCTTAGAGGGTTAAATATATACGCAGAGAACTTGTACTTAGGGAAAATGCAAGTGGTTTGCATATTACAGTAACTTCACCTCTAACTGATCAAATGCACTGGTTATTGGACCTTTTGCATAGATACTTCTGAAGAGAAGAAAGCAAATAATTGAATTTCACAGTAGCAAATGATTTCGTCCTTTAAAATATTATTAAACGGGACTAATTATGAAATATTTAACCTGACTTTCATAAAAAAATTCCAAACTAGGTATTGTAATGCCATATTAAAATGATACCTAGCTTGGCTCACAGCACAAGATATCATTCTTAGTAAATAAAGCTTCAGTAAAGCTGCAGAAATTACCATTTGTAAAGATGAATTTTAAACCTGACTAACTATTTCGCTGAAACATATTTCTTTAATTTATATTTAGTATAATGAAAAATTCTTTAAGAATTTAACGCATATTCAGTAGATACATTAAACCAGCGGTGCAAAACCTTGTGCTCAAGAGCACAAGTGTGCTCGCTGATCGTTTTGTATGTGCTCGCCAGTCCGATTAGGTACTATGAACAAAAAATATTTTAAAAATAACCATGTATTTATTTTTTTAGTTGTTAAAATATGGTAAGCATTTATGGTCATAAGACATATCTTGCAAGACGTTATAAAATAATTGATTGCTGACTGATGAACTTGATAGCGAACATGGAATCTTATTGCTTCATTCTGATGTTAGATGGCTCAGCAGGGGGAAAGTACTTCAACGATTTGTAAAACTTCTTTCGCCAATAAAGCAGTTTTTGGAATCCGGAAACGAAAGTTATAAAGAATTGGACGATAACAATTGGTTATCCGATCTGTATTTTCTCACGAATATAACAGTTAACTAAACAAATTGAACGAAGATCTCCAGAGAAAAGAAAAAAACCTTTTTCAATTGACTGGGACTGTAACTACTTTTCAGATAAAGTTAAATTTGTGAATAAATCAGATGAAGGAAACAAATTTCACCCCCTTTTCATAATTTATTAAGTCATATTAATAATCACAAGACAATACTCGGAAATACTCAGAGAAATACTCGGAAAACCTAAATTCACTGCAAAATAATTTTGAACTCCGCTTCTCTGATTTCTATAAAGTTCAACCAATATTATTATTCATCTCGAAACCATTTGCAGGAAATAATATTTCAGGTGTATCACATAAGATTGGAAATATGTTTAACAAAAATGTTGATGTTCTGGAAATGTGCTCGCGATAGTCCAAAATGTACTCGCGAGAGGCCAAAGCTTGGGCACCTCTGCATTAAACGTTCTAAAACACAGCAAATATGCTCCATTTAAATAATCATTTAAAGCGAAAACCATCTTTATCCGTTAGTTGATGAGAGTAGGCTTACTAATTAATGAAAGTTATTGCAACCTATAAACAGCAAACATAATATAAGCCAGCCTTTTTTTTTTTTTTTTTTTTTGAGTTAAATTTTTTACAGGTCCATGTTTTGAAAATAATTTTACTTTAATCTTCTTACTACAAATAAAATTTCATCAGTTTTATATACTTATTAATGAAACTTTATTATCATATACCTTACATATGCTATGAAATAGATTGATTATAGCCGTAAATGTATTCAAAGCTCAGCATCTGTATTTGAATCAGGTATGAAAACAATTAATCAAATATAATCCCAGCAATAAAACTGCCCAGCACTTAGAAGCACCATCACCTCTTGTTCCGTACTGGAATCCCTGAAGTATGATTAAGCATGAAAAAACGACATAGCTTTCTAGATATGAAACCATCTTCTCTAACCCATTACGCTAATGGGCCAATGGAAAACTATTCCCCAGGGAACGTTTTAGTACCGACCCTCCCTTCGCTACTTCAGATATGATGACGTAAAAGTTATGATGAGCTGCGCCGTGAAAAATTATGATACCAGGTAAATTCTAGTGTTAATGGGCAGCACTTTATAAAATTTTGTCGCATCATGTGAAGCTTGGCGATATCGAATAAAAAGCGGGGGGGGGGAAGTAGTGGAAGAGAGAGAAGCTGAAATATCGCGGAAAGAGGTGTATCTTAAAAAGAATAGAATTTTTTAAAGACACTATATTAATGTACATACTTAAGTTTAACTATACTCTCATTGGTTACTTTACTTAACTAGCGTTAGTTTAAATATAATCTATCTTATTAAACTATTCACGATGCGGATACTGCTAGCTCTATAAAATATTTGCTTGCCTTGCTTTTCCTTTTTCATGAAATATTAGAATACAGAATGCGGATAACATCCAAAAAATGATAATCTGATCTATTCTGGTGAGAATAAACATATTAATGCAACGACTATATTCATTGCATTAATTAATATATTAATTCCGCGCATTTATTAACATACTACAAATTATAAAAAGAAAAAAAAAAAACGTGAAAAGATTATCAGTAAAAAAAAGGCCATATTATCTATCACATTTAGAGACCTTTTTTTCATCACTGACAAAAAGGTTTAACAACTTGTAAGGATTATGTTAATTTTATTAACAGTTAAATTTTAAGTTAAAGTTTATTTCCTGTCAAATTCTTAACTTCAACTTACTACTTCCGGCCAGAACGTAGTTTTGGAATTTGCTGAATATTTAATGAGAAGGAGCGGTATTTAAACCACGAAGTTACTTACTGAGCGAGAGAGAGAAACAGAGTTTCTGAACTACGCGCGTCTGTCTTTTTGGCCGCTCTCTCTCAAAGCTGTTATACGCTCGGCCGTACTCAGGCCCTTGCTAAGCTTCGTAGTAAAATAGGTTAAGGGGCCAACTCTCATTGTACCTTGATAGCTTTGGCTATACTTAGTTAGTTAATCTTATAACTAACTAATTCTTAGTCTTTTAAGTTCAAGTCCAAAGTGCGGACTTTATTTGTTCACTCCTTTATTTGTTCAAATCTTATAGAAATAATAAAGGGTTATTTGCCCTTCTCTCTTGTTGTTTCCTGTCTTCGAACTCTAGCGATATTCGCTTATCAGTTCCTAGGTTCCTCACTTCCAACATTAACTTAGAATTTCAAGTGAGGGACCTTACAAACTAATAAGGAAGAAAAAAATAATCAAAATAAAGAAAGAATATTCGAAATACAATGCATGTTTTCGTTTAAGCTTCATGAAAACCTTAATAAGTATGATGATTAAAAATTACACAAACGTAATTTCTGATTGTAATATCGACAAAAGAATGAGCACTGAAAATAAATACAAAGAGCCATTTCTGATAATACAATCTTCGAATATCCACTTTTGAAAATTTAACGCACAACTTGCTTTTTATCTTAAGAGGAAATAAGCTTCAAAACTGGTAGTAATTCTCATATCTAGTCGCACGTTTGCTATAGAAAATTATAAATCAAAGTTCTGCAATTTTGTTCGTTAGAAATATTTGTTAACATTTATACTAATAGTATAATAATCAAAAAGTATGTTTAAACAATGTTTATAAATTCCTCAATTTGTCAAACCCCATGTTAATGCTATGCACTTTAAAATGTTATGCAATGTTAAAAATGTTACGCACATTAAAATGCTATGCAATGTTAAAGAAATGTGATGCACATTAAAATGGCAACAATTCTCAAATTGTATATTTGCCAAGCTTTAAGGATTGAATTGCTAAGAACAAATATTATTTTTAGTAAATACTTATGATCCGTTTAATTTCCAAAATGAATTAAGTTTTGAAACACTATTTATTCAATAATATGAAAATATAGATTTTCAGGTATGACAGTCAGCGTGTTTAGTAAACATAATGATTTATTTTCAGATCGATTTCAGAGTTTTAAGATATTTACAATAATGGATAAACTTTAATGGAAATTTCATATACTTTTTGCCGGTATGGATCTATGATTGATTTTTGCCTAATTATGCAATTGTTTCATTCACTTTCAATAACCATAAGTCCTCCGAGGAAACAACTTTTCTGTGAGTCGTCCAGGTGGTATAGTGGTTAAGGGAGCCTACTGCGGTACCGAAGAGCCCGTGTTCGAATCTCGGAGACGGCATGGATGTTTGTAAATGCCTAGTGTTTTTCTGGCATGGGGACGCTCTAAACATACTGCGAGCCTCTCGAGAGGTTGATGATAAGAGAAGAGGAGTAAGAGACCTGCGGACCCGTCCACCCGGGGTGCTCTTTGTCAAAATTGGGGGGCGGAACTGAGCGAATTCGTACTGTCACTTGTATGATGCTTAAGGCTTTTGCCAAGGACAGGCGCAATCTTGCTGTCCTTGCCACGATGAATTTCGGGGATTTGTTTTGATATTACTGTCAGACAAGTGAGATAGTCACAAAACAATAAATTTTCTTCGGGGGGGGGGAACAGAAAAAAAAAATATCTGTTAGATTTTAGAAATATTTCAGGACAACAATTAGATTTTCCAAGAGGCCTAACTGAATGTTTATGTCGCTTTAGGAATAAAATAATGTTTTTTAAAGGAAGAAGAATTTTTAAACGAATTATTAAAGATCGTGAAGTTATACTAAATGTGTTTATTTATAAACATAAGTAAATGATTTTTGTTATTCTTGTTTCTCTTTTTTTCGGCAGTGGGTTGAAAACGTTTGTTACTCGAAATGTCGAAAATGCCGAATTGTATATCGAAATGTCGAACAACGAATTGTCGAAATGTCTTTTTTTTTTATTGTTTATTACTATAATTACTAAAATTTCGAATCGTTGCAAAATTCTCCTTCTTCACTTGCCGAAAACATTTATTACTAGCCTTATGCATAAGAGATCCAAGGACAAAAATGCACAATGTGCATTATTAAATAATGCAATAATATCACACTAAAGGTATCCCTCCAATATTTTTTCTGTTTTAAGCATATGATTTTATGAACTGTATGTTGATTTTCTTGTTTATTTTTCAAACTAGCAGCTTTATTTCAACTGCTTAGTTTAAAACTATTTAAAGTGTTAAAATGGTATTTAAATATTAATTTAAGTATTAAAATGGTATAAAATATTAAAACCGATAACAATTTTGTTCTTTAATAATATCTCATTTTTTACAATTTTCGAATAATGTTATTTTTTTAAAAATATTTGACGGTAAATTGTTTTTTGAGTTCTTAGACTGTAATCTACAATTTTTCAAGTGCAATATCCCCTCAAATAAAGCAATTTTCATAAGAATTCTGCAGGAGTAAACTGCAGTAATGAGAAAAAATCGTCTTTGCAATACTCGAATATTATTTAGCTTTTGATTCGAGTGAAGAACAACGGAATAATCTGGAAAGGATAATCAGGGAATTTTCCTTACCGCTCTCGAATAACAAATGGAAAAAGAAAGCATGCCCAAGGTAGAGAAGAGATTATTTGAGAAAGGAAAATTACTTTTTTAATAATTAGTTTATTAAGCGTTCCCAAACATGAGAACTGAAAACGTCAAAACTTATTTAGCCTTAAATTATCTAATTAACTCGTTAGAGAAGAATAATAATCAGATACTTTATTTTATTTTGTAATATAAATTTTGAAACATCGGAACTCTGATGCTTTTTTAAAAAGTAATTTAATAATTTTATTATACATACTATGCATGTGTATTAAGTAACTAGCAATTAAAATAGGCCTGTTACACCATAAGGTGTGACAGATCTTTAATCGTACAGGCTACTACAAATAAAGTTTTATTAATGCCTAGGCTCACATAGCAAGGCTTGATTTCCCATATATTAGGGGGAGGGGGTCCTAAATCATTCTATGATATTTTCCGCCAAAAACATCGCGGCAAATATATCGCGGATAAAGACATTCCGAAGAAAACAGCGCAAGGCGAAAACGTTGTGGTACAAAATATCGTGGGTGAAAAGAAAGCAAAGAGGAAACACCGCAGGTTTATCATCGTCAATGGAAAATAAAGCGGTTCAAAGACATAGTCGTCGAAAATATCTCGGTAAACGATAAAGCACCGGCAAATCATCGCATAACGATAACATCGCAAATATGCTTTTTCAGGTTTTAAAATTTCGGATATTCGCGTACTGATTTGTGAGCGCAAGAAGGAATGAGAAATATTTTTACTTTCGTATTTCATATTTTTGAATAAACTAATAAAACTTTGCTTAAAAAAGAAGGAAATTTTAACATTCAAAAACTAAAAATGAGTAGAAAAATAATGCTCTAGATATAGTAGGTAACATAATTTTAAATTTATGTAGTTAACTAATAAAGGTCGTTAACAAATTAATCTCTGTTATAAAGTTTTATTGCTAATTTTTCATGAAAAATACGGTCTAAAAAGGATTAAAAAAGGAAGGTGAGTAAGTGTATGTGGTTACCCGTATTAAAACTGTTTAATTTATTATCAGATTATAAAATTCTGTTACCTGCTATAAACCGCGTATTTTCTCTATTCATTTCAATTCTATCCATTTCATTTCTATTCATTCCTTAACTTTTCAGCAAAACTTTATTAGTTAATTCAAATATATAAAAGTAAAAATAGTCCTCATTCCTTTTTGCGCTCACAAATCATTATGCGAATATCCATTTGCAAATTTTAAAGCCTGAAAAACGCCCGTCTGCGATGTTACCATTGTGCGATGGCTTGTAGGTGCTTTATTTCTTACCATATTTTTGATAACTGAAGTTTTTGAATAGCTTCATTATCGACAACGATGTTTTATATTATGATGTTTTAGGTCTGCGAAGTTTTCTCTTTGCTTTTTTTTTTTTTTTTTCTCCCATGATGTTTTGTACAGCAAAGTTTTCGTCTTGCGTTGTTTTCTCCGTGATATTTTTGTCGCGATGTTTTCGCTTGTAACCTTTTATTATATAGACGTCTGCTTGGGAGCACCTGAAAAATACTGTGCTTAAGCTCTCAGAAAAGGATGAAAACAAAAGTTCTGTATTTGACATTAGACAATTAGACTTCGCTTCATAGCTCTGGAGCCTCTCCACAAAATGTTTAATACACAGCGAGGGCCACACAAAAGAGAATGCATTCCAAAATTCAGTCTTCAAGTCTAACATTTGCTACGGGATATTCTGTATATAACAATATTGCAAATGAGAGTTAGCCACATTAACATTTTTTTTAAATTCCTACTATTAGCTTACACTCCCTATATCTTGTTCAAATTTTCAATCGTTAATAAAATACTTTTTATTCCTCCACTCAAGTTCAAATACATTTTTTAAAACTTTTAGTGGATGGCACTTGATGTTAATAAAGTTTTTCACATATTAAAGTCAAATCCTACCGATTTATTACTGTTTATTGGAACTAAAGATATACTGTTTTTAAATATATTATAAGACTTGCAAATAATTCTCAGAGAGACAGAGTTCTAAAGAATTTTTAAGAGTATGGAATTGAAGAATTATAGTTTTATAGAGTTGGATGAAGCGGATGTATTAAGAAATATTCATGAATTAAGAAGTTATTAATTCATGAATTAATTAACCACAAAATTGTGGATCAGTTTGTTGTAAGATAACCGAAACATTCGTCACTTACAACAAACTGATCCACAATTTTGTCAAAATAATCAAAAATAATGAATTAACAAATTCTAAATTCTTCTTTCAACATTTCATAGTTACAAGATACGTAAAGAGTAATTTTTACTTCGATAATACCATACATCTGAAAAATAAATAAAGAGAAAATCAATTCGAATTTCTTTTGTGCTCTTAATGTACATTAAAGCATTTAAGACATCTAAATATGACGCGTGAACTACTTTACAATTTCAGATAAGAATTGTTTTAATGTCTTTCAAGCAAATAATCTCATTACTCCATTGCATTCAGCACTGTATCTAATTCAAATAGCTTGTATCTATTTTTACATCTTCTTTCTTCAGATATAAAAGTACGCAAGGAAAGGGGAAGAAATAAAAAAGAATCAAACATATCTTTATATATACCTCCTTATCACATCTTCTTCTTATCAGGAAAACGGATCTCAAAAACTGCACATTTCCACCCTATTTAAAAAAATTAAAATGTTTGAAGCGCCTTAACGCCGCAAAAAAATTACCACACTTAAGTTTTGATGGTCTTGAGCCATTTTTTGTTATTTTCCAACCCTCCCTTCATTTCCAGCCGTTAAAGAAAACTGGCCCGTAAGGCGAAACAATAAGCGAAAAAATGAAGGCAAAAACCCATTAAATTAAGCTTTTATTGTTTTTTATCATCGTCACTGGTCAAAGAAGGGCCATAAATTTTTATTTGCCGTCACAGGGCGTTGTCGTCTTCCTTGGTTCGCTCAGCCAACTGCTTGGGAAGGAGTTATAGCTGCTTAATGAAAACGCACGATATGAGGCAGTTAACGAGATTAAAAACTTCGCCACTGCCGTGAGCGTTCTCGTTTAGATCTTCATGATTTTTTTTTTTTTTTTTAGCTTCTCCCGTCTTTAATCTTAAAAGGAAAAAACTGATTGCTTTGTAGGAAGGAGGGGAGGGGAAAAAAGAAGCAAACGTGGTAATAATGCGCATAAAAAGTGTTATTAGTGTCATATACATTCACACACGTGCGAGGCAGAAAAAATAACTGCGTGGGGAGGGGTATGTCTGATGAGCATGGGAGGAAAAACTTTGAGTAGCGGATTGATCGGAGAGAGTTATCATTTAATTCGTTTTCTGATAGAATGAAGTAAGTCAAAGACATTTTAAAGGCAGTGTGAATTAACTGAAATGAATCCCTATTTTTGATATTTTAAGCATTTATGGGCAATTCCTTTTCTCGTTCAGCTGATTCTAAAATTGCACTTGTTCATGAGAGATAAAGAAAATGCTGTTAAAACCTTGGAAAACTGTTCATTATATTACATAAAATGCGAATGTTACGAATTAATCGATTGTGTACTTATTATGTGTACTTTTTCGTATATTTATTTGTATTATTTTTATTTGTATGCGATATTGATGCAACGTCAAATGTAAACGAAAGACTATCGAGGCAATTTTTAAGCAGGCAAGATAAAAAATGTGCAATGGCCTTCGCCGGGAATCGAACTATGGACCTCTGGAATACCGACCCAATGTGCAGAACCACTACACCACGAAGCCACGCTAGGAAGGCGGGAGAAATACCTTATAAGACCACGAACCTTTTGGATTAAATATTACGTATTATTTATAAAATTCTTCAATTAATATTGTAAGATATCCCTTTTAAGCGTCTTTTCACAACTTACTGAAATCGTACGCCTTTACTGTACACATAATACTCGAAAGAGCTTTCAGTAAAATTGCATTTCAATATGGATAGATTGTCTCATACGGAAGTTAATGAAATGATAAAAGGAACACAAGCAGAGGCATTACTTGACACATTTCACCATCCTGAACCTGCTTTAAAATTACCACTAGAATTTTTTGGGCTCTTATATGCGCCCTAAGATCACCAAATGTGGCGATATGTGTTCTGCGCTGGTTTGTGGCGCGATTGCGTGTTGTATGGCAACCCTTTTGACGTTGAATACTCTTTTGCTGGAGTGTTTTAATTGGTCGTTGGTTCGAGTGGATTGAGCCTTGTTCGGATAGCTGAAAATCTTACAAGGATTTAGGAAAAGAAGGTTGTGAACATTTATTTGTGAACCATAGTATGAATTTTCTGGATAGTGTGTCTGGCTGTCATATAAATACGATAGTGATAACGTGGAGGCATGTTAAAGGCGACATGAAATTGGTATTTCTGCTGTTCGAAAAAGCATTCTTTCATGGTAAGTACATTTTATTTTATTCTTGTTCTTATTTTGTAGAATGTTATGCTCATTGTTTTTAGTATGAATTTCTGTCATTATTGTTGTTTTCTTGAATTGTTTGAAATTTATTTTAGTTATTTTAGTTTATTCTGTTGATTAGTGCGTAGTGCCTAGATTGTGCAATTCGTAGATTTTTTTTAAGTTAAAACATATCGCTGTGTACATGGATTCTTGTCAAAAATTTTTGGTTAGAAACTTTATGTTTTTGCTATCTAAATTTTTTTGTTTTTGTTTCGGATTTTTAGCTTAAATTGTGCGTTCAAAAAGTGGTTTTTACCTGTGCGAAAACCGCGTTTTTGGAAATATTTTAGGCTTAGTCAAAAAATTTAGATAATGATATGGCAGCGTGAAGTTTCTCGCCAAAAATGTTTGGCGTAACCAAATAATAAATGCTGACTTCTACAGCCTCATTTGTACAGAAAGAGGGAGGAGAACTGACACTTATGCAAATAACCTTCCTTGGTCGGCAAGGCAATCTTTCATCACGAGAACGTCAGACCTCTTGGTGGTTTGATTAATCAGAAAAATCTTACTGGAAATTTATTTGGGAAGGATTAACTAAACTAAGGAATTTAAAATTAGGGAAAAAAAAAAACCTTACTTTGACATAGGTTTTTAAATAAAATTCTATCAGTTTTGAATGATATAAGACATGGGTTTCTTCAGGAGCAAAAGTCTTTTCACAAAAGAGACACTCTGAAATTCGTATGTTATACAGGCGTTCACCCTCTACATTTTAACAGCTCATTCCTCTTGTCGTACGAAGTACGTAATACCCTGAGGATCCTGACGTTGAGTGTTCATAATGTTAAACTTCTATGGAGTATCAAATGTAAGCGAAAAAAAAGAGGCACTTTAACCTCAGAGTTCCAATCATATGACACGGGAAGCAGGAATAAAATCGAAGGAGCGATATGCGATAGTTTGATGTTATTCTGGGGTTCTACTGCTACTGCTACTACATCCCAGAATTTCTTATGGAACCTAAGAAGGAAGAATACATAAGACATTTATTCCAGGGAAAATTTTGATTTAGAAAGAGCGGTCTTTCTATTCTATCTACTCAGGTATCGCAGCGAATAACGCGCACAGCGTGACGTGTCCGGCTCATTAATATAATGCCACTGGTACATTTCACGTAAGTGATTCTGTCTTTAAGTATTCCTACGGGGAATCTAAGCTGAAGAAGAAGCGCAGGAGCAACAATCGCTTTTGTCCCAAAAGTGACGAGTGGAGCAAAGTAATCAAAGCACAGACATACCGTCTCTGCCGAGGGAAAAAGCAATGATACGCAAAAAACTAACATATTAGAATTCTGTAAGCGTTAGGAAGAACTGGACTGGATTGTTTAGTTGGTTGGTTAAAGATTCGGTGATGCAAAGCCTTAAAAGTTTATTATGCCTCAAACATATGGTAAATTTTCTGAGTAAGAAAACTAACAGAATTAAGACATAAAAACAATTTAAAATATATTTTCATTATGGCATAAAACATGAAAAATGAATATATTTTAACTCAGTTAAAATAAAACTACTTAACATACATTAAAATATTTAGTACTCCTTCTAAACAACTACAAAACGAATCAAATTAGATGAAAAAAAAACCATCCTCTTTTCAAGCATAAAACAAATTAAAATTGATATCTATTCCGATGAAACGATGAAGAGTTTGAGTCTTAGCTACTGAAGTACTTTAAACAAAGTCCTCCTAAAATATGAAAAGTCTTTTGCAAGTAGACGTAGCGATAAGACAGCAATTATACTTTGAACTCACTCTCATTATATTCACTGTCAGCTTTTAGAAAGTAACTATGTGTAATTGGAGAGTGTCTGAAGCCTGAGGAAAGAAAACTTCTTCCTTCTAGTTTCTATTTCCCTCCTAGTATTTCACTACAGGTTTTATGCTTACAAGTTTGTTATCCACCTATAAACCTGATCTCATAGTAGCTGCTACTTTTACCAAATATTCTGTATTATGGCCTAGTGAATATCCTTAAATAGAACGAGCCGCTACACAAACAAATGCAAATTCTGCTGCCAGGTTTGCCAATACATAACCTGTAATGTTTACATGCCAGGGAAATCAGCACTACAGAATCTGATATCCACGCCAAGGAAATCAGCACTACAGAATCTGATATCTTAATTTAGGTTAGAACTTCAACAATTACAGGATTTCAGTTGTCGAAAAAATGTCTAAAGCTTTCAAAGCACTATACAAGTCACTAGAAATAATAAACTTTATCTAGAGCATTCATGAAAGAGTATAACACACAGCAGTTAATTCAGAAGTGAGTACTGAGCAAGCCTCATGCAATCGTCCACCCTCCATATGGCTTAGAACCACGATTGATATTCCAGCATGACCGGCTGATTTTGACCTATTTGTATATAAAATAATATAATTACTATAAATATTCCTATGCTATGAAAAGTAACTTCTAAACTACCTTCTTTTAGTATTTCTTTTATTAAAATGATAGAAAATATTCAAAACTTGAATCTGCGCATTCTCTCAAAGCGGTGTTTCAGAATTTTTTTACTGTTTGGGTATTCACCTCAAATAAGCAATAGTCTTTAAACAGCGAGCATACTTTTAAGAGGAACAACGCATACAAGGTCAGGCAGCAAACAAATGTGCATGCACACTGTAAAAAAAAAAGGTCGTTCTTTGCAGGCAAAAGTTTTGTAAAGTTACAGAAATCAAAAAGTTACACAAGAATTTCCTGTAATGTGAACAGCTTCAAAGCGATCTGTGGCGGCTACAAATGAATTGCATTACAGATAATGTTTCAGAAGCCGCGCGGAAGAATCACGTGACTGACTGGAGATCAGCCAATCAGGAGAAAAGTGTTTGAAAGCTAGTCACAGAAAAAAACATGGCTGAATGTCTGTTGGTTGTATAACAGGGGTAAGTAAGAAAAATTTTACAATTACTGTTTGAAATATTTTTTGTTCATTTTATGCAGATTATTCTTATGCACTGGTATATGTATTGAGTAAGTATTTTAACGTTTAAGCTTTGCTATTAATTAATATCAGTGTTCGTAATGTCTAATGAGTTGAAAGAGTTCAAAATATTTATTCCAAATGAAGATCTAATAGTAGTATTTTGTCATTGTGCATCTGATAAATTACTCCTTAAATTGACCGTATTATTTATAACTAATTATTCCAAAATTTAATCCCTGTTGTGATATTTAATTGAAACAGTAATGTGGTTGTTGAAAACAAAATTAATCATTGTTAGCGTTCGTTTGCAATCGTCTGACCAAAGAACGTTTGACATCTTTTTCCCGGCAGGCCTTGCGAGAAAAGTTTATGTAAACATTTAGAATTCTGAATGTAATGTACAGTGTCTCACAAAAGTGATGGGATACTTGTGCTTTACAAAAGGAAACTGTAATAAAATAAATTAAAAGAACATGTAAACATTTTTTGTGGGTGTGTTTCATACTTAAATTTAGTAACAATTATTACATAACATACATTTTCTCATAATATTAAAATATTAATTTAATAAAAATGCAATTGGTTAGAACGGAGCAAAAAATGGCTCACATAAGAGATGGGACATCATTAGATACTACTACGTACTGCAATAAAAATATTTTTTTGGGTTTTTATTTTTACTCAAAAGCAATTGGCAATAATTTATAAAATCGTCTGCAGTATTTAGCTCCAGTTTGTTTTGGAATTTTTGTGTTTTTTAGCTCTGTGCACCCATGAATGCTAAACGAAAAGAAACTTTGCCTGAAATTCGAAAATTAGTTATTAATTTGCATATTGAACGTGGAAAATCTATTATAGAAACTGCTGAAACAGTTAACTTGAGTCATTCAACAGTTTTCAATATCATTAAACGATATAAAAAAATCATATGATTCAGGATAAAAGAATATCTGGCCGACCATCAAAGCTATCCAATGGAATAAAGCAAATTATCGTTCGAAATGTTAAAAAAATCCAAGAATGAGTGCTCCTAAAGTTGCTGCTCATTTACAAGCATTATATGGAGTAATTGGTAATCCTGAGACTATTAGAAGAGTAATTCGATCTGCTGGATATCATGGTAGAGCAGACAGAAAAAAATTCTTCGTAAGTGAAAAGAATAGAAAACTCAGACTGGCTTTCGCAAAATCCAACATAAATAAGAATTCTGATTACTGGAATGAAGTTATATTTGCTGATGAGAGTAAATTTGATATATTTGGTTCTGACGGTAGAATCTTGGTGTGGAGAAAACCCAGGGAAGAATTTCGCAAGCAGGACTTGGTGCCAACAGTAAAACATGGTGGAGGAGGAGTTATGGTATGGGGGTGTATGTCGTCCGCTGGAGTTGGTAATCTTGTTTTTATTGACAGTATAATGGATCAGTACAAGTATATTGACATTTTAAATCAAAATTTGAAATCTTCAGCACGAAAATTGAACCTTCATAACGATTTTAAATTCTACCGGGACAATGACCCCAAGCACACTGCTTTGAATGTTAGACTCTGGCTGCTGTATAACTATCCTGAAATAATAAAAACACCACCACAATCTCCAGAATTAAATCCCATAGAGAATATTTGGCAAGAATTGGAATCAAGAATTCGCAAACACACCATTTCTTCAAAACAACAATTAAAATCGGTGCTTCAAGAAGAATGGGGTAAAATCACTCCAGAAATCACAAAAAAAAATTAGTCGAAACCATCCCAAGAAGATTAAATCATGTTTTAAAAGTAAAAGGATATCCAACAAAATATTAAAACCTTTCAAAAAGTAAAATTTTTGGATAAATATTTGATGGAAAAGTAAGTGTCCCATCACTTATGTGAGCCATTTTTTGCTCCGTTCTAAACAATTGTATTTTTATTAAATTATTATTTTAATATTTTGAGAAAATGTATATTATCTAATAATTGTTACTAAATTTAAGTATGAAACACACCCACAAAAAATTTTTACACGTTTTTTTAATTTATTTTACTACAGTTTCCTTTTGTAAAGCACAAGTGTCCCATCACTTTTGTGAGACACTGTATATATTTTTTGCTTATTAGCTTTAGTTTATTCTTTTTCTACGGTTACCTGATTAATTATACTTGGTTTATAATGTTTATGTAGATGTGTTATGAATTAAAATTACAAAAACTGAAACAACACGGTCTTGCGAGAATCTCGTTTATTCTTTTGTGTAATAATATTATTTTTTCAGTGGTATTAATTTCTTACTATAATGTTATAATTCCAAAGTGAAATAATTTTATTGACTAAAAATATGTCGCATCATACTTTTCGTAATGTTTTGTTTTACTAATTAGATGCAACATAATTATTCCATATATTTTAATATACCATTATCAACAGGCGAAAGAGTGAAATGACCTAAAATATTTTTTCTAAAAATTTGTTAAACTAGTTATAAACGAAAACTCAAATTTTGTACATTATTTCCAAAAATATCATTTCATTAACATTTTAGAAATGACAAAATTTATTATATTGTATATATAACTACCATTGCATACTTATAAGTTTTTAAACATTTAATGTAGAATTTATATTTATGTTTATTTTATTTTGCACAGTTTTAATACAGTTTTGAAGTATGACAGTCTTGTTACTAGGATAGCATAAATCTGCTAATACAAGTTTAATACATTTCTTGACAAATGTTTCTCTCATTCATGTAGTATAAGGGCACAGCAGCGGCCGAACGGTAAAGTCGCTGAAAACTGGTAGTTCGGTCCGAGGTTCGAATCCTGCGAACGGGAAATCTGCATGGATGGTTTCGTAGTTTCCCCCCTGTGTAACGCATATATGAGCCAATTTCCTTTAGAAAGTCCTCCTCGAAGGCATCCCTCCCCTTAGGCAAATAGCCCTCGAGGCTTTGCCGTAATTAAATAACCTAACCTAATCATGTAGTATAATATATAAATCATAAAATAAGTTTTATTAAAAATAAATTATGATTGTTTATAGGAATTTTAAACAATTCTGTATCTGTATGTTTGTATTAAAAATAAAATAAAATAAAAATAAAAATAAATTTTTAATGAAGCAATTGATTTTAGCATGGAAATGCAAGCTATTTTTCCTTACAAAGCCATCCATGAATATATACTTCCCTTTAGGCTGATAGCCTTTGCATGCTTTGCCATATTCTATCAATCCAAATGACGCAAATATGCAACAAATTTTACTTTCTTTGAAAGTTAACGCAGGAAATAAAATTCAATGCATTTGTAAACTATATTAGTTCATAGCTTGGCATTTTAATTGCCCAATGATTTACTAGTCCAAAGTAATGCAGAATTCAGATATCGTTCAAATAAAAGAAAATTATGAAGGTCTGATTTTTAGACGCATATATGAAGATTTATTTTTTTTATTATTATAAAAATTTATTTTAAGTTAACCAAATTAAGAAAATTAAAGAAATAATATTGTGATAGTAGTAGTTTATCCAAGATTTCTTTTCATTTCTTATATTCCTATTGTGATTGTGTCCTTTGGAAATTAAATTATTCACTTAATTTTCCTCTCTCAATTTTCGGAAGATAAAATTAGTAAAAATAAGTGGGAATATGGCATTAAGAGCAATAGATATCCTCATTTTCTTGAAGCTGTTCACTATTATTATTTCATCTATGATACACCATGCACCCAAAATCCACTAGCAAATCAGTTAGTAAGATGAAAACGACCACTACGCGGACGAAAAATTTAAGGTAACTCGTTTTGTGAGCGGCTTAGAAGACAAACATTACCTGAATCATTAAAACAATTTCAGAATCCTGTGCTAAAAGAAAGCTAGGGGGGAAATGTTGCCTGAGTCCTAGTGATTCATTTGGACCAATGTGTAATATTGTTTTAGAAATTTAAGGTAATAAATATAATATTTTTCGAATGCTAGAGCAGTTCGAGAAATTTATTTAAGTTATGAATTCTGAATATAAGTATAACTAATTAGTTATTTTATGAGGAATGCTGGTTAAATTTAAAAAGTGATTGACTGGGGTAGTTTTTCGTAATGAGACGGTTCACTGTAATCCAATTTTTTAAAGAAGTTAAGCTGTTCTTAATTACTTAAGATATTATAAAGAAATATGATTAAAAGTGTTATATAAGCACATGTTTAAAACATCTATTAAAATAATTTTATAAGCTTTTTAAGAGCATAATTATGATTTTAAAAGAAATGTTTTTTTTTTCTTTATTTAGGAGACATGGTTTACATGTGCAAAGAGGGAAAAACCATTCATTTTTTTCCAAGCAGACCAAACGAATTTTTATGAAATGTTATACTGTGTTATTTTTTAATTATTTCTTTTTTCAGGTTTCATAAAAAGTTTATGAATTAAGTAATAAATTATTTTTACTTCTGTATTTTAATTAGCATATTATTTGCTTCATAGTGTTTCACAATAAAATTATAATTTCAATAAACTTTCTTAATTAACATGCTGTAATATATATATATATATATAAACAAACTTTATGCCCTATATATATATTAGGGCATAAAGTTTGTTTTCTGCTGTCACATGTATATTTCACAATTTTGTATGCAAATCTCGAAATTTATAATAACTAGGAATACTTTTTAATATCACTTTCTAAATGGTAAATATTAAGCTTAGATTTATTACATATCATGTTTGCAAAAAATTATAGGTAAAATTAAAATGCATTAAATTTTAAGCTAAACTGAAGTATTAATTTTTTAAACAAATTTGTTAAAGGCATAATTGTATTAAGAATTTTAATGGAAGCAAGGGTTTAAAAATAAGGTAGTTGGTGAAGTTTTATGCTTATTCAAAAAGCATGACGTTAGGTTTTTTAATGGAAGACTTCTATCTGTTAATTCAAAGGAAATTATTTGAAGGTAAAAAAGTTATGCATTTACCATCAATTATTTCAAACAATAGCAGACTGTTGACAAACACTGAGTGCAGATAAGATTAAAAGATTAGTTGGACATTGTAATTCAAGCGTATGAACAAAATTTTGAATTCCTTGTAGTAACAAAATGAAGTTCATTGCTATGTTGAATTCTTTGATTTACAGAAAATATCATTTTTTAGAAGGAGAGAATATATTTTTGAAACATAAAGAACAGCTGTTCTGAGTTCTTCATAGAAATATTTCACAAAATGTCTTTTACTGTAATAATATGATCATATCAACATGCAACACTTCATTCATATGAGTTAAATCTAAAGCAACATGTGTCTATTTTAGCTAAAATTAATAAAATGGAAGTTCTAGAACATATATTATTAATTGACACTAAAACATGCGAATAAAACATACTGTTTTTTTTTTTTTTTTTTTTTTTGTAGTTATTTTACAGGGCAAATATAAATTCCAGATGCCTTTCCATTATTTTATGTTGTAGAGACGTTAGGATTTTTTGGAAAAGCCGGAGAGATGAAATATATGCAACGCCTTCGCCGGGAATCGAACCGCAGATCTCTGGAATACCGGCCTAGTGTGCAGAACCACTGCACCACGAAAGCACACCAAAAAGGTGGGAGAAATCCCTTATATAAACCCTAAACCCTTTTCTAAGGGCGACTGGGTTTTTAGGGAACCCAATCGCCAAATCCTGGGTATGGAGAATCGTCATCCAACACCCTTTTAGTTCGGGCGCCACTGTTGAGACATTAGGATTTTTTGGAAAAGCCGGAGAGATGAAAAATATGCAACGCTTTCGCCGGGAATCGAACCACGGACTTCTAGAATACCGATCCATTGTGCAGAACTACTACACCAAGAAGGTAGGAGAATTACCTTATAATGTAAAGGATATACATGTGATTTAATCTAAGGAGTTGCATATCAATTTGAATTTTAAAATTAATCAAAGTGATAATATGAAAGGCCTTTGAATAATAAGACACTTCATAAAACAAAAATACTCTGCAACAGAATAATGTTACTTTTTGGAAAAGAACATTAAATGCCGTTGAAAACACATCTTTTAAATTAATGCTATTCTGAGGTCAAATTTGCTAATTTAAAAAACCAAATTATTATGCTTCACTTGCATATATCTGTATAATGATATCTGTATATATATATATATATATATATATATATACAGATATCATTATTTATATATATATATATATTCATACAGATATCCTTCTTAAGCATCTTCTACTCACATAATAACTTGCTGCAATAATACAAGCAAATAACCTGTAACGGTTACAGATATATCTGTTGAGATTTTACATGAGAAAAACATGTTCTTTTTACATAATTATTTGCTGTAATATTACACGCAAATAATCTGCAACCATTACAGATATATCGTTTGGGATTTTACAAGAGAAAAATATGTTCTACTTCCATAACTATAAGCTGTGATATTACAAGAAAAAGATATGTAATAATTACAGGCAAAATTCTTGTAAAGTTACAAAATATACACCTGTTTCTGTTACTCAAATAACTCATGGCATCCCAGTTTCCATGAGTTTTCTTAGTAATCTTACAGTTTTTTTTTTACAGTTCATGTCGATGCTTTGCTAAAATAATCAGGTTGAGATAATATTGTTACGAAACGCCCAGCTGCGATAACATAGCTTCCCCACAAAGCGGTAGTAAGGTTTCCAGAAAATGTCAAGAAAAGCAGGATTGTCAGATTTGGGGCGAAATCGCCCATTTGGAGACAAAACTGGCAATATGCCATAAACGAAGAGAGAACATTCTAGAACGAATTTTTACCAGTTTTTCCGAGAATGCTCTCGAAGGCAGGTCAAAAACTATCAATTCCCTGCCTGTACGCGGAGTAGAGTTTACCATGAAGAGTTTATCGTGAACAGTATCTTGAGTGTATTGAGTTTATTAGTACTGCTTTGAGTTCAAAGATTAGCTCGAGCGATCGATCGAGTCGGAAGCTGTATTTTAGGGTTTTGCCGTGAAGCTGTCTTAACCGTTATAGCCGGATAGCCTGAAGGATGTGTTGCTGATTGTTTCAGCGTATTTATCGAAGTTTTTCGACGGCTGTGAATGAGAATTTGGAACTCTCCTGTGTAATACTGACGAATATATTGTGTTCGATTCTTCGTCAATTGTTGTCATCAATCACTTCAAATCCGCGAACACATAAAACGCAACAACTTGTGTCAGAAGTGGGATTTACAAGTGAATGCTTGTGACCCGCCTACAGGAGAAAGCCCTTGCGGAGGTATGAAGGTTTTGATGGACTTGTTAAGTGATATGAAAGCCTGACAAGAAGAGATGAAAGCCAGACAGGAGGAGATGAAGGCTGAGATGAGTTTGTTAGAAGCCGGACAAGAAGAGAAAGCCGGACAAGAAGAGAAAGCCGGACAAGAAGAGATGAAAGCCAGATAGGAGGAGATGAAGACTGAAATCAAGAGAGAAATAAAATACGGATAAGAAAATCTGTAAGAGCAACTCCTACGAATGGTAGTGAAGCAAAAGAGGATTAGAAAAGACATCTTGAAGTTTGGACAGAAATTTGGAGTCAAAGTAGAATATGTGACAGTAGTGGCATCTGAAGAATGAAAGGATGAAGAAATGAAGGAAGTAGCTAATTTAGTGTCTCAGAAAGATAAAAAAATGAAGGATGAAACACCTAACAAAATTAAAGAAAAAGAAATAAAAAATGAAGGAATGAAAGACGGGAATGATGCTTTTGATTCTCAAAGTGCGTGAAGTGGAACTGGAAGAAAGTGAAAATATTCTTTGTAAAGATGAATAAATAAAAGTAGTAGAAAGAAATGAAGAAAGATGCAGAAATACAGCGATAACGATGATAAACGTGTTTTTGAAACTCTCCTGTGTAATACTGACGAATAAACTGTTTTTGGTTTTTCATCAAGTGACGTTATCAATCACTCCAAATCCACGAATCCGTAGAACACAACAATATATTATTGAAGAAACAACTACTAACGCTGTAACTGGATTGATGACTCATAACAACCAACATACGTCATCTAAACAGGTGACATTCTGAAATCTCCCGGGCAAGCCCGTAAAGCCTGATGAACCAGTTTTAATAAATCAGAAGACTATATTGATCTGTAATCTTCTGAGTCATAATCCAATCTAGATTGGGCTATCGCATGATGAATGTGAAACAACTGTAGGTTCATTAGGTTATTTTGAAGCACGATATATGAAAAATGTGCAATGCCTTCTCTTCCAGGACTTGAACCTGCACCTCTCAAATACTAGCCGAGTGTGCTAACGTTAGACCACGAAGACATGCTGGAAAGAGGTAAAAAATACCTTACATATTCACATTTTGAAAGGACGACTGGGGATTAGGAGGTCCATTCGCCAAATCCTGGTAGTGACAAATTATTGTCCACCACCTTTAAGTTCGGTCACCATTTATAAGGTCATTATGTTATTTTGAGGCAGAAGATGTGAAAAATGTGCAATGCCCACGCCGGGACTCGAGCCTGTACCTCTCGAATACGCGTCGAGTATGTTACCTTTACACCACGAAGGCATGCTGGAAGATGGGAGAAAATGCATTATGCAATGAGAAACGCTTCACGTCTCTGGAAAAGTTCGACAAGACTTTTAAAAATTCTAGTGTTTTAAAATTCTTCTTTGTCATTTGCAGAATATGGGGAAGAAAGGTAAGTTTTCGATCGAAAATTGCTTCTAAAAACATAACGTCAGCTGAAAGTGAAATCTCTTGAAAATGAAGCTCAAACTCAGAATGAGATCCTCGTTTTTTATAAAAATGCACACAAAAGCTCTTGTGCGTCGAAAATACAAATTCTGATTTAGCTGGAACAGTCTCTCAATATATCGTTTCTACACACTGACATCTTAGTTATCAACGTACCAATGATCCTGAAACGGTAGGAGAAAGTTCCTTTAAAAGTGAATTTATTTTTAAGCGGAACACTGCAACGATTGCAACACAGCCCCCAAGTACGCCCTGTTCTTGTCCAAAGACATTTGAAAAATACAGCATATCCTTGCCCGAAAAGTATTTGCCTTCAATAACTTTTGCAGAAAAATTTGTAGGTTTCAGCGTAAGCTACTGACGTGAAGGTTACTCGAAATGGCGCATCTCTATGCTTAATCGTATGCCTCTTCAATGTCTAAAACGACACAGATTAGATGGTTTCTCTTGACGAAAGTTTACGGAGGGAGGTTTCCTAAAGTAACATGCTACCGATAGTTGTTCTGCCTTTACAAAAACCATAGTTATAAGGCGAGATTACGCTGCTTTTTTAAAGTAATAGACTAGGCAGCGTTTTACCATTTTGTTTTCAAACAATTTATAGACGCAGCTCGTTACAATGTGCTGATAACTGGAGGGAGTTTTTTCGGGTCTCATTGGCTTAGCTATGGGAATGACAACAGCTTTCTTCCATGCAACAGAAAAGTTTGCTTCTTATACAGACAATTGTAAAAACCGGAAACGCTAATCAGTGACTTATAGGCAGATGTTTAAATGAAAACATTTGTATCCAGGTTAGACCTATCTGTCTGTAACAAAGCTCCTCTTAGTTCAATCAGAGTAAACGTGCCATTATAAGGCTCAGATTTTATGGAGGTAAATGCAGTGAGAGCTTCCTGTGAACGCATTTCAGAGAAAGAAATACCACCAGTTTATTGTTGATGCCACTTGATAAGGCAGCAAAGGCTTCACTATATGTAGTTCGAAATTTCTTCTGTTGAGCTAATCACTGTGCAACCTTTTTCGAGAAAGGAAAATGAATGGCCTTTGTCCATCCCTCATGCTTTCTTAACTCTTTTCCACACTCGTTTACTTGCGGTAGAGAAAGTTATCCTTCTGAGTTTTGCGTCTTACTTTTCTTGCATTTGTTTTGACTTGAAGATTATAAGGTTTCATAAAGTTAGGTACCTATCAAAAGCTTCCGAAAATTTTTTTATTGTCTCAGCAATTCCGTGTATTCACGGTTCTACCATGTGTTTGAATATTTTGGTATTTTACTTGAAATCATAGGCATAGGCACTGTAGCTACTAGCATAATAATATCAATAATGAATTTCACTGCATCATCGATAGACACATCTTTCACCATTTCTTCTGTGAACTCTGCAAGACAGAAGAAGAGTTCCTAATCTGCCTCATAAGTACAAAATAAAATGATCTTCACATGGGATTTACGTCTTCTACAATTACAAATGTGGGAAAATGATCGCTGTTATATGGATGATTTCCAATACTTAAACCATAAAAGGATGGTGAACCGATGGCAAGATCAAGAGCATGGTAAGTCCTTGTAAACACTTGTAAATATCTATGTTGTCCATTATTCAGGAGACAAATGCGTTCACCTCCCATCATTTGCTCAATTTGTCTGCCTGGAGGATTTGCGACCTTACTTAGTGAGAGTATTGTGGCCATTAAATTTCCCTATTATGGTAAAGGGTTCACCTTACTGCTGTATAAGCTCTTCTATATCTTGTTGATAGATGAGATGATTTGGGGTCAAATAAAAGGAATAGACTGAAACTGAATTCCATATTCTTATTTGGATAACAATAGCTTGGAAGCTTGAGGTTAAAGAAATCGAATTGGACGTATAGCCAAACGAGGTGAGGAGATTTTCTAGAGTCATTAGGTTAATTGGAAGCGGAAAAGATGAAAAATAGCAACCGCCTTCTCAGGGAATCGAACCACGGACCTCTGGAATACCGGCATCCCAGCGTGCTACAGTTACAACACGAAGGCACGCTATGGAAGTGGGAGAAATACCTTATATACTCCCCTTTTTAAAGGGCGACTAGGGTTTTAGGGGACCTAGTCGCCAAATCCTGGGTGCGGAGAATCATCATCCACAACCCTTTTAGTTCGGGCGCCACTTGTAGAGTCATTAGGTTAATTGGAAGCGGAAAAGATGAAAAATAGGAACCGCCTTCGCCGGGAATCGAACCACGGACCTCTGGAATACCAGCCCAGCGTGCTACCGTTACACCACGAAGGCACGCTAGGGAAGTGGGAGAAATACCTTATAACTTAACCTCCTTACACCTCTTTGACCTCCTTAATTCACATCTGCTGGACGTGCTCACCTACCAAATTGTCTTTCCCAATGAATTATTCTGAAGCTTATTGTTCTGATATTAGCATAGTTTACTGAATTGACAAGAGCCATGTTAACAAGACTTTGGTGGAAACAGCGATAATTCCAAGAACCTAGGCTGACCATTATGCATGATATTTCCTTTTTTGATGCTGATTGTTTTTAGCATTATGTGGAAATAAATGCTTTAAGAGGTTTTTCTAGATCTTCTTCCACATTACTCTCATAGTCCAGATGTTCTTCACTTGGGTTTCTGAGCTGTTCCGAAATTTTCTTTTTTTCTGTAATGCTTTGAATTTGATTACCTTTTTCTGATTTTCTATTTGGTATTTTTACAACTGATGCTATTGGTTTCTGTGTAGTTTTTTCTTGTAAGTTTCGATTGACATTTTTTGCTTGTAT
The DNA here is from genome assembly GCF_044657685.1 of Stegodyphus dumicola. Classification (NCBI taxonomy): domain Eukaryota; kingdom Metazoa; phylum Arthropoda; class Arachnida; order Araneae; family Eresidae; genus Stegodyphus; species Stegodyphus dumicola. The sequence goes on along the minus strand of NC_140772.1, from coordinate 184,138,619 downwards.
ATTGTTGTTTGGATGCCTATAGATTTGGTCGAATTTACTGAATTCACATATGATAAGTTTTTGCACAGCTGCGACTCTACTGCTGATCATCTCGTTCCTGTATCAAAAACGTTTTGGCTTTTTTAACCTCATCCTTAAGTTTCTATTTTGGGCAAAGTCGGTGAAATACTGTGAGCTTCCCTTCACAATTTGTACATAGCGACTCAACATTACAGCTTCTACTGTCGCGGTCTTCCACATAACAACATGAACATATATGAGTGCCACGTGAAGACTTCTTCGAATGACCAAAGCGCTGGGAATGAAGGCATCGTAAGAGATTAGTTATATAAGGTTTCCTCGATCTTCCCGAAAATACTTTTTTCGGCCAATCAGACGAGTGGAAGGCCAAGATTATTCTTCGAGATGATTTTCTCTTGTGATACTAAGAGTAAATGAATCTCGGACAGTTTTATCTTCTCATACGAAGACGAGGACAATATTGGAAAGAACGCCAAAACTGTAATCAGGTATTTATGTTCTGATACACTGACCTAAGTTTTCCATTTTGAGAAGAGTAGTGGATTGAGTTGGAGAAGAAATATGAATCAGTTCTGTAAAGTATGGCCGTTTAAATTTTTTTGGCTCACCAACCCCCAATTTTATTTACTTAGGTGTTAGAAAGGGTTATATTTTTTTGAAGATCACCAGTAGAGCTGTAAGTGACAATAAATCGCTGTGAACGTTTATTTCTGGATTAATACATATATTTGTTATTTTTTTACATATAGAAACATTTTCATTGGCGATTTATAAATTTAATGTAACCATATAGAAAAAAGGAAAGATTTGGGACCGTCGCTCTGACCTCCATGGAAACTAACAAGGGTACACAGATTACTGCGCCAGGGCTAACCGAGTCTATACGCAGATTGAAGTACCACAGTCAGATTTGTTAAGCCGAAATATATCAAAGAAGATCTTACAAAATATAAACAAAAAAAATTTAATATTATCAAAATTTAAAAGTATACTAACAAAACAGATGATGTAGGCATAAAACTCCTCCTTTACTTCTCAAAATTACAACATTTGAAAGAACAGGGGGCATTTGTCAATCTATAAAATATAACAAATACCAGTATCTGATCCGCGAAATGCCGAGCAAGCAACAAACCTATACAATATTTTCGTTTTCAATAATATGGACATACCCAGCCTCTCTGTTTCAATCCAGAAATTATAAGCCGAAAAAGGATAAACCTAAGTGCATATTTGTGATGTAAATCATTCAGATTCACGTCGAAGTTGTGAAGTTTATCTTAGCAAAACTATCACGAGGAAATAAGACATACCCGATGCGTTGCACTCAGCAACTTCTTGGATTGGAGTTAAACCAGGCATTGGATTTATATCATTGTTATTGTAAAAGGGAAGACTACCATCGAAAAGTGCAGTGTAAGACTCGGAGTAATCAAGATTTTAGAATGTTTCTGGGAACTGAATTAATAGCTCAAGAAGTAAAATAAAAAGACGTTTTATAAGTCACGATAGAGCCGAGGTAATACCCACGGTGTTGTAAATTCAAGCGGACTGAGAGGATGATCGCCTGTTATCGAAATTTGCGAAATTATCTTTTCGGTCATTAATAGACCGCGATAATAACAATCACACAATAAAACTGAAAAACTACTTATTTGCTTTGAAAGAAACCGTTACACAGGACTAGTGCAACCAGAACGGCCCTACTGGGCACAGCCATTAGGGAAAACAAAAATTTTAGAATTAAGGAAAGAACCGGGAGGGGGACAGAATTTATGAGTCGCACAACTAGTACTGGGCGGAAAAAAGTTTAGAGTGTGTTAAATATCATAAAGGGGGTATTCGACTGCAGAAGAAACTATTAAATCACATTTACAATGTTATCCTGTTTGGGATATTTACTACAAAATTGATACAGTACCCTCTGGTGATGAAAAGCATAACTAAATATTTGACACTTTTTCTACAGCACTTTTATGACTGTGATTCACTTTGGATGAAATTGCACTTTGTTGTACCATTTTTTTTTAAACTTAAGAGAATTTAAAAATATTTGCGAATTTTTCAATCATGCTGTTTTCAAGATATCATGCTGTTTTCAAGATGTAAACTGAAATAATTCATTTAAACATAAATAATTCATAGAATTCATTCATGAAGAATTCATAGAGTCACGACTTTATTTTTCTTCTTTTGTGACTTTAACGCCCACCAATGGCCGAGAGGATAGGTTTGGTTTGGTTTGGTTTATTAGATTACGACAAAGCACTCGAGGGCTATCTCCCTTAAGGGAGGGATGCCTTTGTGGAGGACTTTTTAAGGAAAACTGGTTCGTATACACGTTACACATGGCGAAAACCACGAAAACACCCATGCATCCAGCCCGTTCGAGCATCGGACCGAACTACCAGTGTTCAGTGACGTTACCGCTCGGCCGCTGGTGACTAGACCGTCAATCTCGGAACGCCTGCTATTGTTAGCCGGGCGAATTCAATGTACGCAGGTGAGAGGAATAGAAAGGAAAGGTTCCGGAATAGTTACCAACGGAAATAATTAGATCGTGGAATGGCTTTCAGTGGGTAATAGGGAAAAAAGGGATATGCTCGCTGGCTTATTCCCGAACCGTGGAAGGAATTTCACTGCTTATTTTTATGCTCCATGTTTTATTGAACATTTTGTTTAAAGACAGATTAATTTTTATCAATTTATGAAACAAAAACAATATTTCGTAGAGAAATACGTGTTTGCAATGTAAAATTATATGCTTATTTAAAATTTGCTTAAAGGCATAACGTTTTGGCGAAATTACATAATTTTGTTTATTCCAACGAAATTTAATATTTATTATAACTTTTATTACGTTAAAGTAACAGAGTATTACATGAAGTTACAATACGTAACTGTAAAGTTTTTATTTACTTAAGGTATTGTAAAAAATTGTAATTGTAAAAAAAAAAAAAAAAAAAAAAAAAGGCGGACAATCAATAAGAATAATAAATAATACACTTACTAATGAAACGCTAGCTACCCTCACAAAGCAGGAGCCCGTTCATAGTAGGCGCTCAATCCCGGAACGACTCAAATTCCCTATACTCAAAATCCCTTTCCTTTCTCCTCTTAGCTCATCCCTACTTTCATGTACCATACCTATAAATCTTGGACTCTTCCAGCAAACAATAGAATTCGTTCCGGGATTGAGCGCCTACTCCGCTGGTGGGCCCCGAGAGGATAGGATTCTGAGCATTAATATAGTTGGACCGTCTCAAGCGCAACCCTGGCTGGCATTTTGCCAAAACACATAGACTCGTCCAAAAGGGCGGTATTACTTGCTGCGACATGAAACGTCTTTTCTTCTCCGGAAAAAGCTATGCTGGAGGGAAAGAAAGTCCTTATCCTTCCACCCTATTTTGAGAATAATTTGGTCCGAATGGCGCATACGTGTTTGCGCTCATGGTCGCGGATGAGGCGGTCGAACTATACCTCAGCTCGGTTTCAAATCGCAGTGAATGTGTAAACTACATAGGCATTTTAGTGTTTTCACCCATGTATAACGTGAATATGAGAGACCTAGTATGCTCTGATATGATCTGATAACTCCAAATTCCGTGACAGTGAAAAACAATTAAAATTAGGTATTCCACACAGAGAAAATAGATATGCGTCTGCGTTTGTATGTACTTATTAATATTACCTCGGAAGACTTTTCAACTTCTAAAAATAATCACTTAATTTCATTAGAAATTCAAATACTTTTCGATACAGATTTATTAACTCAAGCCTTTTTCTCACAATGTCTTTTAACTGTAAAGGAAAACTAGTTACCACACCCTTTTTCTGTCATTTCCGTTATCAGGGTCTCGATTCCTGCTAGAATCGCTGGCTGAATGGCAGCTTAACACCTAAAAATATCTTCGTACATATAGAATATTTTATGCCTTTAAGTCTGTTTACCCTAGGTCTTAATAGCATTATGCCAGATAACCTCATTTATAGTTTTTTTGAAACATTTACCCACATACTTTTACTAACCTTCAAACTGTTTCAGTGGGCTATTGCAGTATGTTTACACATTTAATTATAACATGAGTGCACTTATAAGATATTTTGAAACTCTGATTTTTGTTTAATTATTTTTTGGTATTAGCAGTCAATATGAATTGAAGAGTACAAGGCACTGAGATAAGAGGGAAATGTACGAGCAACCCTCGTTGTACTACTGGTTGAAATCTTCCGCTGATTTTGTAATATCCTATCTAAATTAGAAATCCTTGAGAGCTAGAATATCGAAAAACTATGTAGTGACTATTCTTTTAAGTTAAGAAGTTCTGAGTTCTTTTAAGTTAAGAAGCCCAAAGAAGGCTTAAAATTATCCTTTATTCGTACTCAAAATAAGTTAACACAGTTGTTCCCCTCTCGGGCTTACAATAAGCCTTCACTTGGGCTTTAACCCAAACTAGAAAATAAGAAACTAATCTAATACAAACTAAAATAAACCAGCTGAAGAGTCTCAGAATTAACTAACAGAGTTAGCCCTTATTTAAGATCACCGGTTGATACTAGCAGGCACGTAATAGTACCGCCCAGTAGCATTTAGCTTAGACTAGCAACAACATGGCCGAAAGGCAGACCTAGGCCCTTCTAGGGAAGTAACACAGACTTCAGTGTAAATACTCGTTTCTATCTCATCTATATAAATCGAAATCCTGAAAAGTAATTCTGGCAGGGTGACGTAGGTGGAAAATGAGAAGATAAAGACAAGGCTTGTTCCAAAATAAAAATAACTATTAGAAAATTAAAATAAACCCTACAGTTCATTTTCCTGAACCCATGTTTTTTTCGAGAAAGTTAGACTGTTATTTACATGTAAATCTTAGTGTTTTTCATTGTTTCAAATATGCTAATGAAAACACCTCTTTGTAAATAAACTAAAAAAATTTCGGTCATAATACTTTTTTAATATTACCACAATTAAATTTTAGAAGGATGAATTATTTTGTATAAGTTATTAATACATGCCTTTAAATGAAAATGATAGGCATGGGTACGAAAGATTAATTTAAAAGAAATTGTTTCTTCCGTGTGATTTAAATATGGGTGAATAATTTTAGTGACAATAATCAAATCAAAATTACAGTCAGATATAATTGTAATAAATAATATTTTAATAAATACTTATTAGTTTTAATAAAAATAATATACTTCTAAATAAAATAATAAAATTTTCTAAAATTATTTCCTGCACTTAGGGAAAAATTAATAAATTATTCTACAAAACGTGATGAAACAGTAGTGACTTATTGTTATCAACGTTCGTCCTCTTCATAACGGAAATGTAAATTTCATCAGAAAATTATTTCATTCATAAAATTGGATTTCACGAAGACAGTTTAAGTTGCGCTATCTCCCATTACTTCTGCATTCAAATACTTATCTCATAATACCACAGTCATATTATTAAAAAACTTGGTAAGAATTATAAAATACATTAAGAAAATATACAAAACATTTTATATCAATAATCAGAAGTTTATTACATTGGCATTAGCATTAGTGAATTCAAATTATGCACCGAAGATTTTAATAATACTTTTAACAAAAATGCAAACTGTAAAATAGCTATCACAAGGCAATTTATTAAGTTACATTTTAGAATTCTAAGGAGTAGATAGATCTTTATGGAAGTTATATACTGTAAATAACTTCCTTCGTTATCTTCATTGTCATATACAAAGAAATGCATTCTTTGTATATGACATGCAGAAATGCATTCTTTGTCATTCATGATTCTAAACAGAAATCATGAAACAGAAATTATGAATTATGAACAGAATCATAATTATGAACAGAAACTATGAACAGAAACATAAATTATGAAACAGAAAACTTACGTTTTGTTATAATTTAAGAACTAATTGTAACATTTTACAGGAATTATTTACATTACTTACATATAAACATTATTCTTGAAACAATGTTAACTGCAATCAGTTCCAATTCAATTTTATTAAAATAAATTAGATAAACCATATGAATTAACAATTAAGGAGAATTAATTCATTAATTAATTGGTTAAATTTAAGCGAAATAAAATTTGATTAGAAAATCCATTTAAAATTTTAATTAAAATCAGAGTGGATCTTTAATTTTTCATAGATCAAGAGTATTTTTATTTATTTTTTTATTAATGGCATCCCTTCTTCAGTATTAATTAATAAATGTCAAACCTATGCTCCTTTAAACAGAGCTAAAGTACTGAATATATATCTCATTGCTTTTTCAAACCAATATTTATACCAACATAGACTTCGGATCTTTTGAATACTACTTATTTAAATGCTCGAATTAAGTGGGTAAGATAATTTTTAATCGTATCTTGATAAAGCATATGGCAAAATAAAGTATTAAAAATATTTCTTGAAATAAAATACTCTAGTACAGCTGATGATGATACGCTAACATTTGTAGTAGATGGCAATTTTTAGTTATTTAAGCTAATTTCGAAAAGTTTTATACGTTTTTTTTAATAGGTTTAGTATAGGTGATGATGATATGTTGACAGTTGTAGTAGATGGCAGTGTTTAATTATTTAAGGTAATTTTGAAAAGTTTTATACGTTTTTTGGCATAAGTGCAAAATGGTGTCCGCCGAAAACATCGCTGTAAAATCATCACGGACAAAAACACTGCGGAAAAAACAACGAAAGGGTAAATGTCTTCGGACAAAACATTGTAGGAGAAAAGAATGCAACGAGAAAACATCGCAGTTCTAAAACATCGTGGTATGAAACACCCTTGTCGAAAATAAAATGGTTTAAAAACTTCTCATTTTAAAAACATCGTCGTCGAAAATATCATAGTAAAAAATAAAGCAGCTGCAAATCTTCGCATGACCATAACATTGCAGAGATGCGTTTCTCAGGCTTTAAATGTTATTATTGAATATTCACATAATGATTTGTGAAGGCAAGAGGAAATAAGGAAAACTTTCCTTCTTATATTTTATAGTTTTGAATTAACTGATAAATCTTTTCTGAAAACATAAGAAGGAAACTCAAGCAATAAAAAATTAAAAATGAGTAGAAAATTAATATTACTTATAGCAGTTGATAGTATTTCAAACATATGTACATGTACGGCGGTATTATTTGCATGAGATTTCCGTGGTTTCCTAATGTGTAACGTCTATACAAGTCAGCTCCTGAGAAAGTCCTCCAGAAAGGCATCCCTTCCTTAAACAAACAGCGCTAATGTCCTTTGACATAATTCAATCCAAATTCCCCTACTGAAATATTATGTAGCTGATATGTTTCGTCATAACTAATAAATCAGTATCCAAACTATTAACTGTGCATAGGAAAATGTTAACAAGACGAATTAACTAAAACAAAACAAGGTTTAGTTTTCTCTAAAAGAATAGCAGATTAATAAAAGTGAAAAAAAAAGTAATCTGATAATATGATAATTAACTAAACAATTTTAATATGGGTAACCTCAAGCAGTTACGCATTTCCTTTTCTAAACATTTTTTAGATTATATTTTTCAAAAAAAATTATTAGTAAAACTTTATAAAAGGGTTTAAAAAATAAATGACATATATTATTTAACTACTTAAGCTCACAATTCTATTAATTGCTATAAGCAAATTTTGATTGTCTACTCATTTTCAGTTTTTGAATGGTTAAGTTTCCTTCTTACTAAAATTTATTAATTAATTCAGAAATATGAATTACAAAAGTAACAATATTCTCCCTTTTTTTCGCTTATAAATCATTATACAACTATGCAATTACAACTTTTAAAAATTGAAAAATGCATAACTGCAATGTTATTGTCATGGGATTACTAGTAGGTGCTTTCTTTTTTACCACGATATTTTCAACGAAGCTGTTTTTGCGTTGCGAAGTTTTCGAGAACTATATTTTCTACCACGATAATGTAGAGCTGCGACGTTTTCTCTTTGTTTTTTTTCTTTATTCTATGATGTTTTGTCCGACAACGTTTTCGCCTTGCGTTGTTTTCTCTGCGATATTTTCCTCCGCAGTGTTTTCGCCTGTAACCATGCAAAACATAATTCAAAGGGAAAATTAAGCTCCAATTTTTCTTATGATTCATGTACTATTAAAGAATAGAAAAGTGTGGAATTCCATAGGAAAATTTATGGCTTTAAATGGTATTAATTTTAACGGCTGACTTCCCCAAAGATGCACTAGAGAAAGTATTGTAATCGCGAAAAATTTCAGGCATCATATTTTAAAGGAAATATCCATTTGGGTGATTTTTTTGCATGCATTTCTACGCACGAACACACTCTTTTCTCCAAAACAATTTATAAAATGGAATTAAAATGGATTCAAAACGTTCGTGATATCTCTACGTACGTAGCTATAAAAGTATCTAGCATAACTCAAAACGAAATTTTGTATATAGGACTGCTATAACAGCTATTATTGCCTCTCCATTTTTTATTGCAATCGGCTATACCAAACGTGTGTGTATATATATAACCGGGTGAGGGGGTTTATAAATATTTATATATTCATAAACCCACCTACTTAGCTGACTTAAAAGTCTTTACTCGGCCTTCATTTTCGCAATCGTTAGCCGCAGTCATATGTTTCCAATAACAGTAGTGTTTTTGAAGAAAGATATAGAACTGTCCCATTATTTTTTTTTAATCCAAAGGTATCTGCCAAGGACTATTAATTTCGCTTTGGCATTTTGTGTTGGTTCATTCTAAACGTCGGTTCACTTTTTAAATTGTTGCCATCATATATTAGAGCCCTGTATTATATTTAAAGAAATTAAATAATGAAAAATCTGCATAAATGTATGCATGTTTCTCGCATTGTGATAAAACAGCTAGAGCCATCCAATTTTGAATAACGTACGTTTCCACCAGAACATGTGCATCTGGAAGCCCAAATTTTTAATTTTGAAATTGTTGTATTATCGATTTCATATTTTGTAAATCTTTAACGAAATTTTGATTAACAAACTCAACAATTTCAAAACAAGCAATGGTAACACTGTACGATTTAAAAAAAAAAAAAAAAAAAAAAAAAAAAAAAAAAAAATCTACAGCGCGTAAGACTGTGTATCGGAAATTCTAAAGATATGCTCATTTTAAAATTATTTTGCGATATTACTTTTAAACTCAATTTTATGGTTTAAGTGCGAAGAACATGATATTTAATAAATAAAGGTATAAGGTATTTCTCCCACTTCCCTAGCATGCCGCCGTGGTGTAACGGTAGCACGCTGGGCCGGTATTCCAGAGGTCCGTGGTTCGATTCCCGGCGAAGGCGGTTGCATACTTTTCATCTTTTCTGCTTCCAATTAACCTAATGACTCTACAAAGGTAACAATAAGTAACGTAATGTAAAATCTGAAATCTTTCAGAATATTATTTTTTAAGTTATTTATTTTATACAATAATATTTTATTTTATTTATTTTATGTTATTTATTTTTTCGCAGTACACTATCATGTAGAATATGAGTCAATTTTTTTTTATATGTGCATGGTATACAGTATATTTATTTCACTCACTGCATTCGCTTTTAGTATCAAACAGTGGTATAATAATAACAAAAGGATATTTAAATAAGAGCGCATTAATTATTTCCCGTGATTTCTTACTGGAAAAGTGCATTTGGTATATGTCCAAGGATCTGAACGGATCGGGGTATATCGTCGTACAAATGTATTATTCTTTTAAAATACTGACATTTAAAATAATTTCACATTTTTTATATCCAAAATTATCTTTTGCTTCGTGTAAGCTATAGGTAGATACCTTCAGTACAAAACCCTCTACACCTAAGTAATTCTGATACAAAAAACAAAAAAAAAAAACAAAAAAAAAAAAAAAAAAACCATAAACAAAGCGGATGAAAATGAAAATATTAATTACCTTATACATAAAAGCGACGCATTCATAGAAGCTAAAACATCTTAGTTTTTGATTCTTTAGTTCTTTCTGAATAATCAAGTAGCAGACCAAAGAACCTTGTATAATATTAAATAAAAAAAATATCAAAATTATTTTCGAATGTATCGTCGACGCTCATACCATCCCATTATAAAATAAAGAAGTGAGAGAACGCCGATAAAACAAACTCGAACTGTGCGAAAACTGGGTGAAAACTGAGCGATGCTTCGTTTCCGACTTCTGATTAGAGTCCCCCCCAGGATGTCCACTTTATTTACTTTTACCCAGTCCCGGATTTACGTAAAATCTTCACAAGTTATAGCTTAGAGCTCTCAGTTTCTTGGGGCCAACCTTAAAAATTGTACCATGCCCATATAAAAAAAAATTGACTCATATTCCAGCGATCCTCAATGTTTTTCATTACTGACTACCTATATACAAATTCTAGTAATTTTACAAAGAAATTTTCTTTGTTCTTAAATCATTCTTTTCTTGATTGCTAACCCATCGCTATATTTTCAAAGACAAATTAAATTTCTTCTATGGAGCAAAATTCATATAACTCTCAGAAATGGCACTTTTTTAGGTCATGTGGTTTACATAAATCATGCAAGCGTAATATTGATTAGTTTACAGAATCAAGAAGCAAATGGTTTGGGAAAGTAACTGAGTATAACGTATTGTAGGAAAATTAAAGGTCACGTAATGTAGGCTTTTAATGTCAAAAAACCGTTTTAAGTCCTATGTTTAAAGAAAATGCAAAACTAGTTTCCTTCTAGACTCTGATAATGGAGATTTCTTTATGATGTTAGCTCATTCGAGCTTGCTTCACTGCAATCACTTACTATTATCAAAACCAATGAGTCCAAAACATATATGACTTCAGTCTCATATTATTGTTGAGTGTAAATAAGGAAGAAAGATGCAAAATTTATAATATTGTTTTCACTAATAAATTTACATCGGCTTTTATCTAAGAATATATCACTTTACTCGTACCAAAGTCTTAGGAAATTATCCGAAAACGTCTTCCAATTTTTCGACTCACGTCACTATCGTTTATACCTACTGCCATCAAACGTAATAAATAATTACAGAAAAAACAACTACCCCTGGGTGGGGGAATAACTGTGCACTCCTAATAAGAAAGGTGAAGGGAGCAGGCATAATACAAGAGAAAAAAGGGGGGTGGCACCACCACAAGGAGTACAGCATTCGCATCAGCTAAAAGAGCAGAGAGAAAGACCTAAACGAGCAATATCCATTAAGTCTTGGAACTTAGTTCTCCTGACCGAGATCCCTCCTAGGAGCCGAGTAATGGATGTTGATGACTGTAAATCAGATTAGGAGCCTTTTTGGATTCTACATCATCGTTCAATTACCGGAGTCTAGGAGAAGAGTCCCGGATAGTCCGGGGACCCCCCCCCAAACCAAATTAAGACCAACAGCTCTTCGGCTCCAAAACGATTTGCCATCAAATATTCAGGCGTGAATTAATGTGCGGTGCGCGTTTCATTGGATGGAGGCCGGAGGCTGGGGATGCGACTTCATTTAATTATCCCGGAGGATGCTGGAAAGAAGCCCGAAAGCTCGGGGATAGGATGGTGATGGAATGTCGATAAGAGGAAGAGAGCGCCAGCATAAGGAAGAAGAGGTTCTGCCTCCCCTCGGAGAGTTTGCTAAGTAGATGCAGTTTTATTAAAGGATGGAACTGTCTTTCTAAGCTGAAGAATTTGCTGGATGCTTCCTCTTTAAGTCGTATATTGTTGTCCTTCGATCTCCATTGAGTTTTCTTTGTTGCATTTGTCAACTACTGAAATATGCATTGTTTTACACAATTTTATTGTATAATAAGCGGAAAGGCAAAACTGGGGGGATTCAGTCCGATATCTTTATTTAAAACAGAATTAGAGTGAGCAAAAGTTTCTGGAACAAGATAGCTGTAACAAATTTGCTTGAAGTATGTCAAATATTAAAGTTAGAAATCCCTTTGGAATAACCTTTTAAAAAAAATTATCAATTATATTGCTTTATGATTCAGAGATCAATAGATTTTTTTCGGAGTTAAATACATAAAAAATGTGCTATCGCTAGGAATCAAACCGCCAATTTCCTAATTTGCAAGTGCATGTGATCGAGCTTTCGTGGGAAACAAAAATTTTAATTAATCTTAACGGGATCTTACAGCTGGCAATTTTCAGAATGTTGACATTCGGCAAAAATCTTTTGTTTTGCCAAATTGTTGAATATCTTCAATATATCTTTGAGATCTGAGAAATATAAAATATTCTGAAAAATTAAATTTCAATAAAAGTGTTTCTTACTAATTTAAACTTTTATTTTATTTCTAATAAAATATTTAATTGATATAATTAAAAATAATTTAATTTATGATAACCCTGTTAAGAAGTCTACGTGAACATTTATGTTTTATCGTTGGTTATCTAGATATTGTGGAAGTCTTCATTTCCTTTAACTGACAGATTAAACGCTTCACCTGATTCAAAAACCCCATAGTTTGGAATTATCGTAGTTTTCAGAGAATTTTTTTTATTCAAGTTGCAAGTGCTCGACCATTTGAAACGGCAACAAATTGTTTCAGCGGTATTACTATTAAAAAGCTATTTATTATTGAAAATAAATGTCTCCATTAAATTCAATAATTAATTTTATAGGTGTAAAATAAGCACTATTAAAATGGCTGAGAAATGTCGTTAAGTAAAATCAACTAAATTGGAGAAATACGCAGTCTCACAAAAAGAAGAAAAATTACGTTAAAAATAAATTACAACTTATGCTTGCCTTTAACAATTTGAAATGCATTTTCATCCACTAGTCTTTCGTTGATTCCTTTTGAAACAGTTGAAAACGAGAATGAAATTGAAATTGCCAAAAGTGCGTTCCTGTTTTGATTAATTCACCAATAACAGTTTTTGTTATTTTAGTTTCTGAAAAGCATAACTACTCCGAGAATAGGAAAATAATCTCTGATAGTTCAAAACAATTCCTGTTTTATTAGGAATTTTGAATTTATAATTTATTCAGTTGCTAAAATTCTTCTTAACTATAGTGTTTTGTTGAAAAGTTCACAGTTTAACGATTCTATTTCATCAAAATATTTTGTTGCAAAAATTAAAGTTTCCCTTCTATCTTTGTGTTTGACTACAGTCTTCAACGCGATCTTTTAAAAATTCTGTAACTCATTTAATTGAATTGTACCCGAGTTTGCTTAGTACGAAGCATAACACAAAAACACACAGATTAATTCCCTATTATTCATCTTGCGAACTGCATGAATTTGTTATAAAATTATATGAGTCATTAGTTGTTTTTTTTTTTTTTTTTTTTTTTTTTTTTTTTTTTAAAGCAGGAGACGTGAAAAAAAGTTCAGAACCTCGCCGGGTCTCGAATTCTGGACCTTTCCAATCCGCATCGAGTATGCTGCCAATTACACCACGAAGGCATTCGGAAATGAGGTACAAATTTTTATGTGCTTTTGCTTCCTCTCTGTAAATGTGAGAATGCATTAACTGAAGAAAGCGTTAACATCTGAGACAATACTGATGTATCCGTAGCTCAACAAACTATTTATTCTCGACACAGATGCGAGCAATGAGAGTGTCGGTGCTGTTTGTTTCAAGAAATAAACAGTCGAGAACATGTCGTAGCATCCTAGAGCAAGTGTCTGGCTTTAAACTAGTGAGGAATTACTATGTAACCAGAAACGAGTTGCTCGCCATTGTTAAAGCCGTAGAACCTTTCCATCTTTGCCTCTACGGTAGAATATTCCTACTCAGTACAGATCATGCACCGTGAACCTGGTTATTAAACTCCAAGAATCCCCGAAGGCGAAGCAGACGGATGAATGCAGAGACTTCAGGAATATGGAATAACTATCCGTGATAGGAAAGGACTGTCGCACTGAAATGCCGACGTCCTATCCAGAAAGCTGACGCTATTATTCCAGAGCAGAAACAAAATACGACGGTCCCAACTCAAATTACAACTTCAACACCGTCTGGCCCAGACCCATGGAGTGACGAATAAGTCAGGAAGTTGTGACCAGTTGGAAGTTTGCGGCACTAAACCTATGACTGACTGAATGGGATCTTCGAAGAGGAAATCCACCTGGCAGGATATTTCGATTTATAGTCCCACGTGTAGAGGCGCATTTTGAACGCCTCGTTTCTGACATCCTCTGCTACGAAATGCTGATAGCAACAAGTACATCCTCGTTGTCAATGATTACTTCACAATGTTTCCTGATGCGTATTCTATTCCCGATCAAGACGTTGTCACGGTTGCAGAGGTAAGATATAACATTCAGTTTCCAGGTTCCGAGTGCTTCTTCAGTTGCATTTTGATTACGAAGGAATTTTATCCCGGCTGTAATTAAGGAACTCTGCAAACTACTCGACACCGTGAAAATCCAAACGGCACCTTTACATCTCCATTCAGACTGCATGGTAGAGAAAGATTTAATCGATAGCCATCCCTAATAACCGCTCACTGATGGATTCCAGAAACCAACAGGATTGAGAACAGAATTTACCCCTGCTCTTACTGGCCTATCGCAGTGCTGTCAAGTAGACAGGCGGCTATTCCTCATACCAGATTCTCTGATTTTTTGTAACTTTAATCTGCCTTGTGATCTACTATTTGGTCGCCCTCCGGATACGCCTTAATCGCCTGAGGGATACATTCAAGATCTCCAAGCACGGTTTGAAGTGATGCACAATTTTGCTCGGGAGCGAGTCAACTTGGGGATGAAGAAGATGAAGATCCGTTATGATAGGCGAGCTACAGGACATGGATTCAGTGAAGGTGACAAGCTGTGGTTATGGGACTCGATTAGACGGAAAGGACTCTACCGGACTACAGTCACTTTGGGATGGTCTTTAAACAGTTCTAAATAGGCTAAACGACGTCTTAATTCAGATCCGTAAGTCATCATATTCTAAGCTGAAATGGTTTATTATGACAGGCTAGCCCCTTAGTATGACCATAGTTCATTATCTCCATAGTGCATATAATATAAATATTATACTAAGACCATGGTCCTATTTTTATACAAATCTGTAAATTCAAGCATTTATTTATTGACTGTTTGATTTGTTATTTATTGAAATAATTGTTTTCGTATTGCACTGATTTTTTTTAGTTTTAAGTATGGCTTCCTCTCCAGGGATTGTACTTGGTCGGGCGTGCAGTCCTTGGGAAGGGGAGTAATATTACAAATTTTGCATATATGTAAATAATTTTAGTGACATTGTAGTACTATTTTCATAAGAAACACTGCGCAAAAAATAAAAAATTTAAAAAAAAAAAAAAAAAAAAAAAAAAAGGTCAGTTCTGTATCTCTACTTCTACTGGGTCAATTGACGGAATTCAAAATACGTTTTTCGTGCCTCGAAAGCGCGATTTAGGATATATATTAGATTTATGTATAGCAATCATTCTAACATAGGTATTTTGACACAAAATCCGACTTATTCTGAAATTACATGCCAGTTTTTTTTTACAGATTTCGATTCTACGACTCAAATTATGCCTAAATATTAAACCATGTAAAATTTGGTGCAAAATTTACAGACAGATTCAAAAATTTATTTTGGCGATTTTTTTCAATTTGCGCCAAGAGTAATTTAGCCGAATAATTTAGTAGGCGAACTTCTTAATTTATAGCAAACTAATTTCCTTTTAATTCAAATGGGCTTAGTCTTTGAGGGATTATTGTTTTCGTTTTGCGATTTTGCGTCGAAACACTCTGAATGTTCGTTTTACTTTTCAAACTGCTGTCACCAAATATTATCGCCCTGTATTATATTTGAAGAAATTAAGTAATGAAGAATCGGCATAAATGTATATATGTTTTTCGCATACTGATAAAACAACGGTACTTAGAGCCATCCAATTTTGAATGACGTAATCCTACTGCGAATATGGGCATGTGGAACCCCAAATTTGAAATTTGGAATTTGTTTTATTATCGATTTCATATTTTGTAAATCTTTTACGAATATTTGATTAACAAACTCAAGGATTTCAAAGCGAGCAATGGCAAAGTTGTACAGAAAAAATATTTTTATCTCCAGAAACTGCGTATCGGAAATTCTAAAGATATGCTCAATTTAAAATTATTTTGCGATATTGCTCTTGAAATGAAGTTTATAGTTTTCGCTAAACTGAAGTTTCGCTAAATTGACAAAATATCGCCAAGCTGGCGATGGTTTTGGCGACTTATTTTTGCCGCCAAGTTTAAAACAAATCGCAAAATGTGCGAGATCGCAAAATGTGGCCAATCTTGGCAACCATTTTGGGAGATTTTTGGTTCGGTCCCTGCATAATTGTAATGAATATTCTAATTGAATAACTATAATTGATCTTATATGTAACTGTAACCGTATCTGGACTTTATATACCCTCCACCAATTTCGAGAGGTTTAAGGGGCTTCTCAACATCGCAAAGTACAAACAGAGTTTTCTTGGTGGCAGGGGGAAAATTATATAAGACCGGAGAGAGTATCAGTTTCTGAGTAGTTGTGTATTTCAGCGTGAGTTCGGATTATTGAAAGATCTCCGTAGCAGCTTTGCCTTTTTAGACACGTTTTGCATTGCGCTGTGTTTTAGGTTCTTAGCTGTTTGAAGAGTAACTACTGTTTGTACTTTGCGATGTTGAGAAGAGCTGTCCGAATGTTTTAGTGACAAGTTTCAGAACTGTAAAGAGTTTCTCTTGATAAAAATAAATTTTTATCAAGTTATCATTGGTTCTGTGTGCATTCAATTTATTGCGACCCCGTACGCAATAAATTGCAACTTTATACCACTAGTAACTTTGTGCCCTTATTCAATAAAGAAAAGACTTGATTATTCAAGATATAGCAGGATCCCCCACCTCACTGAATTGCTTGAGTGCGAAATGTTTTGAAGCAACTGTTTCTTCAAATTAAATGACAGTAATCTCTGTTTATCAGAACAGAAAGTTACTAGGAGAAACGATAATGTCAAGATATTTAAAAAAACTGCAGTTTGAAAGCGCAGATTACAATGCGAAAGCGATTACTCAAGAAAGCGATTACTTTAAAAAAAAAACATTTTGTATAAACAATTTTAAAAATATGAAAAATCATAGAAATTTTTCACTTCTCCTCTTAATTAATAATATCTACTTTTGTCAGCTGATAGAATTAAATTTTTCTCGCTGAATAACACAATATTCAATTCGCAAAGAATTTCAGTTTTAAAAACAACCATGGCGCTTATTTCTGCACTTTTGCGAACGTAAAAAAGTATAAAAAATATCATATAAAAAATATCACCTTAAGAAATATATAAAGAGACCTAAAAACTGTATATTTCAAAACAAATTATCATAATCATCATATTTTATTTTTTAATACAGGGGGTAGTGTAAACAGGACGTTGAAGCAGATACTATTTCAATTGACCCTAAAGTTAAGCTGAAAATGTACGTTATTCATAAATAATGGCCTAAAATAGCATCATCTTTGAATTTGATCCTCTTTGAATGTTTTATTTTGCTATGCTGAATGATGAACACGTGTTTTAGAATATGAATTATAAATGAAATATCACTCGCCTCGTCGACTGGTAACTTTCTTTCTTTATCTGTATCTTATCCTTGATCTTATCCTTTAAACGAAAATACCAGCAATTTTGAAACGTTATTACGCATGAAAGATCACTTCGTCTGATTTATACTTCATTAAAAGTACTCATAGTAACCAGAACTAGAAAATCACGTACTTTGACTCGTTTGATTTGTAATGAGAGTCATATAGTTTCTAGCATGAAATGCACAACATTACTTAATAAAGCATCTTAAATGTTATTTTTTTAATAAATGGAAATATTTACTTCTGGTAAGATTTACTTACAACACAATTTACTTTACCTAGATATAAATTGACTTTCCTTAACGAGCTCAGCTGACAGACAGACGTTTAATTATAATATGCAGATGGTCCCACACCTTCTGGAAGTTAAATGTTGCTTATTAACACGTGAAATGACAGTAACTTCCTTATTTGGTACTAAGCAGTTTTCCCCGGATGGGAAATTCATGCGTGGTGGAAACAACACAGCCTCTTTTCGAGTTTTAAAAATATTACTTAAAAAAAACTGGATTGTTACTAAATTGTTTACTACTCCAGTATTGCAGCAAAAATTTGAAACAGAAGATTACCAATTCAGATTTTTGCATATAAAAAGTGCGTTAAACATAATATGCCTTGAAATAGAGATTTCCTGCTCCTGTTTTGGGTTCCCAATCAATAAAAGCATGACATTAAAAATTTAAGGAAAATCTAAATGTGAGATTTACCCTGTAATTAGTTGTATGTGATCGGCAGATTATGAGAGATCATGGCAGCAAAATTGTTCATTCAATAGAAGAACACATTTGTTTATACTTTCTTCAAACTACCAAAGGTATTATATTAAAAATTCCATTATTTCAAAATACAAAGTTTTGCTATTAAATTATCTGAATTAATAAGTTAACGCTTTCTCTCTCGTCTCTGAAACTAGCTGGATTGACCGAAACTGATCCATTACAGCAGATTTTAAAATACAAAACCTTTATCACAATGTGAATATACGATTGCGGGCCAGTATTGTTGGAATGATGTCGTTAAGAAGTATAATGGTAAGAAAGGATTGACTATTTTATAGATCCAAAAGTAGTTAAATACAATGTTTCGGAAAGAAAAGAAAAAATAAATCTTTCTTCGAATGTACTGAGTATAACTAACTTAAGTAATTTTGCCAGTGAGTAAATGTTGTCCGTATTCAATGTACAACAGGTATTCAATATGAGAAAGTTGATGCTTTATTATAGCTGTTTTGTGGCAGTTATTTAATAAAATCAGTCACGTTATAAGTAAACGAAATAGTGTGCTTAAAATTTCGGTGCCCTCAGCAAGGTGAAAGAAAATTCCCCCACGCTGAATTTTTCTTCTTTCAGCTTTTCAGATGAGCGTAATTAATTTTCTTTGAAATCTAATTAATTTTATTCATACGATGAAGATTATTTAGTTAGCTTAATTATATTCCTTTCCAAATTCATCATCCCGTTGATTAACTTTTTATATATTATCGAAATTAATTTCACGTCGTTTTCTTTTTGAAGATTTGCAGCTGTTTCTTTAACAGATATTTTCTACTTTCCCGTACTTTCCCTTCAATAATCTTGCCTTAAAACAGTAAATATAAACTAATGTGCATGAGACGAATCTAAGGAACGTAATTGTCCTTTTCATTATATGATTTAAGTGCAAATAATTGTACATTTTCTAACTTTGTAATATATATATATGTATATATTCACTCTGTACAAAACACTTAAAATCATTATGATAGTTCTTTGGAGACATGGGGTTATTGTTGCTGTTTATATGGAAACGAAAAAATAAAGTAAAATAATGAATAAATAAATTATAATAGCAATCATTAGACAAAACGGTGGCATCCTAAATTTACGAATCATCGTATTTCTGTAGCATTTTTAATACATATTTCAAATTGCAAAAATACATTATTTATCTGAGTATGATAGTTTGCTTCTTAATAAAACTAATAGTTGTGAGCGGGAGAGTGACAAGCAAAGGCAACTGCTAAGTAGGAACTATGGAAGGACAATTTTAACAACCAACCTTTGCTGAAATTCAGAATATCAGAAAATCAGTCATATTTTCCAGTTTTTCTTTAATAAAGAAAGATAAAACTGACTATGCTCAATTTGTTAAAATACTCTTTTAATTAAAATTAAAACGTTTACATGCTTAATTAAAATTAAAAATCTGATGTGTACGCCACATGACTTCCTTGTACCAAATATTAAATTATACGCATTTTTTCTTGCATTTCGTTTAAACTTATTGGATTGAATTAAATCTACTTCGTCGACAGCGCATAAACCACAATAGAATAAAGGCATTCTTTAAAATTCACTCTATTTGTTTACCATAGCGACACTCTGGCGCTAGATTCACTTAAGAGTATTATATTTCGTTCATATTATAACTCAGAATGCACAAAATTTATATCATTTAAAGAATTATCTAATCGTTGCCACATGTTCTATTCAAATACTATAATAAAGCTAGAACAATGTATAAACGAAATTAAGCAAACAAAACAAAAAAGAAACAGTTTTTTCACAGACGATTGAATATTTCTCATTCAATTAATCCAGTTCTCACTTCGCGACAAGGCAAAAATACATAAAAACTCAAAATATCTGTCTTAAAAATTACGAAGTAAATTTTAAACACTTATTTCCTCGAAAAAGTTCCAGAAAGGATTAAGCATGACTTAATTTGCAATAAATGATAAATGAAGGCGTATCTTTGTAGTTGCGAAGCTACGTTTCTCTAGATTGGCAACAAATCCACTACTCTGCTATTTTAAATGTAAACAAGCAATGGCCGCCATCAAAAAAATTATTAGGCTTAGCGGCACTTAAACAACTTTGTTGATAATACTAAATACTAAAATACTAAAATTGTTGATAATTCTAAAAATATTGTATACAGATTTACTAAAGGCATACAAACCTTAACCGGAAGATAAGAACAACATAATTCAATCATTTTTAAAGCAAAAAATGTACAATTTACAAACATATAAGAGTAAAGAAACTGAGATCACTGTGCCGGGTAACAGAGTGGATATATATATATATAAATATATTTATATACGTTTGGAGCGGCCGATTTCAATCAAAATACGAGGTGCACATCTACAAGTTGTTGCAGTCCTATATACAAAATTTATATATACAGTAGCATAAAAATGAGAGTTCTGCAGCAGCCGGTCAGCGGGTCAGGGGCGTTGCCAATGACGTGACACAGAGAGCGGGGCAGGTGCAACGTGCAACGTCCTTGATGACATCACACCGGGAGCGTTGGCACGAGTGGAGTTGAGTTGTTTATAGGCTGTTGGTTGAGTTGTAGACCTCCTGCTTTTCATCTAAATTTATGTTTTCAAAATTAGCCACGGAAAATATTTTCTGCATCTTAATTTTGATCTTATGCTGCCCTCTGTTGATGAAAAACTGAATTATATGTTTTAGAAATATATTTTTAAGTCTGATGTTAAAATTATTCAATGAGCGACTCTGAAAACAGTATAAGAGAAACAAATATAAAACAGACTTTCCTTTTATGATAGTTCATCATGTCATGAAACTACAAGATATTTTTTTTATTACTCAATTTTATTCTGATACTTTTATCCTTTCTAGTTTCGCATGAATATTTAACTTATTTCTTAGATTTTCTGTTTCATAATAACATATTTGTTTACTGTCATATTTTTAATACTTAACTTTTCTAATTTGTAATATTTTATTTAATTTCCACATTTTATTTTTTCATACTTTTCATAAATTTCAGCATATGCTGAATTTTAACTGTTATGTTATATTTCACAAACGTAATTGTCCTTGTACATGCTGTTTATTTGTTACATTACTTAGTTTTAGAT
Source organism: Stegodyphus dumicola (assembly GCF_044657685.1). Taxonomy (NCBI): domain Eukaryota; kingdom Metazoa; phylum Arthropoda; class Arachnida; order Araneae; family Eresidae; genus Stegodyphus; species Stegodyphus dumicola. The sequence continues at coordinate 184,117,159 of NC_140772.1, read as the reverse complement.
GCAATTTCGCACTTCTTTTAACGTTATAGTGTTCAATATATTCCGAATTTTAACTTCATTTACATAACTACTGTTTATTACATTGTTTAATTTTAAACATAATATTTAACATCTCTTTTTTCTATTTTTTTAACCGTTTTAGTTTTCTATACACACTTTCATTTTCTCTCACTTGTTTTAAATTCTGTTTAAAAATAAACGTTTATTTTGCGTGATCTTAGTTCCTTTTCTTAATTTTCTACAGTATTTATAATTTTTTTTACATGTTTAACAATATATTCTTTACACTGCCTAATATCTTTTTAATTCAAGTCTATAACTGTTAATTACTTTACGTTAATAATTTCCCTTCTTAGTTTATATTTCATAATTCTAGTTTAACTTATTTATTGTATTGTTTTTATTTCTGTCTCATCATTCGTAATTCCAACATTTTATTCCATTTTAGACACTAACACACTTCTTAACAACATAAATTGTTTTCATTTACTGCATATTCAGACATTTCCTTATAAATTTTTAAATACTTGTTACATTTTCGATCATAATTGATCATCTACAGGTTTTACTCAGAACTTTTCATTCAAAACTTTACAGTTTAATACCATTTATATCTAAATGTGTCTCTTTCTCATATAGTTTTAAGGTCTTCAATGTTTCTAACATCATGTTAAGTTTTAAATCCCGATTGCCTTTAAGTGTATTCACAATTTTTGTTTTTAATTTTACATTACACATTCAGTGTTTTATCCACACATACCGAAATGTTTCTTACATCTTCTGATATTTAGTCTACATCATATTTCAGTACTTCAAATGAATTTACACTTCTTATACCATTATTTTTCATGCTTTAGAGACATTGACTATACTAATTTTACCTTTCTCCAGCACTAATTGCTTGTGTGTTCACACTCATAGAAATCTTTTAGGGAAAACTAGCAATTTTTTACATCACATGCATAAAGCAATTCTTGAAACAAACTTTTTCAGTATCGTACTCAAATTACCTATTTTCCAAATGTGAATTACCAGTGTTCTTTGGTTTTACTCTGTTGCATCTTTTTTAATTTTTAACATCTTACTTTTAATTCTAACGTACATCTTTTGACCAGCTTTTAATTTTAATACTAGCGTATAACTTTACCTTGTTTGCTCAAATTCCATACAGTACCTTTTTTAATTCACTATGCAATCCCAATGTCTTTCACTGACATTCTATTTGATAATACTACAAGTTTCCTTAATTGACAAAAAGCGAATTATTTCTCCTATCAAAATAGAACTAGTATATTTTTCACAAATATTGCCTTCTTCTATTCAAAACACCCCCTAACCTATAACTGATGTAAAGATATCAAAGGAGACACTTATCGCACGGTGCTCAATTGTAAAATATCTTTCGACATTTCAGGTTTTTAGAACTTCTTTGGCAAGTATATCAATACCATCAGAAAATGCACTTAACATTTTTACTCAGCTTAAAGGCGACGTACTGCTATAAGAATGATCTTAGTTAAATTTATAAGGCAAATAAACAAATTTTGTCCTAAATAGGCATAAACATTTAGATTCCGAATATTTCTTTTGACAATTTATGTAAGACATGAATTTCATTCATGATACGGATCGTCTCTTGATTTATTTGACCAAACACTAATAGAATTTTTTTTATTTTACAAGTTCAGCTTTTAACGAAATAGAAGTAAAAACTACGATACACCTGCTGTTTTTAAAAAAAGGAACTTTGATATATTTCTGGAAATGTAAATGCTTCTAGAGTTTTCTTTCGATAACGTTGGTTTTTATTACTTTACTAACTTCAATAATTTTCTTATTAACTAATATATTTTCTTATGAACGAAAGATTGTCAAAAACGTGACAGAGTATAACTCTTACGAATACACATATCTTTACTAGAATTCACACATTACTGATTGAAACGAAGAAAGACACATATATTTTACTCCAATCTACATTAAATTTCAAAAATATTTAAACTTATTCATATATTCCGGAATACAAACGAAAACTAAATAGCTATTGTTATGTTTGTATATATTAGATAAAACTTTTATGAATGACATTTGAAGTAACGCTTAGAACTTCATAAAAGTGAGCATTCACTATGTTAATATCCATATCATTAGTTATTTACATTAATCAATGTAATGTCATTATTCATTACATGTACTATATGCATATATATTTAAAGTTTAATTATCCTACAGTTGAATGATTAACTATTGAGATAAAGAAGTCCATATCTTAAATTATTTGATTCACATTGAGAAATTTTCCCAACACCCACATTAAGTTATGTTTATCAAATTCGTCAAAGATAATTTCTGCATTTTCACAATCACAACACATTTTAAAAGTATCTACTGATTACCATTACAAACAACGATATCATAACTCAGTTTAACACTACACCATAACTCAATTTTTCCACCAGTTACAATTTTATATATTCAAGAAGTACATCTAAGACTTGATCATTTTCAATGTTCTAGAAAATCGATTCAATTGAGAACATACCATTAAGACCTGTGATTTTAGTAGACATACATGCATTAACGATGTCAACGTTTCTTCGTAAAATCACAAGTCTTAAGTTCTCAAGTCGATTGATTTTGACTGAAAATGTCTTCAGCTGTCTTAAAACCGATGTTATAACACAGTGTAGTTTAACGTTTCGAATTTCCGACTCAGCGAAAATAATTTCTATCAATGTTTTGCTTTGGCTGTGAAAGCACATATTTTCTCTTTGTATGCTGTAATCCAAACCTTTAGATTTATAAGGTATTTCTCCAGCCTTCCTAACGTGTCTTCGTGGTGTAGTGGTCAGCCCACTGAGCCGGTATTTCAGAGGTCCGCTGTTCGATTCCCGGCGAAGGCAATTGCTAATTTTTCAATTCTCCTACTTCCAAAAAATATCTAATGTCTCTACAGACTTACCACAAAGTATTCTTGATCTTCTTTCAACACTGATCTTCTTGGCTTCACGGAGTATAATGAAAAATTATCTGCATAATTTTGAAGTGCTACATCATTCCCAAAGTTTGATTTTAGTCCTATGTTGGTTATATTATTGAAAAATAAGGGACTTAGATTTGAATCTTATAAAATACCTTTGAAAAGTATGGTAATGAATTGAGAACCATATTCGTTGTCAATATGCGGTCTTGGACCAAAGCTTTGTATACAGTGAAAGAAGTTTAAATATCGACCACAAAACGATCATTCAGTTGTGATAAAATACAAGAAGGTTATTACTAAGCTATTTTATAATATTGATTGAAAATAACTATAGAACTTGACCCATGCCTCATAAAACAACCCTATATAATGAAGCATGAGTCTATGCGCTAACATGCTATATGCATATATAGAGCATTTATATATTATAGCAAGATATTTTGCATATATAGAGCATACAACCCAAAGGAAAGGGAAATATCGCTTAGATTAAATCTTGCAAATAGTTTTTCAGGAAGATTGCTTGTATGATTCTTTTTCTAAATATGTTTTCACAATACAAAAACTGAAAATTCCTGGATAATTTGAAATACTATGAATTTAGTTTTATAATATATAGTCATTTCGAATAGTATTATCGGATTTATATAATTTGCATATAGAAATTCTAGACTAAACTCTAGTTTCCTTGTGTCACCATTAACTATGTACAACAAAATAGTAGTTTTTAGTGGGTTTAACAGTAGCCTGGGAAGAATACCATAAACCTATAGTCTGTGAAAAAAGCGTCATATTTCAGTGGGACTGAGCACATTTTCTTTAAAACTGCCGTTTGAAGAATAAGAGATTAAACGCTTTCTATAATACGATCACTTCTATAAGTACTGTGTTATTATTTACCTGAAAATTTATTGATTACTTATACACTTTACATCTTTCAAAACTGTAATTAGAAAAGTAGCTTGAAGTAAGCAGTATTCGTAAAATATGCATCCCTTGACTGTCGCTGATATAAAAAAACTTTTTTTAAGACAGCTACTCAGGCTTCCACATAATTTTAGATTTTCGTAAAGGACATCGACTTAAAAGAATATGATATGTAATATTTGATGTGTTATTTTATTATGTCGCCAGAAATGCCAATAACATTCTTCATAACTGGTCACAAATTATCACTGTACTGGTGCAAAGTGTCACTTTATTTAATAACAAAACTTACCGCAACAGATTATTTTTATAATATGTGTTAAAAATGAACTTAATATTTTTTTAGTTTCTTTAAAAGTTTTATTTCAAATGAAATATCAAAATTCTGCCTACGTGTTCTTCCCGGGTGGTGACTGTATCTCCTTCGATGTTGATTCAACATGCAATGAATGACAACGTAACTAAATGACCACGCGGTTAGACTAACACTAGAATATATTTAAAACAACATTAAAATCACAATTCAAATTATACAGTCTCAGGTCGTTAACATGTCATGGAATACATCTGTCTCTTCATCCGCCGTTCGAAGTGCGTTGAAGTTAGAGAAGAGTTGAGTTGCAGTGTGCTTCTCACAAACGATAACTATGAGCGAAATTTTAAAGCCTCTATTTTTAACAATATCTATATTTTGTATAATACCATTTTCTTTGAGAATCAAACCTATTTACATATATTACTTGAACAAGCATGCTTTTAAGCCATATATTATTTTTTAAAGTTCTGATTTTAATGACGAATAATGTTCACATGTTTAAATAAAATCCGCTTGCATGACTTTTTACGTATAGAATGATTCTGCCCGAAAACAACGAAAACAAGCGAGGGCCTGCGTCATCTATAGTGTTGGCTTCACATTCGAAACCCAGACAACGTAGAAATGTTTATGGGACTTTTTCTTTTTCATTCCTTTTAGCGTAATATCCAGCCACATTCTGTGGTTAGTAGCTTAGTGTACATCTTAAACAAAGTTCTAATTTCTGAGATAGCAAAGGAGGTACGGTGGATTGTGCCAACCTCTGCAAGCGCTTAATTGGCTAGCGTCCAGTCGCTAGTAGTGATAAAATACAAATGACAAAGTAAACAACACCTAGGAAAATAAGCCACTATTTATGAAACCTGTAATGTTTTCTAATTTATTGTTCTTGCAATTTTCTAAAAGGGCATTTAAACACGCTTTAATTGAATTTATAACTTAGCATTGCTTTCATAGAACTATTTTGCGATAATAAATCACATAACTGCATCCAATTGTCCAAAAGTAGTAAGTTATCTAAGAATACCAGAATAAATGCACATAGAAAGAATTCCTCCATTTTATGTATTTCGATAAAAGTTAGAAACGAAACCAAAACAAAACGGTATTCTTTCATTTTCAGTACCAAAGATTTTATTTGAAGGGCCTAAACAAATCTTAGAGCATCTCTTTTCACAAATACAACGATATTTCATAATAAAATCTGACAAAGATTTCCGTTTTAAAACGGTAAAAAAGGGCCGTAGTTTAAACAAAAAAGGCTCGCAAAGAAACAGTCATGAACTGAAAATGGTTACTTTCACTCTCCAATTGAGATAGATGTAGCATTTTTGTGGGGGGAAGCAAGAAACAACGGAAAGGTATATTTTTACCACACCAAATATATATATGTTTCCTTCTCCCACGCGCGTTTCCCCAGTACACGCACACGATAAAATATAAGACAACATTCCGCGAACTGTTCGTGTATTTCTTATCTCGCAGTAGGAAACTGGAAAAAACACAAATTCTTCGTGACTTAACAGGCGTTCCGCCATGTCAAAGATTAAGTACCCTGCAAAACAGGGAGGTGGGCTGCTTTTCGTCCATTTTATTAAACTAAATGGTTTCTGCAGACCTGAAAAACTGCACGTTTTATAGTGCCGGATACTGCACCATTACGGAAAGATGTTTTATATGTCTGAGAAGTGGCTATCCGTCGAAACTTTCTTCCATCTATTTGTGTCCGATTTATCCTTTACTTAAGTTTTGCACATTTTCTTGGAACGAAGGATGTATCCACATAAAGCTTTTATTTCGTAAAACATCTATTTACCAGTTATAAGCAGAGCAAAATAAAGTGGTAAAACGAGTGAAATGCTAAGGAGCATATCAAGAAGGTAACAGAGCTTGATTAATTAAAAAAATTCAAAATGCGGCTTCAAAAGAAATTTTTTTGCAAGAGTAATTTATGCTGTTGTACTGCTGACAAAATTCCGATTTATTTTATACATTCATTTTCCACTGATTAATTATTTTGTTTACCAAACTTGATTTAAGTAGCTATTTGCAAGTATAATTGAAGGTGCGATCGAAACATTTCTGCTTAAGACTTCATGCTGCGTACCACGCGATACGTACCATTGTGCAAAACTACTGCCAGACTTCAGAACAATCATCCAATTGAGAAGTATGCTGAAAAATAATTACTCGATTGCCATTTTATGAAGAAAAATATACATTGTAATTATTTTCTCGAGGAAAAAATGTAAGTGTAATAATCTTACGAATACATGACACGAGGAAATTTGGCTTAAAAAGCTATATCATTCATGTTCAAGTATTTACTGAATTTTAAATTTTAAGTTTTCGGAAGCAAGAAACTTAAATATTTTTTCCTTTTGTCTGAGAACCTTATGCGATGTTGATAGTGCGTTTGATCTTTTCAAAATGCTAAAACGGCGGAGAAACTACATGGCAAAGAATTTACAATATGATCCAATAAATTCTGTCGCAGTTTTCTATAGTAGTAACTTCTGTAGTAACCCTGGTTCTCGATGTATCAGAAAAGGCTTTGGTATATCAATGAAAAATTTTCTTGAAGTAAAACGAGTACTCCATGCATGCTCTGCACTTACATGTACTTCATGTATTCCCGCAGTTGGGGTGAGTGTGACATCCACTCCATATTTACAGCTCAAACGCTATTCTTCTACAAGCCGATCTCTAGAACATCGCTCATTATAGTCCATTTAATGCAACGCATCGCCGGGAGTTCCGGCATACGCTATAATCAAACGCCCAAAAGTCTAATCCGTGTACATTCTACTCATCAAACGACTATTCCGGGTGATGTATAGGTGCATACATCCATGCTTACTTATTCCAACTCATTTCACCAGTCCTCTATTTCGATTTTGTAATGTTTCGCGTTTAGAATCTGGATTATTTCTTGTTTTCTCAATATTAAGGTATGGCGATCACCTAATTAAAAACAATATTTTAATTTGTGTATGGAAAATACTTCGCAATGATAAATCGTCTAATTCCTGTGCACGCTACGGAGTTCTGTGGCTAAGAAAATAGACTACAGGTCTACATCCTTATAAACCAACTGACGAAGGCAGTTTCGTACAGTTTGTGTTGTCACATTTCGGCTTACTCGGAAAAACGTCCTTTTTATTGTTAAAAGACATATCTTGTTTTGACTCTGTGAGCTGTTATAGACAAAAATACACTCATGTCCATAAATTAAGGATGATGCAAAATCAGGCAAAGGAAGAGTTAGAAGCAAAACAAATTTGACTTATTTGTAAAGCTTATTTATTAAACAAAAGGTAAAGAGCAAAAAAAGATGCTATATGTTTGATATTATTAAAAAAATTAGCGATTTTTTCTTCCTGGAGCAAATTACAAAAAAAAAACCTACTTACAAAAAACCAATATTACATGGTTGGTATGATTTTTAATACATTGTATGTCTCACAGACGATGCAACACAGTCCGTACAACGCCTAGGCATGCTGAGTACCAAATTATCGATCTGATCTTGAAGGATATTACACCACTCAAAAAGCAATGCTCTCCGAAGTTCCGGTAGACATGCAGGAGGAGGTTGACGGACTGCAACTCGTCCGCCAAGCATGTCCCACACGTGCTCTACTGGATTCAAGTCCGGTGAGAGTGCTGGCCAGTCCATACGGGTGATATTCTCCGATTGAAGGCATTTGCTTACGATGTTTGCACGGTGAGGACGGGCGTTGTCATCTAAACACAAGTTGTGCCCCCATGGCGCCCCGAAACAAACGTACATGTTGTTCCAGAATGACGTCCCGATAGATTTGGCTTTTCATGCTTCCAATTTGAACATGCAGGTCAGTTCTGGAACCCAGAATAATTCCACCCCAAACGAGCACTCCTGCACCACCGTAACGGTCTCGTCCAATGATGTTTTCTTGGTGTAACGGGTACCTGGAGCTCTCCATAGGAAAGTCCGGCGAGAATCAGACTGCAAGCTAAACCTGGACTCGTCGGTAAACATCACACAAGCCCACTGTTGCGGTGTCCACAATGCATGCTCTCTACTCCAGGCTAACTGCAGGCGACAGTGAGTTGCAGTAAGTGGAACGCATCTGGCAGGTTTACGAGCATATAGACCAATCTGCCCTAAGCGTCTGTAGACGGTCTGCCTTGAAATTGTCGTACCAGTGGCTGAAGAGGGCTGACGAGACAGGTCTGAGGCTGTGCTCCGCCTCTTTCTTTTGGCAGTAATTGCCAAATACCGGTCCTCATTCGGCTTTGTAACTCTGGGGTGACCTGTGCTGTAACGTCTACTCCCATTACCATCATCTTGGAATCGTTGCCAAAGCCTGGAGATGACACTCTGGGCAATTCCAAGTTCGTCTGATACTTCCAGTTTGGGTACAGAGTCGTAGCTAGGGTTTTCAGCGCCCAGGGACAACTGAAGATTTCGCGCCCCCTACTGCTTGCCAAGGATGGAAAACATTTAATTCTAAAATGTCGTAACATCAGTTTGGCGCCCCTTAGATTCTGCGCCCGGGGACAGATGCTCCCCTTGCCCCCCTCTAGCTACGCCCCTGTTTGGGTACGCCCACATTCCAGACGGCCGATAATTCTACCACGTAAAAACTCATCCAGATGCGTCCTTTGTGTCATAAATATTCGGTTATTGCACTGAAATGCTTATAAAGCGCCTGCGAACAATTTTACTTCTTTGCCTGTATTCCTTATATATCACTCTCTTACACTCTCGTCATTGTGACGTACCATTGTGACGTTACTTCCTGAAATTTGCATATGATTCTTGAAGTTGTGTGTAGTGATTTTACAGGTGATATATTTATTTTAGAGTTCGATTTCCGCGTGACTCCGAATTATCCTTAATTTTGCATGGGTGCAGTATTGTCAGCTTTTGATATTGCATGTGGATGACCGTGATCTGACTTTCTGTGAGCATCTCCAATAGTTTGGAATCAGTTTTAAACATGAGATGTTACATGAAACATGCTGATGTACATAGACATGCTGATGAACTACATTGTTTGCCGTTGTTTTTACATGTTTTCGAGTGACCAGTTACTTGACGAGCTACTGATTTTATAAATTATGACTTTGGGAGACTGCTGGACTCACTCTGCAAAAGATCGTCGTTAAATCTAACATTGTGCGATGGAAACTGCATAGAATGGGATTCTCAATCCACCGGTCCTATTCTTGAAATTTGAAAGTGAATTATTTTGACGTCGTTGATGCTGCTTTGCAAACTCTAGATCATTTGGAAAGTTTCAATTGTCCGTTTTCTCAACCTTTCTCTGTAAATTCTTAAAAAATCTTGTACTTGTTTCTTTTTCTTTTTAAGAGCTAGTATAAGAAGGCACTACTAGTTGACCCATAATACATCTCTGGTGTGCCCCATGCTTTTACCTGTACCTGTTCTGCATAAAGGAAACTTCTTCTGATGTCTTTAAAACGCAAGATTAGTACTGAATAGATTTTAATTAAATGAGTGTATTATTTCAAAAACTAGGTGATTCTTTAACTTTTTTAACAGTGTAAGATTAAAGAATTTATGGTAGAAATCTGTTTCAATGAAATGCCCGACAAATGTATCTTCTCCTCAATTCGTCGACAGACTGAAAAAACTGAAGTGCTATAGGGGAAGTTTAAGACACGCGAAGATGAAAACAGAATGAGACATATCTTGACTGAAATCACGGTCTCGAATTCAAAGGTATCCAGCTTTACTTTCACGACCTTGCCAGCTCAAGGATGTGTTATGATGGATATCTGCAACATCGTTTTCCCTTAATTACACTTTGCAAACAAAACAAAACAAAACAAAACAAAAAAACGAGATCCAAATAAATTCCTCTCATTTAAATCCTGTAGTAGGCCGTGCCATTCGAAAATTTGAATGAAATTATGAAATTATGCCTTCAATAATCTTACCATAGGCTCCATACGTAATTCTGAGTATAGCGAATGTATTGTTAATCAAATAGATGGTTCAAGAATTTTATTTCCCATCGAGGAAATTATGCATGTCATTCACAGATGGGCAAGTATGTAAAACAAAATTCTATTTTTTACATACGATCTTAATTCCACATATTTTAAATATAATATTTCTTACATTTATTTTGATGTACTCCTACGTTTATACCGATGGACTTTGCCTTTTTAAAATTCTAGATAAAAAAAAAAAAAAAAAAAAAAAAAAAAATGAAAGCTTTCAGATTTTATATTAGGCGAAAAGAGATTTTTTTTTTTTTTTTTTTTTTTTTTTTTTTTTTTTTTTCATTTACACACGCAAATACGTTTCGAGAGCATTTGGGCTCAAAATATTTAAAAACAGCATAACTTTAGAATTTCCGATAGATAGTCTCGCTCGCTGGTGATAAAAATGCTTATTCCGTACAGTATTGCGATTGATTGCTTTGAAATCTTTGAATTTTTTAATTAAAGTTTTACAAAATAGGAAATAGATAATAAAACAAATTCGAAATTCGATCTTCCAGATTCCTGTATTTGAATGGGGGATTACGTTATTCTAAATTTGATGGTTCTAGGTGCCGTTGTTTCAGAATGCGAGAAACATACATACATTCATGTAGATTCTTCATTATTTGGTTCTGTCTATTTGAAAAGTGATTAAACTCTTTTAGTGATTCGACGCCAAAAGCCGTTTCGAGATTAGCCCTTCTAGGCTAACGCCCCTTTGGGCTAATTATTGTGCATAATTTGAAATTAATTTTTCTATCATATTAATGATATAAATAAGCACATTCTATTAATGATATAAATAAACACATATTAATGATATTTATATATCCGTTGCTAAAATATTAATTGGAAAATAAATAATAAAGACAATTTTACTATCACAAGTAATGATTATTGAAACAATCTTAATAAGAAGAGAATTTTAATATTGAAATATTCTTAATAATTAGTATGTGAATCAACGTTTAGATTAGAACAGTTGCTCACTATTGCTGAAAAAAAGGGCAAATTGCGTTTAGTTGGTGCATTAAAAATACAAAATCAAACACTCTATTTCTGATTAATTTCAGCTCAAGAAGGTTGTTCTGTTCTGATCTGGTACTGATTTGATACTCTTTAATACACGGTACAAAATTATAAACGAAAGTATTAATGGTGGACTATGGTGCAACTAGAGAGTAAGAAAGCTTTAAACTGAGGCCACATATTTTCTATTTTATCTAAAAACTGTATGATGTTTTTTTTTTTTTTTTTTTTTTTTTTTTTTTTTTTTGTGTGTGTGTGCGGATTCGAAATGGTATATCTAAGGAAACTGTTGATGTTTTCTTTCGGTTCCTTTTTTTTATAGTTTCAGTTGGAGAACTGTACAATGCAAAGGCTCATCCTACATAACTTTTGTACTTGGATCTATCGGTATATGGTTGTGGGAAAGCATCTGGTACAAATGAGGCTTCAAATTTTAATTGCAGATTCGTGATTTTAATCGAGTGAAATTTATATGTATGTGCCGGAAATTTTTGTTTCATTAATGGCAAAATTTTACAAATCTATATTCTTTCGCAGTTGGTACACTGATGTGATGATGCGTTCTTTTATTACTGCTAAGAGAAGAGGAAGACATAAGAAAGTGCTGCATTTAACGTCTTCTTATAGCATCTTGTAATGCCCCTGGGGAATTGTCTCTGGAAAGGCTTGCAGTTTTTTCTTTCTTCTTCAGTCATTGGCATTGCCTATATCACTGCTCCATAGGTTAGAAATTTTTATTATCATTTTTAGAATTAGTTCCTGAGTATGGATTTGGGGCATGAGAATAGAGAGAGGATAGAAGGTCAGTAATCTAGAATATATACTCCAAGTCAATAGTGATGAGCATTTTTAAATGAAGTGAATCAGAAAATATATATTCGATAACATCATACAAGAAATAAAGGGGATTTGATGTGTATATGAATGCTTGAAAATATAGTTCACTTGATATTTACAAAATTTAATGAAAATATAACATTAAAGGTGCATTAAACTGAAATTATGTTGAAATATATAGAAATTATATGTTACAATACAAAATATTAGGAATATGGTAAAGTGTGTTTCTTGTCTAAAAGCAATGTATTCTAATATCAAGAAAAAAATACCTAAATGAAGCTGACACCGACAAGGAAATAATACATTATCATACTGAAGATTTAGTTTTCCTATTTGTCAGAATTTAAAATATATCTCAGCATTAATATTGCCATTCCCAAAGAAAAAAATGTATAATTTTGATATGACAGAAGCGTATAATCCTATTAATAAATACAAAATAATACTAAAATCATAACCATAAATGCAGAGAAAACATTAAATTTCCGTTTCTAAGTGATACCCAGAAGATCAAATATACGATTTTTCCATAAAATGTTAAAACAAATCCATCTTAATTTTTTTAAATAAAATCGATCTAAATGTTATTAAAAATCAATTTCAGACCGAATACATTATTTTATTCGATTTAAGTCGGAAAGAGCAATGACGAGGAAGGAAAATCGAGACATATAGAACGACTGCATCATTTAGTTTCGTAAAAGAGCAATTCGTTCTAATGCACTTAATATGCGCACGTGCTTTCGGATTCAAAAAGCATTTTTCGCATTAAAAATGCTTAAATTTGACAGAGATTCAACGACTCCAGTTTCCTGCGATTATATGAATGTTTCATTTTAAGTTTATAAATGTTTAAATTGTAAGTAGATGGTTCCGGTTAATGGCCACAAAGCACACACTTCTTCCTACAAAATAGCTATTTCTCAAAACAAATTTATACAATATACCTACAGAATCATATATATACATAATTTTGTGAAAATTCAATAAATAAATTCATTTTTTTTCAAGAGCAAGAAATTAATAATGCAGAGTAAAAATAAAAACAAAACCAAGTAAAATAATAGTGAAACTGAAATATAACGAATTGCCGTAACAACCATCAGGGGATTGACGCTAAGAGAAGTGCAACAAATACCCATGTCTCTGATCAATTTCACTATTTAGTAACGCCAAAAGCAGTTTTCTTAATAATAAATACATGCCAATGAATTAAGTATTTAAATTAAATAAAGTTCAGTTGTAAATTAAATTAGTCCAATTTCTATATAACTATGATTTTTCGGTTCTATTAGAACAAATGGATGAAGCAAAATGACTTGAAGGTATTTTTAGGATGAAAATTGTCAGAAGAAGCAAAAACTATAAATTGAATAAGATAAGCTATCTGTTTCAAGAAAAAATGGCTGAAAAAGTAAAACTGGATTCAGGTTAAAAAATAATCATAATAATAATCCTTTTAGTAAAGCTTAAGCGAAGATGAGAAAATTTGACTAATTTAAGTATACTATTATGAAATATAACAATTGTTAAAAAACGATGCAAAATAATTTTTAGACCAAAAACAATTTAAAATGCATGCAGTCTTTACCAAAAACACATTAAAGCGCGATGCACCTCATACACAGCAGGCTTTGTAAACAATCTAACCACATTTTTGTTACTTTATTTATTGATTATTAAAATTATTTTTGTCTTATTAATATAGCTGTTTGTCGCACTTTTGATAACCCGAAACCCATGAGAATATGTTATGAGAAATGTGATATTTCCTTTTGGTTTTTTTAGCTTTTATTTTTCCTTTGGAGTATAAAATTTTCCTCTTGTTTTTGATTTTGCTTCTTGACTTTCATTCTTCAGTGTTAAGTTCTTGTTTTTCCAGGGAAGAAAAATTTATTTTCATAAATAAATATGAATTTATTTATGAAATTTGGGCAAAGTTTCTTTTACGACCGTGCTATTACAGTGTCAAGAATGAAAACCAAAGAGGTCTGTTTATCAAATGAAATAGCACTTCTTACCGTAACTCCTGTTTGTCGGACTGGCGGACTTCAGTCAGGTGAGTATCCACGGCTATCCTGTATACCTCCAGACACGTCTTCGCTGGTCATCGAAACTTAGTTCGAAGCAGGTCTCATTGCTAAAAACAATTTTACTCTACCCTTTGAATGCACCGCCCTGCGAATTGTCCAGGTCGAATGCGCTTGGCAAAACTAAAAAACGCCTGGAGGTGAGCAACAGAAAAGGGCAGTTGGCGCAGCCTCTTCGCTGATCACTGATCAGTGGTCACTGGTATCTCGGTTATACGTATGGTCACAGGATAAGAACGCTGCGAATAAGGGGCTGTGAGCGCCTATCGGACAACGAGCATCCTTGCGCTCTGTCGTCGTCTTGGTCGAACACTAGGTTAAGGTTCTTCCACTCCTGCCAACATCGTCGAATGATAGCATCGCTCCGACCCCTTGTAGAGTTGCGCGCCTCCAACCTGCACGCAACCAAGAGGTGACTGTTGAAACTGGAAAATAGACAGAGTCTTGCTAAGGGTTTAAGTCCCTTTTTATTCAACTTAAGAAATTACAATTGCGTGCTCTTGTCGCTCACAAACTACGCCGACCCGGCGGTAAAATAAAAATAAGAACCTGAAAAGAAAATAATAACAAGACTCTAACTACGAGGCTCTCTAAAAGTAACTAACCTCACCGCGTTTTACAATACCGCTGCTAATTCAACTAACTTTGAATATCACGTTGAACGATTAACAATTCTCCGAGGCAAGCACACAGGCCGAAACGCGGGGTTCTTCAATTTCTGGCTAACTACCTCCGCGCTCGTGAAGTAAGAACAGCACACCTCGAACTCGTTTGATTTCTATTTAACTCAGAACACTTCCGCTGATAATTTGAATCCTTGTGCGTTCTACTAAAATTTACATACTCTGGCATTGGCAGTTCCAGGGGAAAGTAAGGCTTGACAGGAAAGATAGTTTAAACTTAAAATAAATGTTAGTTAAAATAAATATAAACCCTACACCCTAAATGTCTAATGATCCTGCAGTTTGACCCTCCTGCTTTCTTTAGTCAAGTTGCATGTCCTCTATTAAATAACGACATTTGCTCATACTGTTCGCGAACCCGGCTTCGAGATACTGGTACAATCCACGTAGGTCGACGGAACTACATTCTCATGGAAGATATGCCTTAGTATACCGTACTACAGGGTGGGTCAAATAAGACCTACTAATATTAAACATGGATAACTCTTGTAATAATTACTTATTTTGATTAATTTTTTATATGTTAAATATATTATATGGAAATTATGTATGAAATATGACATCAGACAAATGTCCACCATTTTTTTCGATACAGAGATTGGCTCTGTATCATTACGTGGTGTAATGGAAAACTAACGCATTTTCCATTACACCACGTAATGTTTCTGGTTGTAGGCTCAGCATTTCGTCTCGAATATTCTGCTTCAGCTGTCTAATAGTATCTGGCTTGTTAAAATACACTTTGTCTTTTAAATATTCCCATAAAAAATGGATTCTTCTCCGCCATTGGCAGCAAAAAGTTTTCAATCACTGTTCTGTTAGAAGCTCCGAGTTTTGAAAGACAAATGTAACTTAGAGATTTGAAGCATTGGCTCGGTATTTTCTTAGGCTTGAATTGTTCGAATTGAATTCTTATTCATAAAATAATGCTCACTTGATAGATGCTTTTCCAGCTGCAGTTGGTCCTATTTCTATGAAGAAAATTGGCAAAGTTTCGTTTTGATCGCCTCTGATTCTGATAAGTTGCTTTACATTCAACACTGGATGTTCCTGGAGTACCTTAATTTTCTATTTTTTTTTTTTTTTTTTTTTCGCGCTTATGGAAACTTTTTTAGGACTGCTTTTATTGTGCACTGCTTTTTGAGCACTGCTTCTGAAATGATAGGAATGATGTTGAGTTTGTTTCTGCTGTAACAGTATGCTGACGCTTCTGTAATCATCAGAACGTTTCAGGTAAAGGAAGATGGAATCCCTTTTCATGGAGGCTTCATATTCGTCCTTGCAGATCAGTCTTATTTCTTCATCCATACAGCAAATTTAGTTCATACTAGTTACTACCAGAGCAGGGTATCTTTCTTCAATCTTGTTGAAATCGTTTTCTGATTTTTTTTTTTTTTTTTCTGTTAGCGAAGAAATTTATTTCGTTGTATAATCTCCATGGATTTATCTGGTTTACCTTTCTTCTCTCTTGGTTGATTGCTATTCTAATTCTGTTATTTCTGTAGCTTCTTTGGGAGTTCTTTTATTTCGCTTTGGGTTTTTATTTCATCTTCTTCAGCTGTTTGGCTTCATTTCCGCCACTTAATAGACATCCCTGATGAAAGCTGTGTTTTGTTATGCTTGCTTTTGGCCTTGAAATTTTGCTCATTCTTCGTGGGATTCTAAATAAAATTACTAATGTTAAGTTTCGAAGTCACTTTTTTACTCCATTTTCTGAACTCATTTTCGGAGCTATCAAACAAATCATCTTCTTCTGCCCCTCTGAAGAGAGCCATCTGAAATTAGGTTGAAATACTAAGAAATTACCAGTGGAAAGCTAAAAAGCATGTCGCTTCAGGATACGCTGTCGCTGCTCTGAGCCTTAGAATTGGAACGTCCTCAGTTTTATGCACCATTTGGATGCAACGCTGCAGTGCCTGGAGCTCCAGCTAATAAGCCACTGACCACTAAAAGTTAATGATTTGCCTACTCGACAGTAAGGTATAAGCATATGCAATTTCGTTCCATTTACATTCCTTATTGGTGCGTCGCATTTTATGATACAGAGCAGGGGCTTTCAAGCAGGGAAACTTCCAGGAACGAATTTCATAGTTTTAGAGGTGAATACGTTCATTCCCACCCTCGAATCTGTATTAAGCTGAAATAGAACTGAAGAGTACTGTTTGCATTGAAAAGAAATAGAGCATTATTTAATTTTTAATAGATTGATGTTGCTGTCATTGGGGCTGTGGTTATAGTTGCAACTCTCACCATCGTGGTACTGTGGTGGTTACTGTAGTACGATGCCGGAGGCTCAGAATGCTGGCTAGGATGGCTTTTGAAGCCACGAACGGTAGTAGGAGTCCATAAAGAGTGAGATTCCATTACCGGCCATGATCCACCATTGAGCAACTGCAATGGATCGACTCGCAGACAAGTGTCTGAAGACGGAATGATTAAATTTAAGATTGTTCACTTTCATGCACGGGTTTCCATGGGCGCTGCTGCGTACTATCACTCTTAATATTTGCAAAAAGATAAATAAATAAATAAAAATAAAAAATAAATTAATTAATTAAAAAAAGATTACATAATTTGATTTGGGTCTAATAGATGTGTCTCACTGACTGCAAGTCAGAATGTGCATAAACTTGGCAAAGACTTTTCGCTTTTCACTGTATTATTAAAGTTACTGTAAAAGCTATTGTAAATGTATATATAGATATATACCATATAAAGGTTCTACCAACAATTTTCAGCGAACATAATGTCGACCGCTTTTAATATCTACTCGCCGGCTCTGCACATCCGGACTTTTAACATCTAGCAAATGAATTGATGTTTTCTAGCAGTTAATAATATAGAACCAATGACTCGCATGCCAATGTTGAAATACCACGAATTTTTTTATGATATGATAGCGGTAACAATCACATGACAAAAGTAATTATTCATGTTTCAGTTTAGTTCAGCCTTTACACTCATGCGAGCAAGTGTGCTGAGTTACTTTATTCCATCATTTTAGAAAATTTTGGTGACTTTAACTCATTAAAAAGTGTCTAGCAATAACTTCATTCATAGTTTTTGTGTCTGAGTATTCTTGAAAAACTTCTTTAAAATGCCTTAAAATATTAGTTATTGATAAGCCAAATAATAAAAAATAAATAAAAACAAAAACACGGGGCACAATAAGTTTAATCTCATTAATATAAAAAAATAATGTTAAGTCCGAAAGAAAACTTGGATACTTTGCGAATAACAAACCAATAAAGTATTACTAGTTTTTATTTGTTGTACCTCTTATACCGGATTGTGATTTTACTGAATTGCGTTTGTTAAGATATTACACGAAAAGCGTATTAAATCAGGTATTTTAAGCATTTGTGCTTGACAAGTTTTTCCGTCAGTGGTCTAACTAAAAGTTGGTCTTGGGATCTGCAAGATTTTAAATGCTTTACAGTACCAAACTTCTTTTTTCATAACTGGATATCTTCAGTTCAGGGAATTCAGGCATGTATTTATATAAGTTTATCTTTTTTCTGTGCAATCATTATTAATGTATTTTATTGGTTTTGTCTACAGTTACTGCCATTAGAACAAAAATATCAGATATCACGATTTATTGCATAATGAAAAGAAAATCTCAGCTCTGCATGACATCGCTATTGCGTGCGTGCAAGTTACGTTACATAGGAGATCCGGGTGTTGTTTCTCCTGAATTGCCTACAATTCAACCCACCTCACCGTTTCGTAATTACATACGAGCTCAATTCCTCCCAATTCCCTGCAGAATCATAGTCAGTGTGGACGCATTTGAATCCTCCTTCTTTATCTTCTTCTTTTATTGGTCCTAATTGTTTTAAGATTCATTTTTTACAGCTTGAAAATACTAGACTAGCTACAGCCGTTGGCAAGCTTTAATCTGAGGTTTCCGGGCTGCATTGCCATCCCCCTCTTCCCATTTTAAGGTCTTATTCAAGATGTGTACGGCGGTCTTGCGATCTCATAGAAATGATGATTCAATAACAATGATAGGACAGACAAAAAAGGTGATTCTAAAAAATCTGCTTTAGTTTTTTTCCCCGCTTAAATACAAGATTAGAGAACTAACATTCCGTTTACTAAACATCCTTCTCCCCACTTTTTTTTAATGAAGAGATTAAGTCAATGCTTTACAGATAAAGTCTTCTTTTTTGTCCTTTCGAACGTGAGCTTTACCAGGATAATTTGGTGGTAAGAGAATACTGCTAGGAAAATAACTAGTTTGAGAGTTAATAATGTTTTACCCATGTGTTTGTGTAACTTGGATCAATGAATGCCGTTATTAGGAAAAATCAGATGCGCAGTCGCAATATCATCAGATAAAATTCATTCTTTAAATTGCCTTTATTTAATTCAGAAACATGTTTCCCTTAAGTTATTTACTTCAAGTCAACTTAATCTTCTAGAAACAGCAGGACTAGAAAGTGATGACAGCAAATAAACGGAGGGGGGGGGACGAAGAAAAAAAGGAAAGGAAATCTAAAAGGCTTCAGATTTTTCGTCGCACCAAGAGGGTTTGTTAAGGTATTACATGCTCTCGTTGAGCTCATAGTTAATCTATCTGCTCTTGGATCCACTGCTGCTTACCAAATGTGGGGTCTTTTTAACTTTATTATTAAACATAATCTTATTCGCACTTACTCCACAGTAAATTCAATGGCAAAAATCACAAAATTGTTAAAAGCAGCATATACTCAAAATTCCCCACACAGCCTTACCATATACATTTTAGCTCAAATGACCAATTATTCTCGAACCTCACTTTTGTGCCGAATCAATTTGATGTCTGTTTCACTTTTCAATTAACTAGATGCTGGTGTGGCCAGACAGTTGCTATTAAAAAAAAGTATACCTCCTGTTTTTAATGAATCCAGCTAGAGTAATTTCAAAATTCCAGCTGATTAAGTAAAAATACACAGAACTGCATTTATTGCTTTTAAACCACTTAGTTTGTTAATCAATAACAGGCAGATTAAATTTAAAAAAAAAAAATTAATATCTTACGCTTTGCTAAATGACAACAAATTGACACGTAGGAGTTGAAAATATTTTATATCGTATATCTTTAGAAATCTTTAGAATTCTGATTTGTATTTAAGAATGCATCCTTTGGCATACGCACAAAAATGCGAAACATCGAGCAAACTCCAAATTGAATAGAGAACCTAAGTTTCCCTCCAAGCAGTGAAGTAAGCAGTGATGTTATGGTTGTTTTTCTAATGAAGGCAATAAGCTATTTTCGACCGGTGGCTTAGCGGTAAATCACATCATGACAAACTACATGCGAGGCGTTGTGGATTCGACTCCTGCTTTTTAAAAATAATTGGAAAGATACTGTCATGAAATTAAATATTGGAAGCAATTAAAAATGTGTGAATGTGAAAAATGTTCAATTAAAACCAATTACAGATTAAATAAATAAAAATAACGAAGGAAAATTTATTAAAAATTATGTCATTCCAAACACGTGTTTCAAAAGGTCGTTGCGACATTGTATGTAAATTTGAAATCAAATTCGCCGTTGCCACGAAATGAAACCCTGGGGAAAAAAAACTTTGTTGCCACAAAACAAAAACGAAACTTTGAAAAATAATGTAATTCATCATGTCTATGTTATATCTGGATGGATCCAAGATGGCGGTAGATGTGTTATATCTAGCTGTCACGTGATTGAGGGGGAGATTTAAGCCGCGCCCATGTATAGCATCGGCGTAGGCCGAGTGCCCTCTTTTACCGCTAACATTTATTTCCCAACCGTCAAGAATTCCGGAGAAGGCATGAATGTTTGTAAATGTATAGTGTGTGTGCAGCATGGGAACGTTTAAAAGTTGAGGCGACCCGCAAGTCTCCTAGAGTGGTTGGTGGTAAGCCAAGAAAGGTCGGAGTCCCTTGAATCCCCTCCTCTGAGACGCTCTCCTTCAATACTGAGACGAAACTGAGCATAAAGTCGGAATGTTACCTGTATGGTGCTCAAGATTCTGGCGAACAACAAATGTAATCTTGTACTCCTTACCACGAGAATAATTTGTGTGCTTTTTTTGATTACATCAGACAAGCGCGATTAGTAACAAAAACAACATTTACTATCCTTGCTGTGTATTTCTATTTGTTTAATACATTATTATTTACTTTTAGGATTTATTTTTATATTAATTTACATTCGTATTTAACATTATTTGTCATTAATGTTTCTAATTAATTTTTTGTGCAAATTATTTGATTGCCTTTCGAAAGGTGTCTGGCAATTTTAATTTTAGAATTTAAGTCCTATTCGCTTAATTGAACAAGTTGAATTTTGTTACGGCTGACGATTTATTGTCAATAACTTAAGTAACATTGTCAGGCCTACTGTTCCTTCTAATTGCCTTTGGAAACATCTGCTAATCCTGAATGGGAGCAGGGAGCTTACTGAAACTATGCTCTTGTGTGTGTAAAAGATACAGAACAAAGGCGAAGTGTTAACTTTATAAGGTATTTGTCCCGCCTTCTTGGCATGCCTTCGTGGTGTAGTGGTCTGCATGCCGGGCGCGTATTTCCAGAGGTCCGCAGTTCGATTCCTGGCGAAGGCTGTTGCTCATTTTTAATCTCTCCGGCATCGAAATAACATAATGTCTCTACAACTTTATCCTTTATTTCTCACAGCGTACAGTCCTTCCCGCTCTTCGGAATACAGAGACCAGCACTTATGGTGTAAAACGTAAAAAAAAAATAAGAAGTAAAACTAAACTAAATAAGAACTAAACTTAGATACTTTACAAGGACTAGCGACGCAAAGATTGGCCTTTTAACACTACGTATGTAGTGAGCGGAAAGCAAAAGACTACAATACGTCTTCGATTATCAGCGAGAACTAAGTTCTGGCCTTAAAGGCAGACAGAAACTGACTGAAAAGCACACGCGTGGTAAGGCAGCGAGAAGTATCTCTCTCTCTCTCTCTCTCTCTCTTGGTTAAAAGCCATATCTTAAATACTTATACAGTTTGCAACCACATTAGCATAAACAATTCTTTCGCGCTTATTCTGGCCAGAAATGGAAAATAAGAGAGGAGAGCAAAGTTTTAAAGTAAAGTAAGCATTAAACTTAAAATCCTTATAACATAAGAATAAGCAAAGTTAATAAAAACAAGGAAAAAAGAACTCTTCACTTTGTAGAATAGTTGAAAAAGAAAACTAAATTGCATCTTTAGACTTCTGGTGATACTTGCTATCCTAGAACACAAACTACAGCTTCGAAATAAAAGCTCAGTATTTAATTCGAAAGGTTGAAAATCAGTCGGAAAAACTGCTTACTAAAATTAAATGATTTCACCTAAATTTTGCTTTACTAATAGCATTTTCAAACAGTTTATCACTACAGGTAAGGAAACCAGTTCCTGGGTCGCCAACTACCTCTTCTTGAATACTATTAATTAAATATGTTTCCTTCTGGAGTTGGAAAGAAGGACACTAAAACTTTAAAAAAAAGTTGTTAGTCTAATATAAAACTTCTGAAAATTTTGTTTGGAACTTAAAAGCGATCAAGTGAAAATAAGAGCTATCAATCCCCATATTAGTATGTTATACTAATATGCTATACACATGAAAAAAATTTGCTTTGAAAAATTAGAACTTAATTAATTTATTCCGCTCAGCGAAGAATGTTTTATTATAAATTATGCATTTACTTCCTTGTACGAAGTGAACAAAGTATTGTAATCCCAAATGGCAACAGAAATATCCATTTTTACCATTCCCGAATCAATTTTATCTATTTTTTCGTGACATACTGATATGATAAAAGACCTTTTTTTTCTAAAACGGATTGTAAAACTGATTCAAAATGGATTTATATATATATATATATATATATATATATACCCGGCTTAAAAGTCCTTATCCAACTTTTATCTTCCTAATCGATAGTAGTAGTATATTTCAAAATTTCAAAAGTGTTTTAAATAACGAAAATATTCATATTTTGGCAAAATCCATACATATAAAGAAGAAAGTTTGTATGTTTGTCCTCTAATAACTCAGTCACGACTACAGCTATCATCACCAAACTTTCTACAATTCTTTTGTGGGTCCTGGAAACGGTCGACGTCCATTTTTTTTTTCCAAAAAAGAATAGCTAAAATCAGAGATATTAATTAAAATCTCGGAAAAACGATAATTTTCGCCCTCATTTTTCCGAATGCCAACAGTCTCGCAAGCTGGAGATGAAAATCTACCACTGCTCGCTTTCAAATCCTATAGTTTGTTAATAAATTTTTTTTAAGCTTTACAATGAAATAAAAATAGCATTGCCAAACATTAAATACATTATTCCCAATTCCAAAAATTCGTGGGAAGATATTTCGGCGATTTTCATCTTCGTACGACTTTTTAATCAGCCGAAATACCAGTTAAAACTCTGAAAGCGCTAATTTTCGCACTCATTTTTTCCGAGTGGCAACAGTGTCGCGCGTTGGAGATAAAAATGCTTTTATTTCGAAAAGTGTTACTACTGCTCGCTTTCAAATATAGTTTGTTGATCAAACATTTGTAAATTTTACAAAATCTATACATGTAAAAAATAATGTATGTTTGCGTTTTTTTTTTTTTTTTTTTTTTTTTTTTTTTTCGTTATTGATTTCTGATCAAATATGATAAATTTAATTTTTTGCCACATTTAATCGACTAAAATTTAATATAGGTGAAATATTGGATGGAAATTGACCTTTTATGACCATTTGATTAGAAAGACGAAAATCATTAAAAACTGTGTGCCATTGTTGCTGATATATTGAGAGAGAATTAGCTTTTTTTTCTATCAACATTTTTTATGTTGGTTCCATATCGCATCGTACTGAAAAATGTATGCGTATGATTTGTATTTTTTGCATCGTTATTAGAGAAGGATTTCAGTAGTACCGTTCTCTCTGTTATTAGGATATATTACTTTATATCTAATTTAACTGTCATCGGGTACTTTCGCTAGTTAAAAATAATCCATAAAAAGCGAAATCTAGCTTTTAATGTTGTCTCCGATTCCCATATTTATAACTGGGAACGTTTCGCACTGGTTAGGCAAAAATAAAAATACAAGAAATTTGACTCCCGTATGACAAAAAATTACCGGGATATTTAATTTAGAAATTTGCTATTTTCGATATCATTTTCAACTGACTTTGAGGGGCTTGCTAATTAAGTTGGAATAATTCAACGAAATAAGCTTAAATTAAGTGCAACATAATATGCGTATCATTTACTAAGAAGGAACTTATGTGGTGTCTGCATCTGTTTCATAATTTGTGTTGGCCCACAAGTTGTTTTATACTGAAACTATACACTTTTTAAAAGCAGTTAAATGTCAAAAGCATAAAAATGATTAGAAAAAAAAGAAATAGTTGAACCTATCGCTCATCAAAACTTCTTTATTCAAAAATATTTTATGAGAACAAATTAAAGAAAACTCCATTATGTAAAACTGGATCATTGGATTTAAAGTCAAAAATCGTAAAGAACAATATTTGGTCAATTACCATCAGTTGAGATATTAATTAATTAGCTCACGGATTGCAAAGCTTAATGGCATACGCTACCTCCTGCCCCCCCCAAATTAAATGTCTGTAAACTATTCCACTTATATAAACTATAATAATTAATTTTATTTAGCATGGAATGAACTCAGACAGCACTGAGAGAGGGGGAATTCTATTGTTTATTTGAAACATGCTTTTCAGAAGTCTACAATAATTTATGTAATCGTACTTATTACACTCAGTATTTCAAGTTAAAAAAAAAACTATAAATAATTTAAGTTAACTATATGAATTAAGTAAGATATTGAACAATTTATAGCAATATCAAACAACAAGTTTTAATTAATTTTTTACAAATGTCTTACATTTCATTTTTTGCATTAATAAAATATTATTAAAAATAAAAAAACTTTCCGTTGTTTCAAAAGTCAGATTTGAATTCTATAATCAGATGAGCCTAAGTTTGGCCTTAAGTATCCATTTAAAGGATACATACTTGAAGCTAATGATAGTTTTAGCATTATATGATGAAAGTCAAAAAAGGATTCATAACTTAAACATCATACGTTTTCTTCCTACAGGGAAGTAAAAACTGTGCCTTTCTAAAAAAAGAGTTTACTGATTAAAATATCTATGTATTACCTTTCCAGGAGAGAGGCTCGTTCTTTTCATGAATGTATAATAATTTACTTCTATAATTTATGAATACCTCAAATGAGAGATAAAAATGATTTTTTATATATTACCAACAATAGGATGGTTTTGATTTTCTGAACGTTAACTTTACGTATCGAGTGTGAAACATAAAATGCAGGATTTAATTTTTTAAAAATCTTGCAGTCTTGGTAGTTCATCAAGTATATGGCAGCTTTTAAGTTAGAGCGCACTTACTCTAATATTAGTTGAAATAAAATTTTTCATTACAAAAGCATGCTCACATGTAATATAAATATAATAAACTTAATTGTTTCGTCAGCTTGTCTCTTAACATATATTCTGCTTTGAGTTCACGCGGCCAAATATTACCCGCAAGAACATTATTCAAGCTCTAGTAATTAATAACTCTTTTTCCTTAGTATATAAATAAATAACAAACTTTATAGACTTGTTTTGACCGCCAACTTATGAAATAAACAGCTCTAATATATACTGCATTTATACAATCAAGACGATAAACTGTTGCGGTGGTGTGGGGTGGGGATGAGAAAGAGGAATCTCTCCGATCAGTATCGACAAAGCGACATCGGTAAAACGAGGGACAGAAGTACCCTTATCAATCGAACCAATCACCCTGCCTCCACCCCTTCTATTAACCCACCATAACAACCACTCCTTCCTTTTACAAAGCCAACGATATGTAGCGAAAAGCGTGCCTGGAGCCCCCCTTTTGCAGCTCGTGATGTACACTCTCCAGATGGCACAGCCCCCGCATTCATCTTGATCAACGTCAGAGCGAGTGGGGCTCTCTCGCCCTGGGATCAGCCACCGATGGCCCATTAATGGGTCAGGCGAGTCGGTTATTGAAACTATCAATTTCTCATAGGGCTAAGGGGATGGGCATCGTTTAGGTGACACGTGGGCGCACGTCCAACCGGCCATGTGGACAGAGTGGGAGTGAATTAGTAATGACCGATAGAAGCGTTTTGATGGCACCGTTGGGTGCAACAGTTGCAGTTGTTGGTCAAGCGTCGCATGTCCTAGCGGTTTATCTCTCTATCTCTCCCACTCCTTCCATTTATCCACTATACATCAGAATTATTCTTGAGGCGTGTAATAATAAAGCCATCATCCCGCTACAAGGGGCGCGTGCTTTAACACCCGCAGTTTCAGGACAAAAAACCACTAGATCTAGTTAACTTCATACTGTCGAAGATGATTTAAATTAGAATGTCTGCGTATGAGAAAAGAAGGTACGCTTTATAAACGTGATAGATATTTCTGATAAATATGTTTTATATAATCATGCAATGGATGTTATTCCAGTACAAGTTTTCACTTTAAATATAAATCAGATTTGAATAAACATAATCCTTCAATAGAAGTATGCGGTTAAAGATCCTCCCCGAGGCAGAAATTTTATATTATTCTACTGCTTTTGTATGTAAATTTGCTAAAATGATGTATTTATATTATAAAATAAACACTTATTTTTAAAAAATAAGGAAATTAAAAGAGAAGATATTCACTTAAGGAAAAGAAATGCTTGCCTTTTTTAACTAACTTATTTCACCGTTACTTAACAGAAATGACGAGCATTTAAAATTTGGATTAGAAGAATGTTGCTGGTCTGAATAAGGAAATATGACTATACTCTTCAAGCGAAGCTTTAAATGTAAGAGCAAAAGCTGTCAAAACTCAAGCAGCTTTTCAGATAAATTCTAAGCATTCAGTTATGAACTAGTACAAACGTAAATTGCAAGTAACTAGCAATCGTAACCTTTTTCTAGTTGTTTAATTCGTAATAACTCAAATATGTTTCTGCGAAAAATCGAGTTTGAAAATTCAAAGGCAATAAGATAATTTAGCTGGTTAGTTATTAACTTAATTATTTTAATGCACGCAGGGAATATCTGCCTCAAGATATTATCTTCATGCAGAACTTTCTTAGGTAAATTGGATCGTGACCAGATGACTCTCCACAAACCATGTAACCTGTCTACTTCGAGCACCCGAACCCAAGATAATACCAGTGTTTAGCAGACTTAACCGCTCAGGAGTGGAGTGTTAAGATAGCTTAAACTCAGCTAAAATAGTTACCATTAATTATACAAAACTTAGAAATGCTCTTAAATACATGCACTTCATACGCGTTAAATGCATAATTATGTGCATGCGTGTAATTATAATTATTTGCATATTGTCAAATGGACTCATTCTTAAAAAGCAACTGTCATTGAATCATACATCTGTCATAGATTTTGGCGTAGATAATTTACGTCCAAAACAACCAAGCAGAATGTTAAGCAGTATTTCCTAGATGATGTACGTATCATCAAGTTCCTTCGTAAGAATATATCGAACTTGTATCTAATACCGTTCAAAACGGTTCTACCACTGAAAACTTAGAATGAAGCCATTAATGAATTTCATTTGAGAGAGTCTTTAGCAAATTCGCAAAACTTACAGAAGTGTTTTATCTGCACTTTCTGCTCAATAACCTACTGTATAGAGCAGCATTTCTCAAATGTGGTTCACGGACCACACGTGGTACTCGAAGCCTGCCCTTGTAGCCCTCCTCAATTAAAATAAATAAATAAATAAATAAATAAAAATAAAATTCGAATTAATTACTTACACCACATTATAGCCGAAATTCTTAGACCTTGGAAAATACACATGGCAATCATGTGACACCCTTTTTCTTCTATGATTAATATTTTATGAAATTTGTTACCGGTTATTCTACCTGCAAACTTTCCATTCTAGTCTTAGCAACAAAAGAGGGATTTAAAGCACTGTGGCTGTAGTGCTTCTTACCAGCAGACATCCAAACAAAAAACAACTAGCCACAGGATCATATATCTCATTAAAGTAATGTCTATACTACAATATTAGTTTAATTTTTAGTTAATAAGATAAATATTATTCAAATTTTAATAACGTTGAATTATTCAAAATGAGCATAAATTTATTCAATTAACATAATTATTTAATAACAGTACAAAATTAAATAAATTTTCTTTATACATATTTTTAAACTATAAGTATACTGGTAGTAACGTATGCTTAAAAAATTGTTTTTAAGAAAGACAATAAGTTGGCCACAGAAATATTCTAATCCTTAAAAGTGGTCCCCACATGAAAGAAGTTTCAGAAACGCTAGTATAAAGACATTAAATCACTTTATGTTGAGACAAGTTGCATTAGTATGCCAATTCTTTGAGATGAGGTTTAGTTACTTCTTTACATTTGCTTTAGGAATAATAACGAGAAAAAAAACCCTCTTAAATTGTAGGTGGAATAACTATCATTGCTCTTAAATTGTAATTGGAATAACTATCCTTGTTGAACGAAAATTCCGAATGAAGTAGTAAAATTTTTGCCATATGTGTACAAGACCTTCATTATTTATAAAGTCGTTGCATTTTTCAAGCTATTGTACCATCAAAGAAAGTTTTCCGGGCACTTCATTATTGTCCTTTTGGGTTTATGCCTGGTATAAGTATCCCACGATCGCATATAATGCAGTACAAATTTTGCTTCTGTTTCAATGACATTTAAAGAAATTAACATATTCCATATTAGAAAAAGTGAAATTTAAGCAAAGAAACAGACTATTATATATGAAGATAATCGCTAATTTCACAGAAAAGAAATAACATTTTGACAAAGTTGTGCAACACCCCAAGCATAGTATTCACATTAATTAGTTGAATGTTAATAACATAATAATAGTAAATACGCTTAGCACATGTATTTAGTTATGTGTATCATTAACCAAAAGGACTAGTTATCATTACATTAAATAATTTCTGCCAAATGTGTCACCAATGGATATCAAATACTTGCAGAATCAGTCATAAAAACAAAAGAGGGAATTATATACATCAAGCGTGCTGAGTGAGAATGCACTTAAATACATTTATAATAATTTCTTTATTAACATTTTGAGAGCAAGATGTCCCCTTTTAGTGTTAACTATTGTCTGTTTTGTCTAAAATAGAAGCGATATTATCCTTTTAATGCAATAAGTAGAACTTCTCTGCGTTTTATTTAGAAGTCAGAGTAGTTCTACTAATTGCATTAAACTTTAAATATTTTCATTATAAATAAAATAAAGGCTAGTCTCAACAACATTATAAACATTTTTGTAGAAATTTGAAATAAACTAAAGTCTCAATTTCTAACGAGATCATTTGTATATCTTCTGAAAATTACAATAAACTCTGTAATAGTATTTTATAATTCTCATCTTTCTTTGTTCAATTTCTTGATATCATCGAAAGCAACATCGACAACTTCCCTAAAATGTTAGACCATAAATTTTCAGCAGGTGATTGCAGACACGGTCAATATTTCAACAATTCCTCGCTTTCAGATTTGTCTATTTTCACTGCAGGTTCCTGAACTAAAATTATAGATAAGCATTTTTCACCTCCAGACTTGGATTTGTCGATTGGGTGCTCCTGCCCTCTACTAATTGCCACTAGGGAGGAGGTTAGTATGAAGTATTTATTTTTGTAGCATAATAATTAGACAATTAATCTGGTAATTCGAATATCTCGAGTTGGAGGAAAGTAAGGATACAGTTATAAGGAATTTCTGCCACCTTTTTGGCGTGCCTTCGTGGTGTAGTGGTTCTACACGCTGGGCCGGTATTCAGAGGACCGTGGTTCGACTCCCGAAGAAGGCTTTCTTCATTTTTCACATCTCTTGCTTCCAAAGTACCTAATGTCTCTACAAACTTATTGAATATTAGCTAATCTATGTAAATATCTAATTTTATCATCGATTTCGTCATAATTTCTTACATGATTCGCGATTACCATGTGTAAGTTTTCATATTTTCTTTTTTTACTTTAGTACTCGCTGTATTTACAATAGCTAGTAATAAACGTTGACAGGCTTAATCTTTTTTCAATCCGTCAAACAAAAACCACATACTAGGAAGGCTACAATTAAATAACGAATTTAGTACTTTATGAAGCTTTCGTAATAATTTGTTGTTTTAGAAGAATTTTCGAAGGCTGCTTCATAATGATTCCACACTTCGATTGGAAACTGTGGTCTTCTAGAACTTTTTTGGCTCCAAACTTAAATAACTACAATCAAACATCAATTTCTATAGATACACATCAAAAGTACGCAAAAATAAAGTAAATAAAAAAATAAAAATAAACTATTGGCAGTTACAAGAAAAAAAAAATGTCGTACAGGGGTCAGTGGTATAAAATATTACAGTGCATGCAAAATTTTACTATAGTTTTCATTCTTTATATATATTGCCCCTGAAAAGGTTAATATGAGCATTTGTCCAATATTTTTTTCAAATGATCAAATAAGTTTTCTTTAATAAATTCAAGTAGGTGTCCGATGTTCAAATCGATTAATTATTGATTGATTAATGTAACGATATTTCTACGCATTATATTTATCAGTGGGCTTATTTCCATGTGAGCTTTTTTCCGTGTGAGCGCATTTCTAAGTGAGCATTTTTCCATGTGAGTATTGTTCTATGTGGGCATATTTCTGGGTGGGCTTTTTTCCTGTGAGCATTTATACCTATGAGCATTATTCCTGTGGGCTTTTTTCCTAGAACCGGCAAAAGTTTTACTATTTCATTCAGAATTTTCGTTCAAAAATCAGCTTATAAGGTACCGACCCACCTAACCAAACAAGTTGGTCTTATGGTCATAACAATTTCCTCCCTCCTTTCTGCATGCCTTTGTGGTGAGACGGTTGTACACTCGGCGCGTATTCCAGAGGTCCAGGTTCGAGTCCCAGCGAAGGTAATGCTCATTTTTCATGTTTCCACGATCAAAAACCTAATGACTCCACATGCTTAATAGATTTACGTTTAAAGATTGGTTCGAATTGCAAATAAATGAATAAATCGAATGATATTCAGCAATTAGTATCTCATAATAGAATCACCAGACCATAGAAAATTTCAAAATTGTACTTTCTAAATGTTTTATATCACTTTCATATAAATACTTCATTTATTATATTTTAATCTTTCTCTTTCTCTCCCAGCTTTTTCACTTGAAACAAGTGAACCTCCTCTGGCATCTGGTATCGTTTGGCCTCAGACCACCAGTCTTGATTCTGCTGTTTACTTTGCCCTTTAAAATTTTTTCTCGGTAAATGGAGGAACTTAATAATCTGCTTCGAAAATCTTAAATACTTAACTAATTTATCACAAAATATTTGAATTAGTTGTTTCTTTAACGTTAGTAACAAACATAAACTTTCAAATTACTTTTGATTCATTGTTTTTGGAAAGCTATCTTGAACAAGCTACTCCAAATTAAATGTTTTATCACCATTCATGGGATGACCTCAGAGTCCAGTGATGCCAAAGTCTGCATTCCACATTTCTAAAGAAAATATTGATAAAAGCATAATGACATATGCTTATTATTTTGTTTTACTGCTAGAATAAACCTCAAACGACATTAAAAGAAAATTTTGATCATTGCCACCAATGGCTGAGTGGTTCAGACCGCTGCAAAGACCGCTCAGAGAATTCGAGCTGGGCTCTACCAAAAGCGAACGGGCTCGCTGCATGGCTGGTTTTCGCGGTTATTCTCTGTGTGCAATGTGACTACAAGCCATGTTTTTTAAGAAAGTCATCCACAAAGGCATCTATTCCTTAGGCAGATAGATGTGGTATGCTTTAACATATTCAAATAACCTAAAATTAGCTTTAAGGTGGGAGAAACTCTCTGCTGGTTATAAGCTGACAAATTAAACGGTTCAGACAACTGATAGTTATTTAAAATAATTTAAACTCAGTTAATTCAACATTTAATATTACCTTATTGATTCAAATGTTCTCTATCCAGACACAAAGCAAAATCGCAAAAGTGGTGTTAAGTGAGACTACTTATGAAAAGAATAAAGCTCCTTTAAAATACTCTGCTTTCCTAGGAACTATTTGTTATCTTGAGTCAGTTGGTCAGTCAGTCCACCCACGATATCCTCCCATAAAAGAGACACATCAAAACAATCCTTCTTTCACTCTTAATTACTTCTAAACGAGTAATGATGATTGCATGAAAATTTGATTAAATGCCGTCAGAGTTTTCCGCTGAGAACGAAGCCTATTCTTCGCTAGACCTTCTGAACTCTGAGATCATTTTAAGTAATGGGACTAACGAATGACTTCATAATGATCCTGATGAGGGAGATACATGGTCACATCCTGTCCTTAACGACTTTGTGTTCCCTTGTCCCGAAACGGAAGCACTTGACTTTTAATTCTGACTACTAGGATGTTTATTGGAAAGATATCTTTCTTCTCGATGAAGAGTGACAGTTGATGAGCTTTTATCCGTCTCTCATGAGCAAAGGAAGAATTAAGCGCGGAGCAAATGAAGACATTGAAGACTCATTAAATTAATAATACGTTGTCTGATATATTCACTAATTCATATTTTTGATTAAGTTACATTAAACATTGATGGTTAGCTATACAAACCATAAATTTCAATAAAGAAATAGATCGATTTTATCTATCATACATCTGCATAACGCGGAATTCCTACTATCAGAATCTTTTTCTCCAAATCCCAATTGCTTACCTAATTGATTGGACAAAACGTTTTAATTATTGAACTAAATAGGTAGTTATCTCAATTATTCGACTAAGTAATCGAAACTTTTCTTTTGAAGAAAGGACAGGAAAAAATGGTCTATTTTTCCTATTCCTTGTCAAGATAAACTCCATTTGCTTCACCAACATTAGTTGCACATTTGTTACACCACTAAAGAGCTATATTTTTTTCCACGAATGAAATTCTGTCTTGGAAAAATGAAAATCGTAGTCACGATATACCTCAAAAAATGGTAGGCTAAAAGAATAGGAGGAATCTAGTAGTGGCCTTTGGCAAGTATTGCCACTACACTAAATATAAGAACATAAATTTACTCCGACGCACCCTTGGGCATTCCTGATTCTCAAGGTGTTACCATTAGTTAAGGTATATGATATTTATTTCTTAAAATTTAATCAGTCTGCTACTGATTACTGTAAATACCTTATTTAATTCTAACCAATTATTTTTAGTTTGCGAAACTTTCCTTTCTCTTCTGATTTCAGTTCCTGCCAGAATGTAAACTTTAATGACGTGTATGCAAATTCAATGTGAGTTCGGAAGCAATATTTGAGCAACGGTTTTTAAGAGTTTGTAGTAAGAAAGTTAGTTCCGAATTGATGCCGCGTGTTTGAAGTAGCCTTCTACGTGAATGGTTGGTGCTTAGTCACTCTCTTTAGATTATATTGATATTCTAGCTTCGGTTTTCCTGTGCGCAGCCGATTTAGCTGTTTAGATAAAGAAGGAGTCAGTCGTGTAGCCCATCTTATTTTATTATGATTTTACATTTTTATTTTCTGTTCGTGTTACTTAGCCACAAGTGGCGGTAAATTGTGAGCACCTAGTGAGGGTATTTTAGGTTAAGTTCAAATAAAAAGGTTATTTAAACCTTCTTCTGCAGTCATCTGTTCTTCCAAGACATAGCGAGAATTCGCTTGGTCTTTTCAGTAGGGTCTACCAGTCAATGCTCCCAAAATACACAAGCAGACTCTACATTATAAACTGAGAATTACAATAGTTAATGTGCTGACGTTAAAAGAAACAAAAGACCTTTAATTTACCTTTTCTATGCTATTCCTTTTCCTTTTCAGAGTGTTAGCATACATCAAAGCATAGTATCTTGCTCAGTACTTGGTTGCTTATCTTGCTCAGGAATAATAATAGTCATGAGAACCATCTAGACATCACAGTTAATAACAGTTTTTTAATATCGTTTTCTGATATTGTGCCACAGAATGCTGGATTTTGAGATGTGCAACCATGGACCAAGGACCAAGGATCTCGAAAACAGAAATGTTGAGGTATAATAATCCAACGTTTTCGGCAGAAACCATTCAGGAATCTAAGCAATATAGCTACATAGACGACTTCGCTGAGTGAAGGCAGGAGGCTGATCGGTCTGTAATTTTGCGGGACTTTAGGGTCCAACGCAGGTTTTAGAATGGGAATGACACAAGCATTCTTTCAGCTAGTAGAAAAATATTTTAGCCTTAGTATGGTGTTAACCAAAATTGCCAGAATATAAACTTGACAGGGAGATTTTTTATCATGCGATTAGAGATTTTATCCAATCCAGGCGCCTTCCCAGGTTTTGAGGTTACGAATAATAGTCACAAGCTCAGTCATGTTGGTTTTTATGTTTTCCTCGTTAGAATTAACAGAGGGGAGGAAGTTTTTAACCTTTTGTTGGACTTCATGCGTGTGCGGGGCACAGGAATCGAACATGAGTCCAGTGTTTGGTGAGAATTGTGTCTGAAGGCTATCAGCTAACCGCTCTGCCTTCTCAGTGTTAGTGAATGCCATCCGGTCATTGACCGTGCCCATTAGGGACGGGGAATGTCATGCTTTGGTTTGCATAGCCGAGTGCTAGCTTCCCAAAGGCTATTGTTAGAAGTCTTTAGGGACTTAATAGTTTGAGCAATTTTCATCTGAGTGTTTTCTGATGTCAGACTTAATCTCATTCTGGATTCTTCGCAGTTCAGTTCGAATAGATTCTAATCGGGTTCTTTGCCAATTTCTGCGAAGAGCATTTTTAATTTTGATTTTATTCTTAATATTGGCCGGTAATTTGGAATATTGGTGTCTGAATTTAGGAACTGAACCCTCATCAAAAGCACTTTTTTGAGATCATGAAGAGGCAGACTATTTCTTTCTCCCTGTATGTGACTGAATCGTGCGATTGCGATTTGTGACATAATCGCTCAGTCTTCTACAATAAAACAAGCTGGGAAGATTTTAAAAACAATGAACTGTATTTAAGGGATTTTAAGCATTTTTCTTTATTTTGGAAAGTGTCACTTAAGATATGGTCCTCAATTTCTGCTACCTAAATTCTGCTAGGCTTAGAAGAAATAGGACATGCACTTAAAAAAATTCTGTCATGGGTTATACCTTTCTTTAAACTTCATCAAAAATCCTACTGTACTTTCAAATCTCATCCATCTAACTAAATGTTATACATCAGTTGGCAATTTTTTATCTACTCCACTAGACTATCAAGTACTTAATTAAAGATTTTAATATTATTATAGATTTTAATATTATATATTAAAATTATTTTAATATTAATTAAAACATTTATTACTTTTTTAATATTAAATAATATCAATCCTTTAATATTAATTAAAACATTTGGTAACATAACTGACAATGATTTTACAATAAAAGAAATAATTTAATTTTCTGCCAAACTACTTAGCCGATCAATTAACTATCAAAATATGCATGTAATAATTGTAATACTATTAGTACTGTATAGGTTTATTATTACTATTCTATGTGTATATACATGCATGCATTTGATTACAAAGCCATTAAAATATGTGGTTTGTTTTTATTATTGTTGGTAACTTTAAATAAAGAGTTAATAAACCAAACCTTTTTAATGTAATATTTTCATTAAATTTATCAATCAAACATAATTTGCCAAAAAGCCTATTGCTCCCGAAACATGACTTTGCGTTGATTCACTTTAAATGCCAACTAATATAAATACATTGTTTCACTTTTCATTCGAGTCTGTTGCCATTTGGAAAAATGTAAGATATTTATCTTAGATTTTCTGTTACTGATAAACAAAGAGATTAACTTTAGAACATTATCTTTTAAAGTTTTTATCTTAGATTTCAGTTAGTGATTAACAAACTAAGCCATTCAAAAGCAATAGATGCAGTTCTTAAAAATATTATTACATTTTACTTTTTAATTGATTGATTTAAATAAAAATGCAGTTAATTCATGATATATCTAATTAAAAACATTAAATATTTTTATAAAATTACATTATATATTTTTTCACTTTTCAAACACACGTAAGATCTATTCCACCTGGGCTATCTCTATTAATAATCTCTGATGTCATGCCATAATAAACTTCAAAAGAGCCCTTTTGGGTGACCGTTAAATCCTGAACCATTTCAACCATTTTGTACCACTATATTTAAATAACAAATGTAATTAATATTAGTAAAGTAATACATGTGTATAAATGCGTATATGTATGCATTTATACATCCATACAAAAAGGGCAGAGAGCGTAACAGAAGTAATTGAAATGAAGATTGCTGATCTAAAAACGTCCCAGAAATTCTGTTCAAGAACCTACTTCAGCATTGTAATGAATAGCTTGGCTAGTAACTCTAAACTTCTCGCAAGGATTACAAACCATTTGGATGAAGAAGGAATGGGAGACAGAATCAGACAACAGTTGCATTTGATGACCACCCCTATCTGCTGGAACGTTTCCATCTCTAGCGGAGTGATGAGCATCGGACACATAGCCATTAGTCACTGCGTTATGATTCGAGCGAGATAGTCCATAAAGGGTACACTAATATCATCGAAAAGGTCGATGGAAAAGCCGCACAATCCCCAGAAAGCACTTCTCCTAACCGGGTTATTAGTGTCAAACGTCGTTGCGTAACGATGCAACTGTCACTGAGATTAACTTGACTGTCTCCGAACATGACAGTACGAACGGAAATTTAGTATGTTGTATTGGAACTCATCAAGTATGCACTTTCGGGAATAGTGATTTCAAAGCTGAACTGGCCGAATTGGCCAGGGATAATGGGATTGCAGACCACTGTCCATTTGCGGCTAGCACTGAGGTGATTAGCGACATCAGAGATGGAATAAGTTCTCTGCTTAAAACGCCTTAAGTGCATTATTCTGGATATATGCGAAACAGATTTGTGGCTGTAGCGTTAAGAATGTTTAATGTCTCACTCTGTATCATTTTCTGTAGAATATTACCTAATACAGAGTATCAGGTATAGGAAAATTAAGAAAACTTTCCTATTTGTTGTTATATGTTGAAAGTATTAAATTAAAATTCACCTAAATTTTTTCTGGGAGGGGGGTTAATCTTCACTTTATATACTAAAATCTCACTTGCAAAGTTAATTTTTTCCTAAAATTTAATCGTAGTTATAAATAACATTTTGAAACTCAATTTTCGGTTACTATCTAAATTTTGCTTTCTTCTACACATTTATTTATGCTATTATAATTAACAGCAATAGACGATGCTTTAAGCTTCTTTCCCCGCATTAGATTTCCAAAAGTGCTGAAAGGTTATTTTATTCTAATTTCCGAGTTGAGATTAATTTACATAATACATTTCTCTTATAATAAAAATTTATCAATCCCAATCTGTTTGTTTCTTCTAGCAGAATAATTTCCAGTCATGAAAGTTAACATTAAAGAGCAGATGAACTCTTCTAAATATTTTTAGCCTTACACTGTTGCATGGTGAAAAAGTGGCTAAAGAAAACGGCTGTTCGTCAATAAATACAAGTTCAAACTGACGGTTGTAGTACCTTAAATGCATGTCATATTATATCAACAAGAAGTTACTGAAAACAATTTGATTAATAAAAAAGGAACTCTATTATTTTTCTCAAATAGCATGCCAAATCAGGTTAAAACGCATACTTAAAATATTTCTAACATTCTTAAGATATAATAAAAACTCTACGTCTACTGGAGCTTGAAACTCTGACTTCTGTAAATGCAGATTCTATAAACCTTGAAAGAATTCTTCAGAACATTAGACTGGAATTCAGAAAGTCTTTTTTAATTACAATGATTTCTGAGGTTTTCATAATTCTGGTAATTCAGATATCTGCAGATAATAGAACGAATCAGATTACACAGAGAAAAAAAATATTTCTTTGAATGAGCTTTTAGAAAATATTCACAAATTTAAAATTAATTTAAAAGAATTCAAAATTAATAAAATCAGAGTTTTAAAGTGAAGAAATAAACTAAAAGGAACTGGCATCTAGAATTAAATTGTAGGTGTTTTCAACGGTTTCTCTGTGTCGTGTGCTCTGAATGCTCAGCCTTTTATTTGTTAGCAGGAGCAAAATGCGATATAAATAAAGTTGCTGAAAACTGCCCTTATGAATTTTAATTTCAAACAAAAGTTTACATTAGTTTATATCCTCACCGCATTTCACTTAATTTGAGATACTGAGTTTGGTCATATTTTACAAACTATTAACAAATGGATAGAGGCATAGGGTACATAATTCATTCTTTAGTACTTCATACATACGTACAAACATCAAGAAAAATTTCATTTTGTATCCATTTTAAATGCTTATTTTAAATGCTTAGAATCCTTTTCGGAAAAAGTAGTCCTTATTTTGTCCGTACATACAGGCATATTTAGCTAGTAAACCCTAAATAGGATTTATTTTATAAAGATAACTCAATATTTTCAAAAAATTGTTTAAAAAATATTCAAATCACTTTTAAAAATGCAAGTAACAATTATGTTTAGTTATAAGATAACTACATTTTTTTTTTTTTTTTTTTTTTTTTTTTTTTTTTTTTTTTGTTGAACGCATTAACATGTGCAAGCTATGTATACTAAATATATGCAAAATAAAACCTGTATTTTCTGAAAAATGCGAGCCTATTGTTTACTTTAATTAATTATAGTAATTATTAAAAATCAAATATTGATCTTCTAAATGAAGTAGGCAATTAAATACTCATTTTTAACTTTTTCCCAAGATATAAATCATCGTACAAGCTATTAAGTGTCTGTGACATTACTAACAAGTTGTACTGACATAATTTTAACTGTAATTCTGTCTCGCATCGAATTAAATTTTGATCCAGTTCTAAAAGATAATTCAATAACAGTTACGTCAAGAATGCAAAATTCACACTGAAAGCAAATATTGAATTGAAATGAATGCAAAATTTTCTTTCTTTAGTTATAAAATCGATTAGAATCTTTTTAAATTATAAGGTATTTCTCCCGCTTTCCTAGCGTGCCTTCGTGGTGTAGTGGTCAGCACAGTGAGCCGGTATTTCAGAGGTTCGTGTTTCGATTCGCGGCGAACGTTGCTAATTTTTCAATCTCTCTTGTTCCAAAAAATCCTAATGTCTCTACAAACTATATGTATATGTTACCGTGAAAGACCGAAATTGGAGAATGTCGACTTTCA
The DNA here is from genome assembly GCF_044657685.1 of Stegodyphus dumicola. Taxonomy (NCBI): domain Eukaryota; kingdom Metazoa; phylum Arthropoda; class Arachnida; order Araneae; family Eresidae; genus Stegodyphus; species Stegodyphus dumicola. Next base: position 184,078,046 of record NC_140772.1, on the reverse strand, counting down.
CCGGAGAATGTCAACATTCAGCAAATACGTCAGTGAAAGATCGAATATTTTATTACATTCTTGTACATTCGGACCCTCACCGGTGTATGTCGACAATCACAAATATGCTCTGGTGTAGGTCGAAAAGAGAGGAGTATGTGTACACGCTGCCATTCCAAAAGGAAGTGTTCCACAAATAAATACAGTTGTAAAAGCAAGGGCCTCTTGTGCAATTCAAAGTGTCATAATAGTTTAAGTTGTTGCATTAAATAAGATTTGAATCACATAATTTGGTAAGTTTATAACTTCTATTATATTTTCCTTTCTCATTTTAAATGTACTGTGTGTTTTAAGTTCTTATATTCTTAAGTTCTTATTCTGAGTCTCAAGTGCGTTTTTTCGCGAATGAATTACGGAGAAGGAAATATAATATTCTTATATGTTCAACATTCACCATTAGTACATGGTGAATGCCGACATTCACCGGTGTAAGTCAGAAATAAGAGTATTTGGAAAATATTTCGGACATACACCAAGGACTATGTGAATGTTGACATTCTCCAGATTTCGGTGTATCATCGTAACATATATAATTTCCAAATTATCTTATTGATCTTAATTTAACACAAGTCAAATTTGAAATAATTTCGAACTAATTTGTAAAAACTTAATCTAATTTGCAAATCTGTAAAAAATTCTGAATCACATTAAATTTGGATTGAATGTTGAACGATAATTCAATTGCATTCACATCAAGAATGCACAAAACTCGCCAAAAGCAAGTGTCGAATTGAAATAAATGAACATTAATGCAAAGTTTTCGCGCTTTATTCACAAAAGTGCTTAAAATCTTTCTAAAAATGCATATATAATATCGAAATTATCTTGTTTATCTAAACTTAATATAAATATAATTTAAAATAATTTGAGGTTTTCAAATTTAATAAACATCCAAAACAGCGCATGAAAAATAAAATAAAATAAAATGTTCATAAATAAGTTTCATAAGGTCATAAAATTTTAAAATTAGTATTACTACTATATTTTTTAAACAATTTAATTTCTTTTGAATTCATTTCCTATTATTTATAATCACACAATTACTTATTTGTAATACTTTTTTTTTCGTTTGCTTCTGCTTAAATTTCAGGTTTATAAAAATTAAACCAATATTTCCAAAACTGAATTCATAAAAATTGTTCATTGACTCAAAAATTGCTTTCTACTGAAGGGCGTAAAATCTGTATTTGCATTAAATCTCATTTGAATAACTTCCTCGATTATACCGCGTAAACTTAGAGCATTACCATAACTTAAATAAATAAGTCTCTTCAACTGTTTTCTGCGTATAAATATCATTTGTAAATGTGAATGAAAAACTAATTATGAATAATATATTATTTAAAATATAAAATCTGAAAGCCTTCAGATTTAATATTATGCCCATAAAGGCATTTTTTAAGATTTTGTATGTTACCTTTATTTATTAAATATCATGTTCTTCGCACCTAAACCACATAAAACTCAATTCAACAGCTATATCACAAAATATTTGAAAACAGCATACATTTAGAATTTCCAATAAACAGCTTAGCGCGCTGAGTATAATTTTTTTTTTTAAGTGTTGTCATTGCTTGCTTTGAAATCGTTGAGTTTGCTAATCAAAAATTCGTTTAAGTTTTACAAATTGTAAGATAGATAATAAGCAAATTCAAAATTCGGGCTTCCAAATGCCTATGTTCGGGTGAAGGGTTATGCTATTCAAAATTTGATGACTCTAGATACCGTTGTTTTTTTCAGAATGAGAAAAACATACATACATTCATGCAGATATTTCATTATTTATTTTCTTTAAATATAATAAATAATACATGGCGATAATATTTGGTGGTAACAATTTAAAAAGTGATTCGCCGTTCATAATGAAACACCACCCACAAAAAGCTGTTTTCAGACTAATAGCCCTTCTGGGCTACCTCCTTCGGGCTGATAAGTAATACTAGGGTAAAAAATTACATTGCTTGTGAATAAAATAGTATTCATAAATATACAATTCACATTTATACTCTTTTCTAATAATCTTTTGTCATTCCGAATCTCCGCCCACAGATCATTTGGAAAATGAAAATCGATCAAAACTTGTGTGGTACCTTTTATACTTTGCGTTATTTGCCCGTTTTTGTTTTTAATGGAGCATGAAACTGAAACTGATTTTATCAAACACTTTAGAAGAGTTCTTAAATCCTTATCAAATGTGCTTATCTTTGAAATGTTTTTCTTAACTGAGTTACGGAATATCTCCAAATCTCTTTCCATCCTGAAACCTGAAAATGTTTCAAATTGGAATTATTTTTAGTGATATTAGGCTTATTTGGTTATAGCAAAGCACACGCAGGTTATCTACTTGAAAGAAGCGATGCTTTCATGGGAAACTTTTTAAAGGGAAGTGGCTCGTATTCACATTACACATTGGGGAAAACTTCGAAAAACATCCCTGCGGCCATCCCGTTTTCGCTTGCATTCGATTATGTTAGGTTAAATTATTTAACTTAAGAAAACTCACACGAGATCTATCTACTTGAGGGAAGGGATGCCTTTGTGAAGGACTTTCTAAGGGAAACTGGCTCGTATTCACGTGACACATATGGGAAACCACGAAAACTAACCATGCTTCATACCGTTTGCCTGGGTTCGAAACCAACACAAACCAGCACAGTTAGCAACTCTTAACTGCTCGACTACTTCATCTGCATTCGAAACTGGACCGAACTACTAGCATTCAACGGTCTTAATCACTCGGCTTCTTGATCGGTCATATTTAATTTTAGAATTTTAGAAATCACTTATATTATACATCTTGTAAAGGATATATAATATAAGTGTATAATATACTTATATTATACACTTATATTATATATCCTTTACAAGACTATTATTCTATTAGTAGTTTCTCTAAGACTTCATTAGCAGATAATAGAGTTTAATTTCTTAAAATTAATAGGTTCAATAATTTCTTCTATCAATTTAATCATATCTATATCTAAATTATTTTATTTAAGAAAATCGCTTTATCTTTGGGTAAATTAACAACACAAATGTAATTATAATCGCTACGTGAAGTCGATTTAAGAATATACGACATTTATATTATTTACCAAAACATCTATTATAAAATTAGTACTTTTTAACGGGTTTAAAACTGGTCGTATTCTGTAGCGATAGCTTTGAACTTCGATTGAATAAACTGTTGTGATTTTTGAAGCAATTACTTGTAAACAATTTTTAAATGTTATATCTATATTCAAAGTACAACAATTATTAAAAAATATTATTTTTATTTTGGATATTAAATAGCTACTGATAAGTGAAATTTGATTAGACTTTTTGTAAAATTCGAATTAGAACACGAAATAATTTACGACGTAACTATTTAGAAAAATTAGGAGAGAAAATCAAAAAGAAAAATTTTAATTTTTTCCAGCACTAAAAGGGCATGAGCCTTTTTGACGAAAACTCTGTTCATCCATGTATTCATAAATTTCTCTGAACTCGTTTTTCAGTTCTGGAAATTAACCGCACGATGAAGAAAAATTTCCCAAAACAGACCACGGGGATCTGCTAACTCATATAATCTGCATACAAACAAGAACCCACAAACTAACTCAAAAGGACCGCGTTTGACAGCCGAAGGAGCAGCTAAAAAAGTTCCACTTAGCGGCAATTAGTCTCAAGTTTCATTAAGTTCTTCGGGGTAATCTGTTTAACGACGAAAAAAGAAAGCGGATATCATCTTTAACAGTTGCGAATTTGTTTAAGATATGACGCCATTCTATTCCTCCCTCCCTCCACTCCGTAGTTGCAAGTGAAGCTTCTTCAGACTCGTGAGACTAACAGCCTCTTCATAGAGAATGGACACATACAGTTACATAATGTATAATATGCACAAAGATGGAAACTTTCTTCATGTATTCTAATAGCATATTTGGAGACAACCAGTACAAGATATGATTTAAAAAGTACTCGTAGATATTTTTTTCATGTATTCTATCATGTCTGTTTTCGTTTTATAGTTACTTATTAGTCCAAATGGGCTATTTGCCCTGAAAGACTGTTGTTTTCGTTTTGCGATTTTGCTTTAAAACCATTAAAATGCTGTATCACTTTTCAATCGTTGCCATCAAATATTATCACCCTGTACAATATTTAAAGAAATTAAATAATAAGGAATCTGCATAAATGTATATATGTTTCTCGCATTGTGGTAAAACGACGGTACCTAGAGCCATCAAAATTTGACTAACGGAATCTTCTATAGAATATGGGCATGTGGAAGCCCTATTTGAATTTAAAATTTGTTTTGTTATCGATTTCATATTTTGTAACACTTCAACGAATTTTTGATTTAAAAAGCTAAACGATTTCAAAGCGAGAAATGACAACGTTGTGAAGAAAAAAAACATTTTTATCTCCAGCGCGTGAGACTGCTTATCAGAAATTCTAAAGATATGCTCAATTAAAAAAATTATTTTGCGATATTGCTATTGAATTGAATTTTATGACTTAAATATGAAGAACGTGATATTTAATAAATAAAGGTAACACACAAAATGTTAAGAAAACGCCCTTTTGGACGTAATTTAAAATCAGAAACCTTTCAGATTTTTTTGTTTTATTATTATTATTTTCGTTTTGCGATTTTGCGTTGAATCACTATAAATGTCCGTTTCGCTTTTCAAGCTGTTGCCACCAAATGTTAAAGTCTTGCATTATATTTGAAGAAATTAAATAATGAAAAATCTTCATAAATGTATGTTTATTTCTCGCACTGCAATAAAACAACGGTACATAGAGCCATCGAATTTTGAATGACGTAATTCTCCTACGAATATGGGCATGTAGAAGGACAAATTTGAAATTTGGATTTTTTTTTTATTATCGATTTCATATTTTGTAAAACTTTAACGAATTTTTGAGTAACGAACTCAACTATTTAAAAGCGAGCAATGGCAACACTCTACGGCGAGGGGAAAAAAAAATTTATCTCCAGTGGGCGCAGAACTGTGTATCGGAAATTCTAAAGATATGCTTATAATAGATAGATTTAAAATTATTTTGCGACACTGCTACTGAACTGAATTTTATGGTTTACATGCAAAGAACATGACATTTAATAAATAAAGGTAATACACCAAACGTTAAAAAAACGCCCCTTTGGACGTAATTTAAAATCTATAACCTTTCAGGATTTTATTTGCTTTATTTATTTACTTTTTACTTCCTTGTAGGAAGTAAAATGTATTATCGCGAAAAACTTCGGGTATCATATTTCAAAGAAAATATGTATTTTAACCGCTCTCGAAACCATCTTAGCGATGTTTCTGCGTGGCATCTGTACGTACTTACAGAATAAAGGACTGTTCTTGATAAAAAAAAAGACCCTGAAATGGATTTAAAATGGATTCTGAAGAGATTTTTTTCCTTGACGTCTGTACGTACGTACCGTACGTATGTAGGTGTGTATGTAACGCTCATAACTCAAGAAGGAGTAGCCGCAGAACGTTGAAATGTTGTGTATGGGACTGTTTTAACATATAACTGTATACATATATATATAACGTTGAATGATCTAAAATTCTTTTTTTTATTATTATTCTTTTTATAGAATGGTAAATTGTGCGTTTTTTGATTTAAAAGGGATTGAATTATGTGGCTTTTATGTTCGTGTTCCAGTAATGCCTTTAGTTAATCTGCATGCAAAAATTGTAGAATCATGAAAATTTAAAAATTGCGAGTTAAGCCTAACGAACCGCCATTTGTTTACATTTGAAACTCAGTAGAATAGTGAATGAAGTCAGTTTCTGCCCCTTCAATGTCTTTTTGCGAGTGGAACCAAAAGTAAACTTTCAGTTTTGAGCACCAAAAAAATCTGCCTTCTTGCCCGCTGGCAGAATTGCTTGTTTTTTGCATAGAAATTCTAATTTTTTTTTTAATGTTTTTAACTGTTTTAACTGTATTTGGTATTTTATGTTTTTCTGTATTTTACGATTTTCAATGGAGATATTTTTGGGTTAGAAAGATATCCAGGGTTAGAAAATAACTGAAGATCTTATTTCTGCTTCTCAGCATCACTCATTTACTGCAACCCAAGGACCAGCAGGTCATTTCAGATTTTAAACAGCTGTACATTAAAGCATTCTTCGAGCGTTGTTGAAGGAACCGGTCTTACTCTCAGAGAGTTCTGGAAATATTACCTTCACTCGCTGCCTACCTCAAGATGATCGACAAGGCATGGAAAAGTGTCACAAAGAGAACCCTTATTTCTGCAAAGAAGAGGCTTTCGCGAGGCAATGTTGTCGAACAAGATACCGAGTGATTTGAGTTAAGTGCTGTGGACTCTGTAATCAACAAGATTATCTCTGGCCAAGATTATGGTGATAAGAGATTGATAGCAATGACACTGCTGATCTGTGGAAGAGCATAACAGAAGTTGACCATCGAAGAGCTTATGCACACGTATTCTGTGTCACGCCAAGATGTGGAGGAGGGCGAATTTGTGGAGAGACTGTTAAAAACAGATTTAGAAAAGAAACAAGCTATCTGTAAAATAAGGGAGATGAAGAAAGCATTGGAACTGTTGCATCATAGTTTGAGAAGCATTACTCTAATAAGACAGTATGAGAGCTCAAATTTTTTAACGAATTTCAAGAGCTCAAATTTCGCCAAATTTTGAACAGCAGGCAAAATAATTACACATAGATACGGCGATGACGACGATTTAGAGCACACGGGTAAACATTGTGTGATTCATATGTGAGATATACATAAGTATATATATGTCTACTGTTAAAATTGTTGGCATAACAAGAAATGTGCTAAAGAAATTCGACGATGACCTGGAAATATGAGAGACTGGGTCATCAAGTGTCCAGTGGACAAATAAAATCATTCAAATTTACTGTTATTTGAATAATTCTATCATAAATTCAAACTCACTACCATGTAAATAATGAAGTATTAGATTATAGAAATTTGCAATCTTATTAAACCAGTAAACAAAAGACAAATAAATAGTAAATTTCTTATGTAAACAGAAGACAAATAAAAATCCACTTTAAAAGATATTCACAGATATCACTATCTGTTAACATACGTTTAATTGCGCGAGCAATAGAAATAAAATTGCACAACAATTAAAGAATGCAAATGCATACTTAATAAATGAGAAAAATCGGACCTACTTTATATCATTATCTATTAATAATAATACTAACTTTGGGAACAGGTGAATTACAAGGATGTTTACATATTTGTCGAAATCTATATTTCACGTTTCAGTATGGCTGTTACTCTTGTACTAAAATGAAAACATTTCATTTCCCCGCCTTCAAGTAAAACATAGTGAGCGAGATTCCTAGCGGTCACTCCAGTCTTTCATCAAGGATCAAAACTTTGACTCGAAATCTTAAAATGAAGGTTTCTCACTCCTACAAGAATAAAAATCACGATATTTAAATCGAAAATGCATGAAATTAAAATCTGAGCGCTTTGAAATATTTTTAATACTCTTAAAATATTTTGGAAGCAAACGAAGTGATTTCTTAAAATATCTACGGCTTCCAATGGCTACGCTGAAGTACAGAAATACATCCAGAAAAAGTCTACGATAGAGCTAGTGCTATGAGAACAATCCATTCATGTCATATGACCAAATAGAAGTTAGAGCATTGCGCTACCCATAGTCTTAACTTGGATGTTAATAATACAAAAGAAGATAAATAATAATTTTGGAATTTTTCAAAATATTTACATGTACCATGTACCATGATTTATGTTAAAAATGCGAAATCTTTATTAATTTGCTTGAAATGTTTCATTACATAAAAATCTGTTTTTGTTGTAGAGACATTAGAATGTTTTGGAAGCAGGCAAGATGAAAAATTAGGAACGCCTTCGCCGGGAATCGAACCGCGCACCTCTGAAATACGCACCTAGCGAACAGACCAGCACACCAATAAGGCATGCGAAGAAGGCGGGAGAAACACCTTATACAGACGCATAAATACCTCACTGAGGTTTTAGAAATTTTTGAATTACATCGTATTATTTATTACAACTGACACGAATTTTACTTTTATTAAACAGTTGTATAGTCTTCCTTTATTAAAGTAAAAGTTTATATTATAGTTTAACTGAATTATTAATCAAATCGTTATTAAAATTTCCTTATGAAGTGTAAAATATCCCTGAAATTTAATCATGTATTCTAGGTGTATAAATAAGGCATACAAATGATACAGTTTATCATTTAAAGTTATTGCGTTATATGTGATGACCTCGAACATCGGGAAATACTAGAGAAACATATAGCGGAGCGTATGCAGAACCATTAAAGTCAAATGAACTTGTTATCATTCCTAGCATGAGGCACATATATAGGAAAATGTCGTGGCATAGCGTACGATAGAGACGTATAAACACCTCTCCCCAACACAAAATAATTCTCAAGTTCAAAAGAATTTAAATTTCAAAATCAACAGAGATGCCGGATGTCTTCAAAGTAATTCAAGTATGGCTGGCATTTCAAAATTTTGTTTGTTTTTATTTGATTTTAATTAAAAGCAGTAGTAATCTGTCCTAAATTTCTGAAAGGACTTCTGATAAATACATCCTGGTCGTAAGTTTATAACTTACTTAGTTTTTCATTCAGTGCTTCTAAGAAGAAATAAACAACTTTCAACTCAGTAAGTATCAATCAACTGAAAATTTCTATGTATATGTACTTTACTAATCTGAATCCTCTGAAGCGTATACAGATAACTCCAGCTCCTAATCATAACTGCGGTAGGTTATCTAACTGAAATTGCGACATGAATCGAAATAGGCGAAAAAAGAGAGAGTGGGAGAAGTGGCAAAAACAAAATGTGATCGCAATATGCGAAAGCTCCCGAACGAATTTAAGATATGATGTTACATTAAAAGACATCTGTTGAAAAGGCAGCGGCCATCGTGTGTGGTCCAACTGAGTGAGATTGTCTTTCAAAACACCTCTCTTAGCAGCCGCGAAGAAAGATTTTTTAAGTATTATGAAGCCACTTCTTTAGGCTGCTGATTTACGCGCACCCTTTGCTTCCTTTCACACTTGGAACTCTTCGCCAAGTGTTTAGACGGAGTTGTTGATTTATGAGCGATGACCTACTCATTGCTACTGGAGCAAAGTGAAGACGGAAGTAATGGATATGCTTTACGGGTGTGCTGTTTATTGCTAATAAGTTGCTTGATGCAAATTAACAAGAAATACCAGGATAAAATTCCATTTTCTTAACATTGCAGCACAGAAGGAATTTCGTTTGGATGTGTGTTACTGGAAATATCTGATATCCGGTGTAACGCGAACTTGGCAAAAATCTCAGATATTCCATCGGTATTTCTAATTTCTTACAAAGAGCTTCGAGATAAATTCAAAGGATAGATAGGGAATCCTTTTCCTTCAAATAACAAACATATAATTTTTCTGTAGAAATTTCTATACAGGTGTTTTACCTAATTTTATCTTTAAAACGAGCGAACTTCTTTTCCATACATTATATTGCTGATGTCATGTCTAAGTGTAGAACGAAAGTGCAGTGTCGATTATTTACCTCAAGTTTGACATCAGAAAGATTTGGGATGCAGTTTTTCTGTTCCTTTCCCTGCGTCAAGTTTCTTAACGTTATGCTACGCTGCCACCATATTTATCATCCTTCCGACCTGGCATATGCTAACTTGTTACACTTTATCCGCTAGGACCATGATTGACCATCCGAGTAGCTTGGCACACTGCTTGCTCTCACAGACGTTGCTATCTCCTGTGCGTGAGGTTTATAATCTTGCAAATTAAAATTCTAGATTGCTCTCCATCAGAATTGTGGGCGGAACTGAACTAAATCGCCCTGTCACCTGAATGGGGCTCAAGGCGGTTGCCATTGGCAGGCGTAATCTAGTGTCCCTTGCTATGAGGGATTTCGTGGGCTTGGGCTGAGTACGTAAGACAAGTGAGCATAAGCAACAACAGCTAAACTTCAGAAAGGACTAAAACAGAAAAGCTGATTAAAGATTTTTCTTTTCCCAAGAAGGACAGTCAGCAACTATAAGTATTTATCATATACTGTGTATTGATAACTTGTAGTAGATTTGTATACACGGAAATTTAAATCACTTGTAGAGCTTCTCCGAAAAACGGTGGACAGCACAAATAGTTTAGAGTAAATGGATTGTTCAAATTATATTGAAGCACGTAAAAGTTATCTATCTAAGAAGTGTGGTGCTTTCGTGGAGGGATTTTAAATGGAACTGACTCATATACACGTTATACTTGGGAAGCTCCTTGCAAACAATCGTTCGCTAGTATCTGAACCTGGATCTAACTATCAGTGTTTAATGGTCCTACCACATGGCCAGTAGAATGCATGGAAATAACTATTAAAAAGATTTCAGTTTTTTGCGCCTATTTTATGCATTGCAAGATGATATTATTCTCATAGTTTTTAACCTATTTCTTCTGTAATATTATATTTTAAACTGAAAAGCTCAAAATAAATATTTTTCAACTACATTATAAAATACATGCACTTAGGTTCAGGGTTATTAATCACAGGAATTAGGGAAAGAGCAATCGGGCTTCGAGCTTCACATGCGTATCGGATTAACCAACATTCATGCACTCAATTTCATCCCAATAATTTAAACTGCGAGGCGTAAAATCGAGTTAGTGACGGCCAGCTTGGGAACAGCCACGCGCGGGTTAATGGAACCATCAAAATGAACATCTCCCAAAATATCTCAGTGACATTTCCCACCCATTCCTAGAGTTACCCGGGGGAATTCGGAAACTGGGAAAAACGTTCGACGGATCGGGAACGACAGCAGGACGATCGGATGGACACGCTGTCAGTTACTGTGGGCTCCATCATTTAACGATCCTTCTCCTGACGGGCACGTGACTGCTCACGTGCGCAACTTATCATGCCGCTGGGTTGACCAATCCCTTCTTCCCAATTACCTCTGAATAATATAGGCATCTCAATGTAACGGAAGATTGGAGAGAGTGGAAAATAGAGAGACATTTGGCGTAGAATAGGGTTGCTGGAATTTTTATTTGCTTTCCAATTTCTTAAAAAATGAAACGCATTTAGAAATTTCCGACTCTTTTCCGAAATTTCCGACTTCGCTTGGTGTGTGTCCGAAATATTTGCTAAGTATCCTTCTTTCTCACTTAGACCGGCAAATGTCAACATTCATCACGCACTGATGGTGGATGTTGAGTAAACATATTTTGTTAAGTTTTTAAATCATGCTTTAGTATTTTAAAACATATTGTGATGTATGTGGAAACAGGAGAAAGCTTAAGTAACAGCACATGTAAATAAACTGTTTAACATAAAACGAACAGTACATTTTAAATTAGAAAAAATAAAACCAATAATAAACTTACTCAATTATGCGATTGACGTTGTATAATGTTATTTATTGCAATAACTGAAAATGTTATGACACTTCGAATTAAAAGTGTTCCTTGCTTTTATAATGCCTGTCAGTCTGTCTTCTCGGTATCTCATTAAGACCTCCACCAGGTAATGGTCCGAATATGTAAGAATATATAACGAAATATTCGGTCTTTCACCGACGCATTTAGTACGTATTGACATTTACCGGAGAATGTCGACATTCTCCAGTTTCGGTCTTTCACGGTAACAGATAGAATATGAATTACTGAACACTCATATTAATCGAATGCTTATTTTATCCCCTCCATAAAGAAGAAAATAATGTTGAAGATCGTAAAAACTTACTTGAAAGGTAGTTTTCTTTAATAGTATAATACATTTAAATTAAAAGCGTTCATTCACAGACAGCTCTTTAATTAATAATAAACGAAAAAATTTTACTTTTGCGTGATGATAATCAAAATCAGTAGATGGGGCAAAGGATATCGAGGAAAAATGTCTTTAGTCTGCAGAATGCTCTAAAAACGTTTACGCCACCTCCTTTTAAAAATCCATTTTCTTCAAATTATCATTAAGCCCGAACAAAGATGAAAATTTGCCTATTGAATTATTAATTTTTCAGATAACCTGTAAATATTTCAGCCTTCTCTAAAATAATTTTTTATTTTTAATATTTTATTAAATATCAGAAGTAATATTTTTTAGAAATGTTACTTCATTATTTCTTAAAAGTTCTAAAAGCAACGTTTTGAGTTTGTGTTACTTCTTCTGAACTGAGTCTTAATGTGTTAGATGTTTTAAGTTTTTGAAGTTGTGAAAAATTTTAGGATAAACTCTTCAATAAAGGAAGTTAATAAGCTAAAATAGATTATTAAATTATAATTTATTTTGATTATCATGTAATTAAAGAATAAAGTTCAAGAGATTGAAATAATAAACATAAAAGAATTCACCCATACATTAAAAACTCATAACAGGAAAGAAATAAAAACTCACATTTTATTAATTAAACTCTCATCTATTCTATTACGTCTATTCTATATTACATACAGTAATGCCCAAGAGCTACCTACCTAAAGAACAAGAAAGGGATGTTTGCCTGTTTGGCTTGCAAAGGAATACTGGCAGTACCTCCACAGTACACATAAGGTAAGGCACGAAAATAACTCATGCACCTCGCTTGTTTGACAAACTGCACAAGATTCAAATGCACAAATTCATTTATCTTATTTACTCGACTATTAGCGTGAAAATTAAATAAACAATAAAAATATCTAAATTTATTCCATGTAGCCCTTAAATGTTTGATTTTTTGTCTTTTACATTTATAGGGAAGAGACATTTTCTTCAAATAAATATTGCATTTTCTACATGAAGATAGGATTAACTTCTTCAAACGTTTTGTAATTAACTAAATAGAATACTGCATAGCAAAATCTCCTTTACGTTTTTCTCTAATATGGATGACAATTCAGTTAACATATATGACTTATCTAGAAATTTGCTTCTATTCTTATTAGATATTTAATATAAATTGTGTTGAATATTATTATAAACAAACAAGAAAGCTTTAGTATTTTGATGACTTTGGTCTTATGTCCGGTATTATGTCCGATGACAGAGAGTGGAATTCAAAGATTTATAAGCGTTCTGTCTTATTAGCACCATGAATCTTTAGAAATACGTCACAAAATAAGTGGATCTTCTTACATAATCTGGATTAATACTGTAACGGATAATTAATATGTCGCAACTTTTCTGCGAACCGGATTTCCCGAGTCCGGGCAAAGCAAAAAAACTAAGATTCTGCTAATGAGAATAGTTGTATCAACAATAACTCGTATCGCTACAGTTTTCTTCCTTTCTAGTCTGGCGTAGACGAGACGCCATGTGGTTAAGATCGTCGGACTCAGCTTAGAATTCCTGTTAGAATAGAATTCCGATTAGACACTCATTTGGTTGGATGTGTGTTCCGAGGAGTTTTCCATATGTAAGATTAAAACGATGTTACATTTCTTCTCTGATAAATATTGCCATGAAAGAATCCCTGCCCTAGGCAGATATTTCCAATGTGCTTCGTCATATTGGAAATATTATATTAATTACATGTGCCCTGTTTCTTCGTTTGTCAACTTACGCTGATTATTGTTTTCTTAAATTTCCTAAGCTTGAAATTTTAATTTCATCCCTGCATTAAGAGGCTCATCAACTATTGGAACAAAACTTAAAACAACAGAACTTTTATATACTGAAAATTCTTAAAGACAAGTACCGGATTTAATTTAAACGCGAAATTAGATACATTTAAAAAGCATTATTCAAGGTATACCGATATAGTCTAAAACCAAAACCTGAAACTATTTAAAAAATTATCTTTCTGGGCATTATAAAAATCTATGGTATATTCTAGCATCAACGAGAAAACATTTTTCATTTTTGTAACCCCTTTTCAACTGCGTATATGAGCTCAAGAACACTCATTCTCTTTAACTCGTCTTTTAAACGAAAAACCTAAATTCCACAACCTTCACCTTCGACGTTTAAAGACTCCATTCTCAGCGATTGAGAGACGAGGCCGCACAAATATCCATCAAAAACTCGTAAAATCCAACTCCACTCAGAATGAATTTTACTGCCGCGGAACCATCGGATTAAAAAACGAGGGGCACCCGAAAAGGAGGTGGGGGGAGGAAAGGAATGGAAAAGAAATAGGTTTCCAACAAAACATTCTCATCCCTGTACAGCAAAGCAAGCTCTTTATATAATCCAGTTACACCAGCAAGTCACCGCGACCCTGGAATTCCCTAGGGGACAATATGGAGCTACTTCATGAAGCTGGAGAGGAGGAGGGTGTTCTGGGGCGGGAGAGGTTTTCTATACATTCGCCGCTCAAAAGGCAAAAGGTCCCACTTCTCCTAATTGATATCCAAAAGCAGAATACTAAAGTCTCCAGGGTTTAGCAGACGCAGTTATTGCGCCAGAAAACAAGCGACGCTGTAAGTATATTATATAACCTCACGTAACATGTGATGCGTTGAGTTAGAGTTTTAAAATAAGGGCCCCGGCGAATTTAACGGTCCTTTCGACTGGGGTTGCAGCGCAGCTGGGTCGGGCTCTAAAGGAGAAGAAGCGATTCGGGTACTAGTGGCTTAATCCCTAGAAATGAATAAGATTAGCTTAAAAAGTATGATGCAGACTAAAGTGCAATGATGCTGAACATTTCGTAAAGAAAGAAATTAAAGAAATCTACTGCAATCTAGAAAGAAAGAAATTAAAGAAACCTACTAGAAAAAATATAAATATAAAAAAGAAAAGAAAGAAAAAAGTAGTTAAAGAAATATACTAGAAGGGGGGAAAAAAGAAAGAAATGTATTAGTATCTAGAAAGAAAGAAATTACGGAAAGTTACTTTTCTAATCTAAAAAGAAAGAAATAAAAGAAAAAGTATTTCAATCCTTTTTGTTTTAGGCGGCGACTTGTTTTAGGCGTTTCTCGTCGCGAGTTTATACATAATCTCATGCTAATGAATTTATTTTCACTCATAAACACAATTTTTACAACATTGCTAAGTAATTATTGAGTAATTTTATATTCAACTGTTAATTTATTTGAATTCTTATTTCTCTGAATCTTCCTTACCGAGGTATTTAATAGAAATCGCAAGTGTCTCAAAATTATCATTTACATGAATAATAATTAAAGACGCCATTTTTTCTGGCTGAAATAAATTATATAAAAATATAACCCCAGTAGTTAAAAATTATTTATTACATAAAATTTTTAAAATACGTATGTCTAGTAATATTAGTCATTAATTCATTTGTAATAATGTACTGCAGTTGTTATGTAGTCAAAAAATGATTGAAGATAGAAAAATTGCATATAATTCGTTAACCGTGTATTTCAGTGGTCGTAAATATCAACATAATTTCAAATTATGAACGTGAAAATTTTTATTTGAGAGATCTAAATTTATGGCAGACTATTCAATTTACCGACAGGTTTTATTAAAATAAACATGTTTAATAGCTGAAGTGGTCTTTTCTTTAAAGAATTCATTCCGGAAATAGATAAATTCCTCTAAATTGTTGGTACTAATGAACTCTGATTGACAACACCACTTAACACACAGTATTCTGAGCTAGAAATAAGCTTATACATCATTCATTTAATTAGTTGTTTGAGATAAGAAGATAGATTCATTATTTTTTATATTGCTCATATTTATTGTTTCTGCTTTGTTTTGTTGCAAGAAATTCTACAGTTTAAATGCGATGTACACTGCGAAAAAATAAAGGGGAGGACAGTTCTGTATCTCCTGATCTACTGGGCCGATTGACAAAATTCAACTTGCGTTTTTCATGTCTCAAAAGCGCGTCTTAGGATATATGTTAGATTTATATATCGGGTTGTTCTAATATAGGTATTTTGACACAAAATCGGACATTTTCTGAAATGACATGCCAATCTTTTTTCCCGTATTTCGATTCTACGACTCAAATTATGCCAAAGTACCAAGTTTTGTAAAAATCGTACGAGTAGTTTTTAAAAAAATAGCTCTCAAAATTTTAACTAGAAAAACTTACTAATTACTAACTTATTCAAAATAAGTTTTGTAAAAATCGTACGAGTAGTTTTTAAAAAATTAGCTCTCAAAATTTTAGCTCCTCAATGCCAATTGAATTTGATATATATTTATTGATATCTCTTTTTTTATTAAACTTATTTGATTTTTTATTAAACTTATTTTACTAACCTTTTACATTTCGAAAGCCATTTTTTATGATTTATTATTAAAATTTGTATTTTTGAATGATTTTTATGAATTTTACGAAAAATTGTTTGAATTATAACCTATAAAAGTTTTACCATCACCTTAAAGTAGATGTATTTCTAAGCATACTTCCAAAAAATTAGAGTTTTTTATTCAAAAATTTCCCAAGATATACGTGAATTTAGATATTGGCGCGTTTTGGAATTTGGCATATTTGTTATAAGTGATAGTAAACAAAATGTGGTTTACACACTTCGTTAAAATTAAGTCTGAAGAAAAAGGAAAGGAAAATAGGTTGCTATAAATTAAGCAGTTCGCCAAGTGGCGAACTCTTGGCGCAACTTAAAAAATGCACCAAATATTTTTTTGAGTTTCTCCGTAAATTTCGAACCAAATTTTGTAAAATTTAATATTTATGCACAATTTGAATCGTAGAATCGAAATATGAAAAAAAATGGACATATCATTTCAGAAAAAGTCCGATTTTTGTGTCAAAATACCTATATTAGAACAATGCTATATATAAATTTAATACATATCCTAAGTCACGCTTTCGAAACATGAAAAAGACAATTTGAATTTCGTCAATCAGTTCAGTAGAACGAGAAATATAGAACTCCCCTCCCCCCCCCGCAGAGTACAAAATATCTTGTATCTTGTTGTTTATAAAAAAATCAATGTAACCTTTATTCTTCCACTCCACACTTATCTCTTTTACTTTCTCCATCGAAAAATAAAGTAGTTTATCTTTCTTCTTAAGTAACTATCTTTATTTTACTGACAACCTATTTGGCATAATAAGTCTGGTTACAAATTCTAACCGAAAGTTCCTTTTGCTATTTAAGGATATCATTTCATTTGAAAAAGGTATAATCAGTCTAGTTATATGAATCAAATTATAGAGCAGTCCCTTAAAATGAAACAATGAGAAATCAGATATTGCTTGAAAAAATTGTAAAAGTAATGCTTTTAATAATATCATTGATATTAGTAGACGTAACAGATAACTACAGATAAATATTCCAATAGGCCTGCAAAGACTAACTTTGATCTTCACTGACCCTAATAGAGAAAATAAGATTATATCTGGTGTCTGATGATTTGAAAAATCATTTTCTGAAATTTAATGGTTACCGCCTTCTTACTTAGGCTATTCAACAGATGCACTGGCAAGGAATAAAAGAGCCATTGCTGTTAATAAAGAACCAAGAGGTTATTATTTTGTATGAAAGAATAGCTATTCTTCTAACAGCAACAATTATTCTTAAAAATTATAATTATGTATATATGGTTTACAATTATTTCCTAATTTATAATCAATTTGATACTAATATAAAACAGCCAGAAATTACTCGAGATGATAGGGTTAAAGAACAATTCAAAATAAAATTTCAAATAGTAATCTTTTCATATTTTCCAAGAAACACGATATGAAGGATAAAAAGAATCATTATGATGCATATTAATATAATGTACTATAGTGAACTTGTACAAAGAAATTAGAAATAAAAGGTAACATCGATTTTTCCTTTTTTATGCAGATTTCGTTTGATTGTTTTAAATTTATTACTAAAAATATCACAGATCATATTCCAAAAGATGAGAGTGGATTTCTGTCAAAGATCAAAATGAATATTTTAGTCTAAAATTTAATTTCAAATTTTCATAAAAGTGCCAGTGATTTTTAATTTCAGAGGGGGGGAATTATTCATTGTTCATGATGTAGTAGTGTTCCTCCTTTTTATCTAATAACTGAGTGTGGAGGAACCTAGTGAACAGCTAAGCGAATAATCGCTTAAGTTTAGCAACTGAAACATAAAACTCACGAAGGGTTAATTACCTTTTATTGCTCAAAACAAGGATTAGCAGATGGCCCCTTTCTCAGGACGTACAACAAAGCCTCCACTTGGGCTTAAACTCAAAATTATAAGAAATAAAAGCTTAACTAATGACTAACTGAAAGGATTTAGCCGAAGCTAAAGTAGTTGGCCCCTAAATATCGAATTAGCTAGCGAAGCTATCAAGGACTCGCAATACTGCCGAGCTTAGAGAGACGTGGCCAAAAATCAAACGCGCATTAGTCAGAAACTCTGCCTCTCTCTCTCTCGTAGTCAGTGGAACTTCGACTTAAATACTACTCCTTCTCATTTGCATTAAACACGATTCTAAAAACACACTCTGGTAAGGAATTTGTAAGCTGAAATTAGGAGAGATAGGAAAGGAAATTTAATAAATAATTGTTATAAACTTAGGATAAACCTTACATCGCTTTCTTTATACCTACTTATGTGATAAAAAAAAGTATCCGGAATGGTTTGTATAAAAACGCATGTGAGAAATAAACTACTTTAAATGTTTCGCGGACTGAAAAAAAGAATTTACGTAAATGCATTGCGTTTGGAAATGACTATTTTCAAGGCGATGTTATAAACTTTGATAATAAATATTTACCAATAACTTAAAATCCTGTGTGTTAGAGAATCGTATCTAATGCGTTTATCTAATGTTACCTAAAGGTAACAATTTCCAGGCACTTTTATTCTGTAAGTAAAGGTTCATTAAAAGGATCACAATGCATTTCAACTTGTAAAAAATCATACATATGAAATCACTAAAAAATCAAAAATAAATAAATGGGAGTGATTATTTTTATCATGCAAAGATTCTCTTTCAGGATTTTTTGTAAGCATAAAATTTCAATACTTATTGAATTCTTATGCTATTTTGTTTTACATCTAATTTTTTTAAACTAATCATACTCATTTTTTTAGTGATGATAGAAATTTTACTCTTATCCTGAGTTTTGAATCAGGGACTGAAACTGTTTGAAATGACTGTTTCGTTTAAAAGATAACAACTGGAATGGAAGCCTGATATAATTAATTACACCAATATCGTTCTTTCAAAGCTCTGGGTTCTCTTATCAGCTCCGTTCAGACGATGGTATAAATGTAATACAGGCTTAGTCATAAGACATAAAATGCGAGAGTTCCGTTCACACCTGCGAGACAGAGTAGAAGCCGTAGCCAATTAGAGAAGCTAAATTTGAGCATGTGTGGATTTGTGTCTACCGCTTTCCTGCTCTGTTTTTCCCTTCAGATTTCTCGCGTTCGTTCTGATTAGTCGACTCTTATACCAGTTTTTGTGACATAGCAAGGTCTGGTTACCTAGCAACGAAACTCGGCTTAAACCAGTTATAACATTTATACCCCCCTTCGGGATGGAGCCTTAGCATGCCAAAACTTAACTTTCCAACTAAAAGTTTATTATTTATTTAAAACATGTAGTACGATCTTAATTATCAAATTGAGTGAAACCAGGAACGGATTAATTCGGATAATAAACTTCGGCAAGTAGTCAATTTTCCGTTTTCATATTTTATTTCATCAAGTCATTTATTCAGAAATACTTATTTATTTATTTTGCATTTACTAATTAATTTTATTAATAAATTTTATTTTTAGGCCAAAAAAATAAAAGCAGAACAGATGTTACCAAGCAAATTGTAGCGATTTCGACAACCAATCACTCGGATAATCGAGGTTCTGTTATCTAAATTTTTTAAATATGCCTTACTTAATTTCCTTTGGTTTTTCTTCCGCCACAAAAAAATCAGCTTTTAATTTCAAAGTAAACTATTTGTTGGCAAATGATAGTTGTTGTTCTGTTGGCAAATGATAGTTATTTACCATAATAACGCTTTCGATAAATAAAAAATTAATTAGTATTGCCAATTTCAATCATTCTCTTTGTACCAGTATCTTAATTTCTATGCAGATTATACGTAGCTCTATTATTTCTCATAATAGAGCTCACGGAAATTTTTCTGCGAATATATTTTAATATATATAACATGTTTACTGTTAAATATATATAGCAGTACATCATTCCCGTTTCAGTGAGTTTGACAAAAATTCAAGAGATGCAGGCTCAGTGACATATACCACTATAGCTCTGAGTTCAGCGGCCTAAAGAGATAAATACTTAAAGAGCGAGAGCTTATAAACTCCAGCATCTTTTCAACTCCATCGGCGTAAATCTGAAAAGCGGGATACGGAGAGGGACGTTTTAAGGTATTGCTTGTTTTACGGGACGTGGGGAATCGAGAAAGGGGGAAGAGAAAGCCATTGGATAGCTCTCCTCTTCCGTGTCTCTTAGATAATTTAACGGAGTTTCAGAGGACGGGTATTTTAATAAGAAAGCTGAAGGGGTTAAACGTTTGACTCAGAATGGAAGAAGAAATTGGCAGAGTTTGCTAAGTCTGAAAGAGCTTTCTTTTAGGATAGAAGATAAGAAAAGCGTTATCTGAATCTGATGAATGTTGTGATTTCAGTTATGCAATAGCTTTTTTAATTGCTGTTTTAAAAATATTCATTTTATAAATAAAATTATATTATTTGCTGCAGGAATGAGATCTGTACAGGCCTGTAATCAATTGCAAATGATAATTCATGCTCCTCATAAAATGCACGATTATTTCAGATTATTTTGAAATTTCAAAATGATTTCTCATCAAATATAACACAATTTTCAATATTTCCTTTCAATACCAAGCTATTAAAGTATATGCTATCTGTTAAATATACACCTACAAATTTTTTTCGTAATTGCAGGATTTTATTCTATTTTTCTTTTTCTCATGATTCAATATTTCATTCTGTAAATCTTAATTTTAGATTGCTACCAAATCATTCAGATCATTTGGGTTTACCTTTGGCCAAACTGTTAGAAATTATAGAAAAATTCCTCTCTACGTAAATCCCTACATAAATTCTGTACATGCTAGAATCAATAAGAGAGATTATGTATTTTGAAGCAGAAAACAGGAAATAGGTGACGGAAGACGAGACTACGTGATGTGTAACAAGCGTAAGCAGATATTTATGACACGTTTTCTATTATCTGGAGATACTAACATCCCAAGTTAGGTCCCTAAGGACGCTATGTGAGTATATCAACAACAGCTTCATGTATAAGTTTAGGGACTGAGACTATTCGCCGAGGCCGTTTCATCGTCGGGCGTTTAGCAGTCAGGACGTTTCGCCGTCAAGACATATTTTTCCTTACACGACTGAATTATAGCTTGCCGTGTTATATTAAGTTGATTTAAATTAATAACTGTGTTTAGTTTAATAACTTCATTTAATTTAATAAACATTTTATAAAAAATATATACTTGTAAAATGCTTTTGTGTAGAGTTTTATACAAATATCCCGTTACAGATGACATATTAATTTTTAAAAAAAATGTTCTGACAAGATTCCAATGTAATTCCGTTTTCCATTCAGATTTCATAAAAATGTGAATTTCCTGCTTGTGTGTGTAATTTCTCTGAACTAGCCGATTAAAATTTCAAGAAATTTTGTCGAGTTATGTAAATATTGTACCCGCATAATTTTAAAATCGATAATACAACTTCTGATTTTAACAGAATTTTAGCCCCAGTTCCCTTTGATACTGACATAATTTTCAAACTAACTATGTGTAATTTCTTAATATCTCATACTCGTTAACAACTATATATATTACAAGCAACCTTTATTAAGTACACAAAAGGAAAACAGAATTATTAATCTAAATAAATTTAATACAAGTATAATACAGTCATGTAAAGAAAAATAAGTCTTGATGGCGGAACGTCCCGACGTCGAAATGTCCTAGACTCTAAGGTTGCAGAATCATACACACTATTTTGTTGTACACTTGCAGAATAATGTATTATACATCATGCTCCAGTATTATACATCGGATAAACTACAAGTATACAATACATAATATAAGTACATACATAAATGAAATACATTTAAAAAATAACAATATAACTATACAAAACACTTAAAATATAAATTAAACTTTAAAAGTATACAAAAATTATAAATTAATGAATTAATTATAGATTAATAAATTTAAATGTGTCAACAGAAAATTATAAATTAATAAATTAATTTTAAAAAATAATTTGAGTGCTTAGACTAATTACAAATCCATTTAAAATTTGCAATGTTCAACTTATTCATTTATAAGGAAAATTATATTTAAATATTTAAAATTATGTTTTAACCTTCCAGCACGAGCGTATGCGCAAAATTTAAGACAAATTCCGTTTTTAATGCACATTTTTCGTATATCGAAGCTGAGACGTCTGAAGGTCATTTCTATTCATCCTTTCTACCCTTCCCCACATCAAGGAATGTGCTAACAGGATGTCATTTTACTTTTCTTTATTTGGGGGGGGGGCTTTTGTGCTACGTGGCAACTTTTCCGTAAAAGTTACGACACGTGCGTGGTCATAGGTAAAAATTCGAAAAATATTTTTTTCTCAAATATTTTTAATTTTGTATTATTAATTTCCGTGTATTATTTTAGTTTTTATAAATTTGACTCTGTAATATATATTTTTATATCGGTTTTTATGGCAAAAAAAAATATGTGCAACCAGCTGATTTGGCTTGCATTCTTCAAGAATTATCTGATGAGGAAAAGGAAGACAAGGAAACCTTTGGATGGGAGAACGATAGCGATTTCCATTCCTTATTTTCTTTTATTTCTATTTTTTATATAAAAAAAAAATAAATAAAAATATTAAAGTTAGTTTAAAGTGCGTTTTTGTAACCAGTAAGAAGTAAATTTCCTTGCAGAAGTAAATAGTACTAAATTTACTTTTTTTCCTACCAACGTGAGTGTGTTTTCCTTTTTATTTGTCTATACTTGCCTTTGATTAATATTAAAATTAACTTCGATTTTAAAATATAACTATTAAATAATAAATTAAATTTTTCTATAATGAAATACATCATTGCATTTCCATCTCACTCACATAAGAACTTAAAAATAATTTACTTATATTTGAATGAGATATCATTTGTATTTTGCAATAATAAGGTTAATACTTTATTTCTTAACAAATTTATTATCAATATTCATTCATTTCTGTGGTTTTTCGTGCCAAAAACGGTAAAATAATGGATATCGTAAAAAATATGACACGCGCGTGCTAATGCAAAAATGCCAAGCGCGCATGCTGGAAGATTAAAGTGCACATGTTATATTATTGTAAGCTAAAGTAAAATTTTAATTACCACATTTAATAATTTGTCTATATCAGTACACAGAATTGATTTAAAGCTGTTCTTTAGCACTTCTTCTATAGTTATTATCACTTATGAGCTTTTCTGGACTCCTAATTCTGTTTTGCAAATACCTTGCACAACAGCTGAAATATTGTTGATTGTGTTGCATGTGTTGCATGTTCTTAACTGATGCATAAATTTTTATAAAAAATTTATTAAAATAGTCCATTAAAATAGTGGCAGCTGTAAGTGGACAGCAAAAGGATTAACAGTTAGGTGAACCTTCTAATCCGCAGACACGTGAACTTATATTTGAGATTCAAAAGCGATGAAAACAGGTTGGAAAGGGCCCATATTCTGTAATAAAATTAGTTATTTGTGAGATAGATATGTGTCTATTAGTGTTGACTTTAGTAATGAAACTATATGTGAGTCTGCTAGTTTCTCCTAGATGAAGCAAAAATAAGAAAAAAAAATCAGCTATGTCCTCGGCGGGATTCGATCTCCGAATCTTTAAGTGCTAGCCGCACGTGCTTTCCAGTTACACCACGAAGGCACGTAGTAAGGAGAAAGAAAAAGCATACAAAATGACATAGCTGGTCACTTAATGTCCTTAATTCATAAAAATAAATGAAAACTTTGAAATCTTGTTAAGGCTATCGTCAAATATCGCAAATTGCATGAATAGATGAAAAGGTTTTGTACTATTAAAACATGAACATAATTATTTTTTATTTCAATTTTAATTACTTTACTTATTTAAAAGTAGCTCAGTCAAATGTTTGGATATTAAATAAACGTGAGAGAAATTTAAACTAAAGATTAAAATCTTATGTTCAGACAAAACTGATACATCTCTCTTAAAGTAACTAACTAGTTGAAGATTTGTAAATATTCGAATTATTAATTGCATTAGCTTAATATGATTTCGCTTTGTTTGTATTAGTTAAATGGATTAATTAATTTCATTAGTTGTTTTCTATAATTACAAACTTAAAGCAACACCGAAGCAAATAAAACAACCATTACATACAGTTGATAACTGTAGTGTAATAAAGCAGGACAATAGTAAAGTAGGACAACATGAACAGCTAAGTTACTTTAAATACTCAAAAACTGAATCTCATTTGAGCTATGAGAAAAGAGGAATAGCACCTAATTTGTTTGAATATTAAGTTTATCTCAGAGCAGAAAACACGAAAAACCTGCAATGCCCTCACTGGGATTCAAACTGTGGACCTTCCGACTGTAAGCAGGACGTACTTTCGATTACACCACGAAGACATGTGCTAAGGAATAAGAAATTTCCTTATAAATTCTCACGTCGAAGCACTGGGATGTTGTTGTTTGAAATGGCGGGACACTTGCAAATTAATGAATTCGTCTGGAAAAACTAATGCTCATCAATCATTCAGTCGTCTTGTCTCCGAGAAAGTTGTGCGAGGTGTACCACAAGAGGTGACTTATTTAATAACCTCAAGAATGGAAAGATTCTATCCCAGTTTGGGTACAGAATACCAGCGGGTGGATCCGAAGATCTCTACCAAGCATCTTGAGATCTCCCATCCATCTTCTTTTCTTCCAAACCTCTTGACATGGCTTTCGACTGGCCAGTATTTTGTAAGCCTCTATGTCGCACAGATATTATACATTTATAAGCATGCAAACCTTCTCCGGGATTTAAATCCATAACCAACGGTACAACAGCCAGTAATCACAAGTAATCACAATACTGATGAAGGCGGCTCGAAGAACTGAAAAAAATAAAATTTATTACTTACCACTCAGAGATCTCTAGATCCGTCTAAGCTTCATCACAGAGAATGCAGGCTTAAGGGATTACCTCACTCAGGTACGATGGATATGCTTTCATAAAAAGGTATAACTGGCAATTATTTTCATACCTGATGACAAAGCCATTTTTTTTATAGTTTATCTAGCATGTGAATCTATTGGAGTAGACATCGGGCGGTCCAAGATAAACCGAATTGGAAATGGGAGACTTCATTTGCGATGGGTTCGGCTTATGTTGAACCAACCCATAATTGTGTATTTTGGAATCAGAAAGAAAGAACAAAGTCAAGCCCAAGGGAAACTGATTACTAGCTTAAAATAAATGTACTGTGAATACTACTTGAAGATGCTATTTTCATTTCTTGAGTTCTGTTGATTTTTCAATTAACATACTGATCCAATCTATATTGTTTATATAGTGATTAGTCTAACGACTGGAATGATTGAATTCTAATAATAACTTGAACTTTAATTGATAGTACGGATAATCACGCGATCAACAGATTAACACAAAGATTTGCATTAAATGCAATGCAAACAAATGTTAAAAAATTACGGGGTTTTTGTTTTCTAAAATTAGAAAACAGCTTATGCTTAGCTTAAAAGCAAATACCAAACATTTTTCATCATAATTTCTTCAGCATTTTGTATGTTTTTCTTTGATAGCTTTCCTTACCTGTTTGATACCTCCCAAATGGATAAATTAAAAATGTGTGTCCGTCATCTTTGAACCCCTAAAATCTGAATGCCAAAAAGATGAGAGGAAAAAAAAAAGGAAATTAACCAATTTACCAATTTGCTGAATATAAATACTGCTTGCTCTAAACAAGAAATAAACAGAAGTTAATCCAATCTCTAGCAATTCTAAGACTATCTCTGCAGGAAGAATTTAATTAAGACTTAATTCTCTCTGTCTAACCACGCCTTTTCTATTGTGATTCCAAAGTCTGTTTCTCCTCGTAACCTCCACTTGTCATCCATAACAATCTCGTTGCCCCAAACTCGATAGACGGATTCCCTGGTTTCCATCATCATCTTTACCTTGACAACAAAAAGAACTCACAAAATAATAATAATAATAATAATAATAATGCGTTAAATTTAACAAACTTTAGTAAAGGGAAAATTACAGGTACGGAAGCATATCGTGGTAGAGGGGAAAATGGACGTTCAGTCAAACAGCACCAAGTAATTGTTCTGCAGACAATAGGCATTTTATTTAACTTCCTCGCAGATGAAGAACTAACTGTTAATGCTGTGGTAAAGAGCGAATGGGCAAATTGGTGTCTTTTGGCAGATGTTCACGGGCATAGTTTTGAGGAGTTTAATTGCACGGACTGAAAAATAAGCAAGAAATATCATGACTTTGGTCGGATTGCAATAGAGAAAACGTTTTATAATCACGATATTCGTTTCTGATCATAATCTCCTCAGTTATATTGTTTTCTGCTCACGATGTTGTTTACATGTAATTTTTTCTTTTCTTGCTAAATTACCGGGTCTTATATATATCCAAACAGACTTTAAAAAAAAAAAAAGCGCATTTTAAGTTTTCTAAAATATGCTTTCATTTGAAGTGAAATTCATTAATTGTGCTTGGTAGAAAACCAACTAATTTATGCTAAATATATTTATCTCTTTCAAGCTATAATATATGAAAGTGTTATGAATTGAAAAGTGAGGTTTGAGAAAACAGAGTTTTAAATAAACTAAACTATAAGAGCTTAGGATTAAAAACGGAATAAACTTCACATAAGCAAAATCCGAAAAAAGGGGGATTTTCCAGAGAACGGGTGTTAATACTTACAAAACGTAATAATTAGCTTACCCATATTTGCATTTTTAAAATAAAGAAAAACTTATAATTCAAACCGTAATAAATCGTACGAGAATTTTACCTTTTGCAGGATTTCTCAGACTGAAAACTGTTTTGAAAAGGTATTGCTTATTAAAACTTAAAAATAAATAAAATAAGAAAGAACCTAGTACAGTATAAAGTAAGAAATCCGAACTCCATTATCCGGAATCATCTAAAATCCGGTCCTCAAAACCACCAACAAAATTTTTCTCGTAGGCTTTAACGCATGCGCATTTCATTCCTCCCCTCAGTGCGTAATAAAACATCTGTAGAGTTCCGATTCTTAATTTCACTTCGACACTAAGTAAAATACCTTGTCACTGAAGAAACAATCATTTTAGCATAAATTTGTACGATCAGTAATTTGGCTCCGTTACTGCTTATCTGCTTGGCGCACATCTCAAACCGAAACATTCCACATAGATAAATCGCTAATCTGACGCCAACCTGGCGAATCATTATTTATTATTCTTTTCTTTCATCATCGCATGTTTATCAAAACATGACACCTTGAGTAATGATCATGTAGCGATGCCTAACCAATTTTTTCCATGTTAGTAATTGAATTTTAAAGGAGTATGGTAACCTTTTATGTTGACATTACGCTTGGCGATGATTACAGATTTAAGTTAAATGCGCTAAAAATGTTGACGAGGAAAAATTTACCAAAAATTTCTTTCCATATGCTAAAAATTCATTTTGTTGATCATACTCATAGACCCAAAGATTACATTTAAGGCTATTTGAATTAAGACTAACTGATTTGTTATTCGCATAAACCCAGAACCAGCGCCAGGGCTCGTATGGTCGCACCGAGTCGCAGAATTTAGGACGCACAGAGACTGCATCAGGCGATAAGATATCTAGCGCCGACCCTCAGTAAGGCTTAAATATATGTGGGAATTAACTTATTCAGAACTCTAATAAGCTTTAAGCATGCGCAAGAAATAGACATAAGTATAATAAATAACAAAACTAATACAGTTCAGGCTTAATTGTACCAGTGCGCCATAGAAGCAAGATAAAATTTAATGGAACAACTTGTCGTTATTCGCTAAGCTCATGATGCATAGCCAAATATGTATTGTGAAGGATAGCTCAGTTTAATGATGATAAAGGTTTTCGGATATCGCAAAACAAAGGTGAAATTTTCCAGTTAACGGATTTGGTAAAGAAATGTGAAGAAGTGGTAATAAATGAAGATGATATAAAAGAAGTTCTTCATTGTGATGACAATGCTTCTCAATCATCAACCAATTAATGAATGGCGAAATCTGTAGTATGGTTCTAGATCCAGAAAACACCGCTACCGATAGTGAAGAGAAGTTACTGAAAATTTCGATTGACAAGTTAGTCGGAATTCTCGAAACCGCAGTGACAGGACTTCAACAATGTAACTCAACAAGGGATTAGATTTGTCTACAGAATTAAAGAGAAAGTATTAGCACAAAAAACTCAGCAACTTAAACAACTTACATTGGAAGAAATGTTTAATAAGATAAACAAATAAATATTAAGCTTTTATTGTAAATTTTGATACCCTTTAGATCATAAATACTTCATTATTTCATAAATAACGATTTAATTTTTTTTTTAATTTTATAATTTCTACATGCCATCTTACTAGATTTAAACTGATGATCTAATATCCAGAAAAATCCCAAATCCGGAATCGCCGAAGTCCCGACGAGTGCGGATTTGGGATTTTGTTCTGTATTTGTAGAAAAGCAGGGCAGAAAAGAAGTTCTTATCCTATCAGTGATACACGAAAACAAGAGCATGCTTGTAAGGTACTTTCTCCCTCCTTTCTGCATGCCTTCGGGGTGTAACTGTAGCATACTCGGCGCGTAATCGAAAAGTCCAGGTTCGAGTCCCAGAGAGGGGGGCTGCACATTTATCATGTCTCCTGCTTCAAAATAACCTAACGTCTCTACAGTGACGCTCGAAATAAAAAAGATGGTGGATGATGATTCTTCACCATTAGAAGTTGGCGATTGTATCCCCTAATCCCCAACAGTAACCCTTTAAAAGGAAAAGTATATAAGGATTGGATTGGATTGGAGGACGGCCAGGTCCCAAAGTATATAAAGTATTTTGTCCCTTCTTTCGACATGCCTTTGTGGTGTAACGGTAGCACACTCGGGGCGTAATCGAAAGGTCCAGGTTCGACTCCCGCCGAGAGCATTGCTCATTTTTCACGTCTCCCGCATCAAAAAAACCTAATGTCTCTACATGCTATCAGAATTTTTATATAACTACTGTTTATACCATATATATATATATATATATATATATAATTTATTTACTAAAGAAATATTAATTATATTATCTCCTAATATAAATTTGGTAGAAGTATCAAAAAAGAGTGATCCCATATGTAGGAAGTTTAATTCCGAAAATTAAGTAACTTGAATGTAAATTATTAAAAATGTGTTGCGGGGATTTGAATTAAGTCATGAATAACAAAATTTCAAACTTTGAAAAAGATTATTTCACTATTGATCGGAAATTAGTTGACTTTTCAAGGGGAACAAACCAGCTCCCGTTCAATGAACAATAATTAATAAATACGAAGGTGTTTCGTCTTTTACTCAAGTGAGAATGGTAATGCCAAACTGGCAAATTAAGTTAAGCCAAACTTGTAGTTCCGTGAAGCGATGGGATTTAGAACAAAAGCAGAGTACCAAAGAACTCATTCTGAATTAAGCATTTTCGCTAATACAAGATTCTTTATAAATTTTGAGTGAAAAGTAATTTATGTAGTAAAATTTATAAAATACTTGAGTAAATGTACCCCGACACCTTCGCTTTTATGTATGTTAATTCAAAACTATTTGTATAAAAATTAAACAGTGGTAATCTTAATTGGAATTATGAAATAGAACTCAAAGTAATTGGAATAAACATTAGAAAATTAAGAAATATAATGCTATCTTTTCAAAAACAAATCAAATAATAAAAATTTGAATATTAATATATATATTTAATAAGAAAAAAATGTGAAATGTACATGAAGCTATAAAAGGCCAGAAAATGCATTAATTAACTTACGTTCTTTCTAGTGGGATGTCGGAAAAGTGTTCTCTTCGGTGTCTTACTCAGAAGGGGTGTGTGTCCGAAATTCCGTTATTGGCAGCGGGGATATTTTGAATTATTTCAGGCGGCGAAACTTGTGAGAAGTAATTTATGGGACATAGGGGCGACTAGGAATGCTTGAGGGACGTTTGTTGTGGAGTTCTTATGTGAGTGAAAACGTCTGTTAAAATTTTGAATATACTAACTAGTGAATGGAAATTAATTAATTTCTGGCTAATTGTCGTGTCGGAACGAGGAAGAAATTTAGAAAAGGAAAAAAGTAATTTTCACTGTCAACGAGCTATTTGACAGACTAAAGATTATGAAATAGGCTCATTTTTTTAGTAACAGCATAAGAAAAGTCTGAAAACAATTAGCTTTTTACATTATATACAATTTTGTAATTACACTATGTACAAATCCTCCAACTGATAGTCATCCAACTTATACCGCCTTCTCAAGTTTAGGAACAAATTATCATATCCCTATCCGTTAAATGACTTAGAGGGAGTATTTAATGCCTGCTCTTTTAAAACAATGGTTAATAAATCGATTTGGTATTAAATTATTTTTGAGAATTTTAATAATGAGCAAAATTTCGCGTTGTAGATCTATCGTATCTGTGCAAATATTTTAATACGTTGTATTTGATTAATTATTGTATTACCAGTAACTTTTTTGGAGATGTTGGAAGTCCAATTTATTAATCTGTTAGTATTGAAACTGAAGTTTCTTGTTTTGTCAAACAGTAAACTTTTTTTGTAGTTAATGATTTGAAGATACTTATATATATATACATACATGTAAACTTGGCATTTAGGGGATTTCTACGCTGACGACACACATTTAGGTGACTAAGTATTTATTTAGTTATTGATGGAGATACAGTGATGAGTATTTACAAATTAGTCGAAAACATAACTGTTCTCTTTCGCTTTCATCGTCCATCCTTCGTCTCACTGCAATGCCGTTAGTTGTGTTGAGTTGTCGCGCTCCTGCTACTCACACTCGGGTTTCCTGACACGACAGGAAATCCTGGCGATGATGGAGTTACAACAAAATCTGAAAAGAGTAATTAAAAAAAGAAAAAAAAAGTTCGTTTGGATATACCATTTTGGAACGTCCTGAGGAAAAAAAAAAGAAACGTCATTTGCTTGGAGTGTCAATAGATCATCCTGGAACATCTTGAGCGAAAAAGAAGTGTTATTTCTCCAGACCGTCTTAAATGCTCAAGCGTCTTTAGGAGCATATCTGGGACATCTTGGCGAGGCAAAAAAAAATGAACATCTTAATAAATCTTGTATATATAAAAATTCTTTGTAGAGAGGAAAAGAAAAAAAAACTTTTCAACTGATTAAAAAATAATGAACAGGAAAAAAAATGAAAGGTAGTAAGCAGGAGTGCGACAACTCAACACAACTAACGGCATTGCAGTGAGACGAAGGATGGACGATGGAAGCGAAAGAGAACAGTTATGTTTTCGACTAATTTGTAAATACTCATCACTGTAGCTCCATCAATAACTAATGCTTAGTCACTTAAATGTGTGTCGTCAGCGTAGAAATCCCCTAGACGCCGAGTTTACATATATGTATATATATATATAAGTATCTTCAAATTGTAGAGTATAGCAATTCTAAATTAAGAGTTCATTGTTGAAAAGGCCATGGTTTCATCAAATCAGCAGCTGTGGAAGTTTTATTTGGACCTTCATGTATTCCAACTTTTTCTACCTCATAGCGGTCATTTGGCTTAACAGCTGTAACTTTGTAGGGTTCAAAAAACGGGGACGAAGTTTGATTCCAGTTCCAAATTGAGTACGTTAAAGTGCGACTTGATCACCAACTTTGTATAATTTTGGTTATTTGCGGCGTTTGTTATATTGACGTCTATTTTCTTCTTGAAGTCTGAGAATATTGTTTTTCGCTTCGTCGCGTAATCTTTCTTTTTCTTGTAAAAGGGATTGGAAGTGTTCCTCTTCAAGTATTTGCTTAATTTTGATATCGTCTTTGTTTTTCTTCTTTATTCCAAAAAGTAATTCAAAAGGCGTGAACTTAGTGGCTTGAGATGTTGTGCTATTTATGATTCTCTGCACAGAAGCAACATGTTTAAACCACTTTTCGGAATCTTCTAAAGATAGCTTAGTTAAGACGGGAATCAAAATACCATGTATGCGTTCAATCTGTCCATTTGCACGTGGAACGCCCGTAGTTATTGTGATGTGCTCAATATTCTCATCAGGACAATAGGTTTGAAATTCAGTTGAAGTAAAAGCTGAACCCCTGTCTGAGATAATGCGTCGGGGATTTGCTGTAATTTCAGTTTGTCGACAGCAGCTTGAGTGGTTGTTGATTTAACAGGATAAAGCCAAAGAAACTTTGAGAATGCATCAACAACTGTAAAAAGATATTTGTAATTCTTGTTTGTTGACTGCAGTGGTCCCAGAAAGTCTATATGATAAGTATCAAGCGGTCTTTCGCCTTTTGGAATCGGGTGAAGAAACCCATCCGCTTTACCAGCCTTTCTGGAAGAAAGAATGCAGGGTACGCAGTTCAAAATGATTTTTTTAACAATCGCAGATAAATTAGGGATGGAATATTCATGTTTAATCATGGATTCCGTTTTGAGAGCAGAAAAATGACCTTTAGAGTGAACATTTTGCACTATTTCGGTTTTTATTGCCTGAGGTACAACTAATAATTCTTGGTCTTCAACTATTTTATACAGAACACCGTTCTTTAAGGAGTAGTCATCTAAAGGGGTTTCTTTCTAAAGTATGTTTGATCCCCGTAATGAAGTCATCAGTTGATTGTGCGTCAATAATCTTTTGAGTGACACTGTCGATGGCAATTAACATGACAGGGAAACGACTTAGAGCATCTACATGTTTCATAAGATGTCCAGAGCGGTGTTTTATCGTGTAATCAAAGTCTTCAAGGTAAAGAGCCCATCGAGCAATTCTGCGTGTTATGTCTTTTTTTAGACATGTTTTTTTTTTTTTTCAAAAGCAGCGCAATCCGTAAAAATATCAAATTTTGTTCCGGCTAAATAATGTCTAAATTTTTCAAGGGCTTCAATGATAAATAAAAAAAGTTATAATTTAGAAATTAACAGCTTCGCCATCTATTAATACGTCTTAGTCGAAAACATAAATGTTCTCTTTCGCTTCCATCGTGCATCCTTCGTCTTACTGCAAAGCCGTTTGTTGTGTTGAGTTGTCGCGCTCCTGCTACTCACATATATATAAGTAATTATATAAGCAAAATATCTACAATGACTATATTTTACAGAGAAAATTTTAGACATAGAAAAGAAAAAATAACTATGCTATGTGTATATATAAGGTTTTATCAT
Source organism: Stegodyphus dumicola (assembly GCF_044657685.1). Classification (NCBI taxonomy): domain Eukaryota; kingdom Metazoa; phylum Arthropoda; class Arachnida; order Araneae; family Eresidae; genus Stegodyphus; species Stegodyphus dumicola. The sequence continues at coordinate 184,044,659 of NC_140772.1, read as the reverse complement.
CACCTTTTACTAGGATTAACCTTTTTTTAAAGACCGAAAGAAAAAAAGAAAAAGACTTTCATTGAAAGAAAAAAATCATCACATGTGAATTCTGTCACATTTTGAAAATTATTTGCCTGAGTATGGGATTCCTAAACTCTCCTAAGCTCTGTATTCCTAGGAAACGTAATATTAGTGCTTGAAAAATAAAGTATATTCGCCTAAACATAGACCACTCATTGACGAAACCTCTGAAAATCCATCTTACTCCCCAGATTTTGAATCTTTGTTCTAAAAGACCTACCTATAATCGCAAAACTTTTTGTCTAGGTAA